>NW_026575128.1:3000000-3555000 GCF_905146905.1 Nyctereutes procyonoides
GCTTGCAGGTGTGACCTGACAATCCACAGCTTCCACTGCTTGCTCCAGGTATCTCACTTTCTGCCCCAGGGCTTCTTTCATGGAATTGACCTCATGGGATGTCCATGGGAACTTGCACAGTTATTTAGATACATGCATCAACCTGAAAGTGCCAACTTGAGAGTGCAAAGGAGTTAACCAGGAGCTGGTGAATAAATATTCCCTCTTCCCTTCCTGGTTGGACAATTATGAGACGCGTTCTACAGTGCTTCAGAATATCTCTAGTAGAACCAAGCAACGACCTTCTGGAACAATCATCCTTGGCTTGGCTTTCCTGTTTTGCCTGTTTTACCCTTCCTAGTCTCTGACTCCTGTTCCTTGGGATCACCCTTGAAAATAAACTACCTGTTTGCAAGCCCTTGTCTCAGACTTCGCTTTTTTGGGGGAAATTAAATCTAAAAGATTTGGTAGTAGAAGTGACCCTAGAAAGCAGATTCTCAGCATAGGATTCTGGAACTGGATCAGGGCTCAAAGAGCACCACATTCCTGGTGATATGTGCAGTAGTGATAACCCCTAACAATGCAATAGCCTCATAATTTCTAAAAATTTTTTAAAACTTTTATTAGTGGGATCCCTGGGTGGCGCAGCGGTTTGGCGCCTGCCTTTGGCCCAGGGCGCGATCCTGGAGACCCAGGATCGAATCCCACATCGGGCTCCCGGTGCATGGAGCCTGCTTCTCTCTCTGCCTGTGTCTCTGCCTCTCTCTCTTTCTCTGTGACTATCATAAATAAATAAAAATTAAAAAAAAATAAAAAAAAATCAGGAAGTGGGAATCTTCCTATTTAAAAAAAATAAAATAAAACTTTTATTAGTAGCATACTGTAATAAGGTGTATAAGAAAAGTGAAGCATTGACTTAAGAGACAGAAGTAACATTTGTATGGCCTGCGGTAATGGTATTATAAAAACTACGGTGCCAAAAAAAATTATGGTGTCAGCTGGCTTTAGTTAATGGCTTTTGAAGTTTGGGGGAAAAAAGATAACAGGTTAGATATCAACATAAATATCTATATCTATAGATATATATCTATGTCTTTCAACCCTAGCTTGAGTGTTACACGGAACTAAACTTGTTTTCCTTCATCAGTCGTTTCTTTCTGTCCCTTTCTCTAACTTCTCTGCTGCGTGTGACAGTTCCTTAAAGTTCATTCTTAGGTTCTTTATTTCTTGTTCTTTCCACTGACAAGTTACCCTTGTCTCATGTCTTTAATTATTATCTTCATTTCAGTGTCTCTCTGGTGTGTCTGCCATCCTTTTATTTAGCTTTAGGTTCTTGAACATTTTGCTTCAAATGTGCTAAATAACATTGGACAGTGTGTCAGCAAATCGCCACAAGATGGCAGCCTTGCTAATTTAGGCTGCATTGAATAGTTATCCACTCCTTCAAGCTGGACAGAGTACGAGCAACTTCTAAAGACTTTAATCTTATTTATTTAACATTTGTTGAAAGTCTGCTCAACGAATGATCTTTTAATATATTAGTATTGGGTTTTAAAAACAATTTGCAAAAGTTAAATATACTCCCCTTTGCAGATGATAAAACTGAATTGAATATGGCTAACTTGCTCAAGGTCAGGACCTAGATTTGAAACGTTTATGACTCCAAATCCAATTCTTTCCATTACATAAAGTGAATCTCAAGCTGAAACAGTATTATTTAAGGGTTTTTATTTTTGTTTTTGTTTTAATTACAAGTAACTGAGAACCAACTTGAGCCAGCCTAACAACAACACAATAAAGCATTTGGGAGTGCCTCATGGAAGCCTAAAAGGAAACGATGTCTTGGCTTTAAAAGAGAATAGAACCAGGAATTGGAAACCCTTCAAGACTTAGGGGAGGAAGGACAAAAATGGGGGAGGGGAAGAGACAGGGAAAGCTAGGGTGGCCTAAGAGAGTAATTAAACTCTGCCCTGTTCCCCATTCAACTAGAATAGTCTCATTTTTAATGCATTTTACATATTGGGACCCCCCATGTCAGGTTCTATTTGAAAAATAAGGATTAGGTATATTAGGCAATACTTTGAAAACACTGGTGTAATGTACGAAGCCATTCCCATATATTTTTTTAAAGATTTCATTTATTTATGCATGAGAGACAGAGAGAGAGAGAGGCTCAGAGACAGACATAGGGAGAAGCAGGCTCCATGCAGGGAGCCTGATTTGGGATTCAATCCCTGTACTCCAGGATCACACACACCCTGGGCTGAAGGTGGCGCTATATCGCTGAGCCACCCGGGCTGCCGCATATTGTTGGATGTTTAGGGCTGTTGAATTTTTCCTAATTTTCCACTCTAGTAAGTAAAATTGTGATGCGTATCACAATTTCATATTTGTACTAGACAGTGCATGAAGCCACCTAGAACTTCATTTCTCTTAGCCCTTACAATTTCCTTTAAGAGAGGAAAGGGGTAGGGAGCGTAGCCTTAGGCAATATTAGCCTGTGCCCAAAGGTCAGTGCTACTTCGGCCTTCCTTGATTGTCAGCCAGTCCAGAGATATTTAGTGCACATCTAACTACGTGCCAGGTGCTACTGAGCACTGTGGACACAATGGTGAATAAAACAGGTACAGTCTGTCATCATGGAGCCTAGTAGGGAAGACCGACATGAAACAATCTACTAAATAATTACAAGAATCAGAAGCAAAGTGCTGCATAAGAGAAGTTCAGAAGGTTAAGGAAATGTACAAGACTGTGAGCTGACCTAATCTGGGCGTATTAGGGCAGGCTGCCCTGAGGAAATGTTGTTTAATCTGAGACTTGAAGGATGAGTAAGAGTTAGCCAGACAAAGAGAATAGAGAAGACCTGTTTGAGCAGAGAGAAAGTGTGAAGGCCCAAAGGTGGGATAATCTTGGCAGGTTCAAATAATGGAGAAAAGATCAGTGTGACCACAGAAAATAAAGGGAAGTGATATGAGATTGAGGTGAAAGAGATAGCAGGGTCCAGATCATGCAAAGTCATATGAGCTAAATTAAGGGTTTTGTAATATCTTCCAAGAGCACAGGAGATCATTGAAAGCCTTTAAACTACGGAAGTGTGTGGTCCTATTTGGTTTTGAACAGGAACATGCTGGCCATAGCATGGAGAGCCAAAGCAGATGCAAGGAGGCTAGTGAGATAGAGGTGGGGGACTGATACAGAAATCCAGGCAAGGGGATAATGATGACTTAGACCACGATGGCGGCAGTAGATGAAAAGAAACGGACAGGTGCACCTGGGTGGCTCAGTCGGTTAAGCGTCTGCCTTTGGCTCTGGTCATGATCACAGTCTTGGGATTGAGCTCCACGTTGGGCTCCCTGCTCAGCGGGGAGACTGCTTCTCCCTCTCCTCCCTGCTCATGCTCTCTCTCTCTCTTAAATAAAATCTTTAAAAAGGAAAGAAATGAACATATTTGAAAGTAAGTGATCTAAAAGGTAGAAATTACAGAAGCTACTGATTGATTGTCTATGGGAGTAAGAGAGAATGAGTAGCCAAGTAGGCTGTTGGTTTTCAAGCTTGAGCAGTTGAGTAGATGGTATTTCCCAATAGAGACTGGGAACACTGATGAAGAGTAAATTTGATGGGGAAAAGTGATGAATTCTGTTTTGGACATGCTTAGTTTGAGGGATCTTGGATTTCCTGAATATGCAACTAGACACACAGAACTAGAGTTTAGAAGACCCAATTCTGGCCAGAAGGTGTAGATTTAGGAATGTTAGGATTGAAGAAATATAGAATGAGACAAGAAAAGGGTTAGCCAGAGCTCCTGAGGAGCTACATTCTTAGTCAGTTGGAAGAGAAGCCAGGGAGCGCCTGGATAGCACAGTTGGTTAAGCAGCCAACTCATACTTTTGGCTCTGGTCATGATCTCAGGGTTGTGAGATTCAGTTCCATGTCCAGCTTCACACTGAGGGTGGAAACTGCTTAAGATTCTCTCTTTCCTTCTCCTTCTTCCCCTCCTTGCTCATGTGTGAGCACACACACACACACACACACTCTCAAAAAAAAAAAAAAGAGGGAAAATGGATTTCATCCAATAAGCATATGTTGATATATGTTGATTAGAGCTTAGTAGTCCAATTGCCTGAGACACATTCTTGTTCACTGTGGTTTTTGGCTCCAGTATCTGGGCTCTTGGTTCCACCCTCTGAATCATCCTTCTTTTCTCATAAGAAAATTTAGTTAGCAACCGGGTAGCCTCAAGGCCTTTCTAGCCCTCTGCCATGCAGTTCCAAAGCTAATGCCAATGTTTTAGGCTTTTGTTATGGCAACACCCATACCAAGCTGTTTCATTATCTATTGCTACATAGTGAATCACCCCCAAATTTAGGAGCAGTATAAATTTGAGTCCTCTCACAAGCCAAGGATGGAATCAGAAGTTCAAGGAGGCAATTCCTGTGAAAGATAAAGATGAGAGGAAGCAGGAATAGATAGGGAGAATATTCAGACCATGATAGAGGACTGAGAAGTATAACAGAAAGATTGGGAAGAAAATGCTTCAGAGTGTAGGGCAGCTCTGACAAAGACTTGTCCGGCTAATTTCCCATTACAGCCCCACACGAGGGAGAAATAGACCAGCTTCAGTATGCTCTCTGGGCATACTGGGCATAGTCATCAGCTGGGACTGATCCAGGGAGAGTGTGCCTTGGCATGAATGCTGTAGCAAATCCCAACAGTATGACAGTTGGCAGATGTCAGCACCTATACTCTTCACAGCAATTCTTTTCTGAAGGTAAATCTAAGAGATCATGCACACAGTCCATCCCTTGGACTGCTCAGGACCTTCCACACATCTTGGAAAGCAGCTCCTCTTCTATGGTTCTTCCAGGCCTCTCTTATTAAAGGAAAACTTTGAAGAGAAAGGTGAATGGGATGAACTATGCCCCCATTGCTGCAGATGGTTGAATTGTCTTTTTTAAAAGTTAGAGACTCTTGTTGTATATTACAGGTATTAATCTCTTTTCAATTCCATGCATTGCAAACATTTTTCCAATTCATTCTTTGAGTTCATTGTCTTTTTCCTTATAAAAAAATGGATTTTTATGAGGTCAAATAAACCTAACTTTTCCTTGATCTTCTGAGCTTTTCTCTTATTTAAAAGGTCTTTCTAAATCTTAAATTATATGTTTAGACTCCAAAATATTATTTTAAAATTTTAACTTTTTAACCTTTAAACTTTAATGCACCCAGAATTTATTTCTGACGGTAGAGAGTTTGGGAGTCCCATCTTATTTTCTTTCTGGTGGATAGTTAATTGTGTTAGTGCCATTTATTAAGTTTATTTTTTTCCTTTTTTTAATGTGAAGGTTTTTATTTGCCTTTTAATTTTTTCCAAAGTATTTGAGGTAGCTAGGTCAATTTCTCTTTTTTTTAATTTAAATTCAATTTGCCGACATATAGTGTAACACCCAGTGCTCATCCCATCATGTGCCCTCCTCAGTGCCCGTCATCCATTACTGCATCCCCCCTCACCCACCTCCCCTTCCGCAACCCTTTGTTTGTTTCCCAGAGTTAGGAGTATCTCATGGTTTGTCTCCATCTCTAATTTTTACCACTCAGTTTCTCTCCTTTTCCTTATAATCCCTTACACTATTTATGTTCCACATATGCATTAAACCATATGACGATTGTCCTTCTCCAACTGACTTATTTCACTCAGCATAATACCCTCCAGTCCATCCACATTGAAGCAAATGGTGGGTATTCATCTTTTCTGATGGCTGAGTAATACTTCATTGTGTATATACATCACATCTTTCTTTTTTTAAGATTTTATTTATTTATTCATGAGAGACACAGAGAGAGAGGCAGAGACACAGGCAGAAGCAGGGTCCATGCAGGCAACCTGACTTGGGACTCGATCCAGGTCTCCAGGATCAGACCCTAGGCTGAAGGCGGCGCTAAACCGCTGAGCCACCCGGGCTGCCCACACCACATCTTCTTCATTCATTCATCTGTCAAAGGACATTGTAGCTTCTTCCATAGTTGGGCTATTGTGGACATTGCTGCTATGAACGTAGGGGTGCAGGTGTCCCAGCATTTCAGTACATCAGTATCTTTTTTTTTTAAGATTTTATTTATTTATTCATGAGAGACAGAGAGAGGCAGAGACAAAGGCAGAGGGAGAAGCAGGCTCCATGCAAGGAGCCTGACGTGGGACTCGATCCCGGGTCTCCAGGTCACGCCCTGCGCTGAAGGCAGCACTAAACCGCTGAGCCACCCGGGCTGCCCAGTACATGAGTATCTTTGGGGTAAATATCCAGTAGTGCAATTGCTGGGTCATAGGGTATCTCTATTTTTAACTTCTTGAAGAACTTCCACACTGTTTTCCAGAGTGGCTGTGGGCTTGCATTCCTATCAACAGTGCAAGAGGGTTCCCCTTTCTCTACATCCTCTCTAACATTTTGTTGTTTCCTGTCTTGTTCATTTTAGCCATTCTCACTGGTGTGAGGTGGTATCTCATTGTGGTTTTGATTTGTATTTCCCCAATGCCAAGTGATGTGGAGCATTTTTTTCATGTGATTGTTGGCCATGTGTATGTCTTCTTTGGAGAAATGTCTGTTCATGTCTTCTGCCCATTTATTAAATTTATTAAATAAACCACACCTTTCCCACTGAATTAAAATACCAATTTGTGGGCAGCCCGGGTGGCTTAGCAGTTTAGCGCTGCCTTCAGCCCAGGGCCTGATCCTGGAGACCCAGGATCGAGTCCCACATTGGGCTCCCTGCATGGAGCCTGCTTCTCCCTCTGCCTGTGTCTCTGCCTCTCTCTCTCTCTCTCTGTGTGTGTGTGTGTGTGTGTCTCTCATGAATAAATAAATAAAATCTTTTAAAAAATAAAATAAAATACCAATTTGTCATTCCCAAAATCTTCATGTACACATGTCTGAACTCAGACTGTTTTTATGCTAACATTTACTTTTTCGTAATTAGCATTTTATTATTTTTTGATAATCAGAACATAGACACTATGAACAATTCGTATATAATTCTAAGTTTTGAAAATCTCTAAAAGTTACATGGCTATAATAATTTTATGGCTGTAATAATTTTCTGAACAACTTTGCAATGACTTTCTAGCTTAAAAAATTGTAACCAATTTGTGCATATAAAGAGGATATAAAAAAAAGAGGATATCAAATACCAGCATCTTAAAGTACTGATAAAAAAAATACTGATGAACTCTTAGGTGTAAAACTCCATAGATTTATAGTTAAAAATCAAGCAAACTGTCTATTCCATAAAATTTGCAAATACTTCAAATCCTATTAACAAAGAATAAAAAAACTAGATTACACTGTGCAAGAGACATCACAGATGGCATATAATTATGACAGGGATCCCAGACTAAGAAACAGTAGTTTGGGTTTTTTTAAGGTTTTATTTAGTACATTTTTATTTAGGAATATTTACACAATATTAGAGAGTGTATGTTTTCATCAAGCATTTCCATGGAGCTTTTATAAATATTGTCCATACCCTAGACCATGCTCTCTACCTTTGTTGAAGACAAATCTCAAATACCAAAGAATCAGTATTTTACTTACCATATTGTGTGTCTACCTCATAATTGGAGGACAATAATAGCAACACCTTAAAATATTCTGTATGTTTGGAAATATAAAACATACTACAAAACTGGTCAAATAAGGCAGCATGTAGGAAATCAGAAAATACTTAGAACTGACTTAAAAAATATGATATATTAAAACTTGTGAGATGTGCTTAATGCATAACCTTGAGTGCTCATATTAGAAGATAAATCAGTTATTTAAAAAGCAGAGTGTTGGGGTGCTTGGCTGGCTCAGCCTGTAGAACACACAACTGACTCTTGATTTTGGGGTCATGAGCTCAAGCCCCATATGGGGTGTAGAGATTGCTTAAAAATAAAATCTCTTTAAAAAGTTTTTTTAGGGACACCTGGGTGGCTTAGTGATTGAGCATCTGCCTTTGGCTCAGGGCGTGACCCTGGAGTCCCGGGATCAAGTCCCACGTCGGGTTCCCTGCATGGAGCCTGCTTCTCCCTCTGCCTATGTCTCTGCCTCTCTGTGTCTCTCACGAATAAATAAATAAACTCTTTAAAAAAAATAAAAAATAAAGTTAAAATAGACATAGGCTGAGGAAGAAGCAGGTTCCCTATGGGGAGCCCGATGCGAGACTTGATCTCTGGGCCCCGGGATCATGACCTGAGCCAAAGGCAGACGCGTTCAACCGCTGAGCCACCCAAGTGTCCCCCTAATTTTTTAAATAAATAAATAAAAAGCTAAGTGTTAAATTCAAGAAGTTAGACAAAGAATGACAGAACTGATCCAAAGAAGTAGAAATAATGGAATATAAAAATAAGAGGAGAAACTAAATGTAAAGCAGAAAAAAAATACATGTGATTAAAAAAAGATTGGCATAGCCAAAAGTTGATTCTTTGAGAAAAGTAATAAAATAGAAAAAACTCTGGTGAAATGATGAAGAAAAGGCACAAATAATTTTGAAGTAAAAAAGAAGACATACTACAGATACAACAGAGACTGATGATGTAACATATGTAAAGACTATTTACCACAGCTCCTCCTCTAGCCAACATAATTCACATCCATCAAGTATGCAAAATATATCCAACCTCTTGCCAGGACTCCCACAGTCTCATCACATTATGAGTGTCAGCTTAAAGTACAGGACTTCATCATTTAAATGAGGTCTAGTTATAGATGAGACTCTTTAGATGTGGCTCCTTGGATGTGGTTCCTTTTGATCTGGAGACCTGTGAAATGAATAATCTGGTTGCCTGCAATACAAACAGTATACATTAGTGTTATGGGTTTAGGATAATTGCAATAAACATTCCTGGTTAAAAGAGGTGAGGGGGTGGATAGTATACAGTCAGTGTTTCATAGCAATTCTAAAACCCCAGCCATGAGCATGTTTCTATGTCCTTGATTGTGACCCAGTCTTGCTTCCTGGAATGATTCTTTGTGGCTCTGAGCTCTGCTTTGTGGACTCGTGATTCTTTACTTTGAGTCATCCTTCCTTTCTTCTTCTTCTTCTTCTTTTTTTTAAGACTTTATTCATTTGAAAGAGAGAGGGAGTGTGAGCAGTGGGGAAGGGCAGAGGAAGAGGGAGAAACAGACTCCCAGCTAAACAGGGAGCTGACTCAAGGCTCAAACCCAGGATCCTAGGATCATGAACTGAACCAAAGGTAGATACTTAACTGACTGAGCCACCCAGGCACCTCTCATCTTACTTTCTCATAAGCAGTGGCTCATATTCTACTGGGTGATATATGGAATTGTTGAATCACTATATTGTATACCTGACATTAATATAACACTGTATGCTAACTATACTGGAATCAAAATTTTAAAAAGGAAGTGACTCATATTTGCTGCTGTGTAGCCTTCACAGACTGCTTGTTGCCCATAGAAAGTTGGGAGTTTCCAGGGCTCTTTTCAGTTGAATTGTCTTTTTCTCTTGAAGCTGAGGGTGCTTCTACAGTGTAGTTGTAGAAGTTGTTATGTTTTCTGTGAATTTTATTTGGGTTCTCAAAACCCACACTTAAGATTTCTTCAAGAAAGGCCCCTTTCTGGGGCTTCTGGGTGGCTCAGTCAGTTAGGTGTCTGCCTTTGGCTCCGGTCATGATCCTGTAGCCTGGGATGGAGACCTGCATTGGGCTCCCTGCTCAATGGGGAGCCTGTGTCTCCCTCTCCTGCTCCCCTGCTTGTGCTCTCTCTCTCTTTCTTTCTCTTTCTCTCTGTCAAATAAATAAATAAATAGAATTTTTAAAAGAAAGAAAGAAAGGCCCTTTTCTACCTTGGTCTGAGATTCAGTATACTAGAAGAAAAACACCCTTGAGATTTTTTTTTTAGGATTTATTTTATTTATTTTAGAGAGAGTGCATGTGCACTCTGTAGGTGGGGTAGAGGGAGAGGATCTCAAGCAGACTGCAATGAGCTCAAAGACCATTGGGGGCCAGATCCCATGACCTGGAGATCATGACCTGAGCTGAAATCAAGAGTCAGACTTTCAACCAATTGAACCACCCAGGTGCCTCAACAACCTTGAGATTCTTAAAAGTTCTCTTGTCTGGTAAGAAAAAGAGGAAGGGGCATTTGATTGATTGATTTTTTTAATTTAATATTTATTTAAGTTATCTCTATGCCCAATGTGAGACTCAAACTCACAACTTCAAGACCAAGAATTGTGTGCTCCTGACTGAGCCAGCCAGGTGCCCCAGTAAGAGGTATTTTACCATTCTTAGAAGCCACTTCATTTACTTGAGAGAATCTATGAAACATGCACTTAAAACTTTCTAAAGTCTTAACAAAAAGTCTTAAAACTACACTCTCAACTCCATCTTTATCTTTTTTTTTTTACGATTTTATTTATTTATTAATGAGAGACACAGAGAGAGAAGCAGAGAGAAGCAGGCTCCACACAGGGAGCCCAATGTGGGACTCGATCCTGGGACTCCAGGATCACACCCTGGGCCAAAGGCAGGTGCTCAACCGCTGAGCCACCCAGGCGTCCCAACTCCATCTTTATCTTAAAAATATTCTTCCTTTGAGAAACTTTTGATGACTAGAAAGGCTGTCCTGAGCTTTTCACATACCCTCTGAATTCTTCAAAGCTATAAACAGTTCCCTTTTTAGCTTCTCTCTTCCTGTACCTTATCATAAACAGCTAAAAGAAAGCAGTTAGCACTTAGAACATTCTACCTAGAGATCTCCTTAGCCAAATTCACCCATACATTAAATGTGTTTTCTATTTTGTGTTTTATCACAAGTGACATTCTTATTTATTTATCTACTTATTTATTTTGAGAGTGAGAGAGTGAGCACGTCTGAGAGCAGGGTGGGGGATGAGCAGAGGGGGAGAGAGAGAGGGAGAGGGAGAGAGAGAATCTCAGGCAGGCTCCACGCTCAGTGCAGAACTGTATGTGGAGCTTGATCTCCCAACCCTGATATAATGACTAGAGCTGAAACTGAGTCAGGTGCTTAACCTACTGAGCCACCCAGGAGCCCCCAAGTGACATTCTTCTGAATACTTTACTACTGCATAAGGGGAGTTGCCTTTCTCCAGCCTTCAGTGACAGTTTCCTTTCTTTCCTTCAAATTGTCACTAACAGCCTCCTTGAAGTCCTTCCACTTCTAGTCCCAAACCACTGCCACGTGGCTTAGGTTTTTGTCACAGTAGCTTAATACTTCTGGTATCAGTTTCTGTTCTAGTTATCTATTAATTAATAGGAAACCACACCAAAACTTATTAATTAAGACAGTAATTTATTATCTTTTATACTTTGGTGGGCTAACTGGGCTTAGCTGTGCAGTCCTCACTTGAGGTGTCTCATATGATTACTATCAGACAGTAGCTGAGACTGGAGCCATATGAAGGCTTGACTGGGCTGGATATCCAAGCTGATTAATTCACCTTAACTGGAAATGATTGCTGGCTCTCTGCTGGGAGCTTAGTTGAGACTGTCAATCAGAGTGCCTACAGTTAGCCCATACACAGGGCTTGGGATTCTCACACTATGATGTCTGGGGTTCTGGGAGGGACTATCTTAGGAAAAAACATTCTAAGATTCCAAATGAAAGCTACAATGTTTCTTATGATAGGAGGAAGTCCCAGAACAACATTTCCTCTGCATTCTACTGATTAATCAAGTCAGCTTCATGTTGATTGAGTCATTAAATCCATTCTAGATTCAAGGGGAAGGATAACACTAGAGAGAGAAGGAATTAATCATGTTCATCCCTAGAGACTATCTACAAAATCAACTTAAAGATTATTTGTGCATTTAAAAAAAGTTACTGGGGCTCCTGATTGGCTCAATTGGTGGAGCGGGTGACTCTAGATCTCAGGGTTGTAAGTTTGAGCCCCATGTTGAGTGTAAAGATTATTTAAGAATAAAATCTTTTAAAAAAGTTATTAAGCTTATAATTAAAATTGTACTAAATGCATTTATCTTGGGATGCCTGGGTGGCTTAGCGTTGAGCATCTGCCTTTGGCTCAGGGTATGATCTCGGGGTCTGGGATCAAGTCCCATATCAGGCTTCTTGTGGGGAGCCTGCTTCCCCCTTTGCCTATGTCTGCCTCTCTCTGTGTCTCTCACAAATAAATAAATAAGATCTTTTAAAAAAATGTATTTGTTTTGGGAGACTGGACATTTTAAGTATTCCCTTCCAAGAATAGGAGATGTTTTTCTGTTGTCTAGATTTTTTTATAACTCAGTTATATTTAATTGGTGAGAGAACCATCCCTTTTGAAACAAAAATATAAAAGAAACAAAGTACTGGGGTGCCTGAGTGGCTCAGTTGGTTAAACATCTGACTCTTGATCTCAGCTCAGGTTTTAATATCAGGGTTTTGAGTTCAAGCCCCACACTGGGCTGCAACTGGGCACAGAGCCTGTTTAAAAAAAAAAAGTGATGTGTATACTTGGAACGTTTACTAGAATTCCTATATAAGGCTGCATTGTACAGGTTTATGCTTATTAATTATGTTCATAAAAATTCAAAGATTTTATTTTATTTTTCAAAAATAAGTTTTTTTTCAAAAATAAGTTTATATGTAATATTTATATATGTACAATTTTTAAAAAGTTTTATTTATTTATTTGAGAGAGAGAGAGTGAGTGAGCATGAGCAGGAGAGGCAGAGGAAGAAGCAGATACCCTACTGAGCAAGGAGTCCGACTCAGGGCTCAATCCCAGGACCTGAACCAAAGGCAGATATTTGACTGAGCCATCAGGTGCCCCTAAGATTTTATTTTTAACTAATTTCTACACCCAACATGGGACTTGAACTTATAACCCAAACATCAAGAGTCATGTGCTCTGCAAACTGAGCCAGCCAGGTACCCCAATTATGTCCAAAATTTTTTAAATTATAGGGTAAACCTAACCAAGAATGCATGCTTGCATGAATGTAAGCTATGGATGGTGACTAAAGCAGTGGCTTAAAGTTAGAAAAATTCAGTGGTTTCTGGATTTTTATTCATTCATAAATTGACTGAACTAAGAAACAGGCTCTTCTCCCCTACAACGTTGCCTCCCTTATCCAGCCCATACAATTAAACTAACAGCAGATTATTGATCTTAAGCAGGTACTCTCTGAGAGCAAAGATGGACAGTCTCTACCATGATCAATAAAGCTACTATTTAATGAATACCTACTATGTGCTAGGTAATGGCCAGGTACTTTGCAACTATTATCTCATTTAAGATTAAGTTAGACCAATAAGCCAATATAACAAAAGAGAAAAAAAAAGAGAGCGATCTCAGAGATAGACCCATGTATAAATATAGAAATTGAATATATGACAAAATATAGCACAAATCAATGAGATGACTGTATCAGTCCAACCAAGGGACAGAAACCACATAATAATTAGAACTGGAAAAGTTTAGTATATGTGCTGCTGAAATGAGCACAAACAGGAAAAATTTAGTGTAAAGAACTATTAACTATAACAGGGGACGAAAGTAACAGGACATTGAATAACAAGAAATAAAGAGAGCTCTAAAGAATACAAGAATCTCAGATGCAAGGAGCAGCTATTACCTCTAGGGCAAGAGAGGATGACCAAAGAAGTCTTCCTTACCCTCCAGCCTGAGACCCAGAATAGGTTGAAGAGGGAGTGCCCTCTTTACTGGATGCTAAGGTGCCACACCAGTGAAATTTGCTGGAAATGCACCCAAGAGGTTGCCAGGGGAAGCTGCTAGATATTGGATACTGCAGACCACTGCACACTGTAGGAACCATGTCCTGCAAGCCCAGCACCACAGAGACTGCTAATGCAGGAGCCTGTCAAGAGGATGAATCAGAAAGAAGAAAAACCTCCATTTCCTCCAAAGTCCCTCCAGCATCCTCTAATGACAAAGCTTAACATCATGCCAGGTGGCAAGGGAGAAATATTTAAAGGGATCATCTTAATTTTAGTTGAGCAGGCAATAAAGGATATACTTGGAACCCGTGAGGCAATACATCAAAATTGGCTCAAAGACTAATTGGATTGTTTAGTAGATAGTGTTTGATAAATTGGCTCCTTATGCAGAGAAAATACTACTACATAAAACAGTGAGCTCCCAATGTGTTAAAGACCTAAACGTAAGGGACGCCTGGGTGGCTCAGTGGTTTAGCTTGGCCTTTGGCCTAGGGTGTGATCCTGGAGTTCCAGGATTGGGCTCCCTACAGGGAACCAACTTCTCCCTCTTTCTATGTCTCTGCCTCTCTCTCTCTGTGTCTCTCATGAATAAATAAATAAAATCTTTTTTAAAAAGACCTAAACATGAAAGGTAAAATTATGAATTTAATAGGAAAAAAGTGGCAAGATATTTTTGTAACCTAAGGGCAGGGAGAAAAAAAATTTACTCCAAAAAGTATAACTTGAATGGATTACATTATATTAAAACTAAAACCTTTGGTTTACTGAAGGACTATGTGGGCAAGTGAAAAGACAGACGACAGAAGAGAAAAGGTACTATCAATGTCTAATGCCAATAAGATATTTTTATCTATTTCTTTTTCTTTTAAAAATAGAAAGGGATATATAAGTAGGCAATACACAGAAGAAGAAACTCAAAAGGGTAATAAGCATGTGAAGAGACATTTAAACTAAATTATAGGGGATCCCTGGGTGGCTCAACGGTTTGGTGCCTGCCTTCGGCTCAGGGCGTGATCCTGGAGACCTGGGATCGGGTCCCACATCAAGGTCCCTGCGTGGAGCCTGCTTCTCCCTCTGCCTGTGTCTCTGCCTCTCTCTCTCTCTCTCTCTCTCTCTCTCTCTCTCTCTCTCTGTGTCTCGTGAATAAATAAATAAAATCTTAAAAAAAACCCACTAAATTATAATCAGAGAAATATAAATTAATAATGAGATATTGCTTTACATTTAATCAGATAGCAAAAATTTAAAAAAATTAAAAAAACAGATAGCAAAAATTAGGGACATAATGGTGAGGTTTGTTGACGAAATAGGGACTCTTTATGATGAAAATAAAGAAAAATGCAACTATTCTAGAGTGTAATATGGTGGCACATAGTTCAATAGTGTATGTTGACCCAGCAAATCTGCTCCCAAGTCTGTATCTCAATGAGATTCCCACACAAGTCCATAAGGGATCATGAACTAGAATATTCACTGAAGCATTATTTGTGGTGCAGAGGGGTGGAGACAATCTGAATTTCTGTCATCTGAAAAGTAAATACATAAAATGTAGTGAATGTACACCAAAGAGTACTATATAGCAGTTGGGAGCAATGGATCAGATATACAGTTTTGGTTTTAGCAAGTCAGAATAAGTTATAAATACAAACCACTTATTCAAATGTAAAATATATGGGCACAAAACAGTATCTTTTTTGTGAGAACACAAACACGAAGATACGTATCAAACATATTATAGTGGTTGTCTATGGAGTAGGAAAGGAAGTGTGGATTGTGGAATGAAAGGGGATATTAATATATATGAGGAACGTTGCATGGACCAATGATGATAATGTGCCATGAAATGAGGAAAATGATAAACTGCATCTGAGGTTAAAATAAAAAATAACAGATAATATAAAAAACCAGCATGTTAGTTTTCTTTTAAAGCAGTAAATAAGGCAATTGCATAGGAAATGAACCTCAATAAAAACTGTGAACCCCTCATTCAAGTCTTACTTGGGATTAGCCATCCACACAGGCTAGCATGTTGAAAGAGTATGCTGGGTAGCATCTGAGTCAACTTGAAAAACATCTGAATAATAGTGTGTGATGTCTGTTTGAGGTTACCAACATTTGAATCTGTGTATTCAAATTCTGAATGTATATGGATGGCAGTGAAGTAAGTGTAAGTTATATCTGAATGCACCTACCCCATGCATAATAACCAATATGCATAGTATGATTCCATTTTCATTTAGAAGTACCATTTTTTTATTTTATTTATTTATTTATTTATCTATTTATTTATTTATTTATTTTATTTTATTTATGGTAGTCACACACACAGAGAGAGAGAGGCAGAGACACAGGCAGAGGGAGAAGCAGGCTCCATGCACCGGGAGCCCGACGTGGGATTCGATCCCGGGTCTCCAGGATCGCGCCCTGGGCTAAAGGCAGGCGCCAAACCCCTGCGCCACCCAGGGATCCCTAGAAGTACCATTATAGGGGTATCTGGTTGGCTCAGTCAGTAGAGCATGAGACTCTTTATCTCAGGGTTACAAGTCAAGCCCCACATTGGGGGTAGAGATTATTTAAAAGAATAAAATCTTTTTAAAAAAACTACTATTGTATATTAATACCTATATACATACATACAAAAGAAATTGGAGGACTTTGCTCTAAACTGTTGACAGAGGTATCCATGGGGGCATGTGTCAGAGATTGGTCAATAATTCAACAAATATCTTTCCTCTTCCTCGTGGGCATTCATTAGCTTACATCATTCAGCCACCCTTGCAGAAAGGAATGGCCATATGCCTAAGATCTGGCCAATAGAATTGGCAATTCTCCATGCTCTTTCTCCTACTATGGCAACTTTGAAAGGTCTGAGTTCAACATGGAGACTCAAGATGATAAGAGTTTGGGCCCCTGAATCATTGTTTAGAAGAGAGCAGTTTAGTGATCAGAAGGAAAAAATAACTTATTTTATTAGGCATCTGAGATGTCAGGGTTTGTCAAAAGACTAGCATAGGGCAGCCCCGGTGGTGCAGCGGTTTAGCGTCGCCTACAGCCCAGGGCATGATCCTGGAGACCCGGAATCAGGTCCTGCGTTGGGCTCTCTGTATGATGCCTGCTTCTCCCTCTGCCTAGGTCTCTGCTCCTCTCTGTGTCTCTATGAATAAATAAATAAAATCTTAAAAAAAAAAAGGCTAGCATACATTAACTCATACAGCAGGATTTAGGAATCTTTAACTTTCTGTATTATACATTTATGTATGGTTTGCATTTTGTAAAGCTTTCTCTCTCTCTTTTTTTCTTTTCTTTTCTTTTTTTCTTTCTCTTTCTTTTTTTTTAACCAGTATCAATGAGGATTTATTTGGGAATAGAAGAGAATTGCAATCCAGTACAAGAAAGCTACAGCAAAAATCATAGGCAGCTTCATATATTGCATTTACAATTAGCCTTCTATCCAATATAAATTTTTAAATTAATGTTTCATAATTTATAATCAACTCTTTTTCCTTGTTCCCTGAGTAATTCCTTCTTAACATTTTTGTAGAAAATGCAAGTTGAATGGTGTTACCAGATGGCTGATTGTCTAAGGTATACCATAGAAGTCAACTTGCTATCCCTTTTGGTTTTCTTTCATTCTTTTTTTTTTAAGACTTATTTATTTATTTGAGAGAGAGCAAGTGAGCACATAGGGGGAGGGGCAGAGAGCGAGGGAGAGAGAATCCCAAGCAGACTCCATGCTGAGCCTGGAGCCCAGCTCTGGTCAGGGCTTGATCCCACATCCCTGAGATCACAACCCAAGCCGAAACCAATAGTTGGATGCTCAACTGACTGTATCACCCATGTGCCCCTCTTTTTCATTTTCTTAATTAAGATATAATTCACATGCTATAAAATTCACTCTTCTAAATATACACAATTCAGTAGTTTTAAATATATTTATCAGGTCTTGCAACCTTCACCATTAATTCCAGAACATTTCCATCACCTCAAAAAGAAGCTCCATACCCTTTAGCAGTTATTATTCCCCATGGCCCCCACTCAGCAGCTGACAGCCATTGATCTATTCTCTGTCTCTATAGATTTTTCTGTTCTGTGCATTTCATATAAATGGAATCTACAATCTACAGTACATGGCCTTTTGTGTCTGGCTTCTTTCACTTAGCACAATGTTTTAAAGATTTATCCATGTTGCATCATATATCATTACTTCACTCATTTTATGCATGAATACTATTTCATTTATGGATATACTGTGTTTTATGTATTCATCAGGTGATGGACATTTGAGTTGTTTCTACTTTCTGACTACTATGAATAGTACTACTAAGAACATTTGTGTACAAGTTTTTGCATGAATGTACGCTTTCAATTTTCTGGGTATATACCTGTGAGTAAAATTTCTGGGTCATATGGCAACTCTATATTTAACTTTTTGAGCAACTGCTAAACTATTTTCAGCAGAAGCTGTATCATTTTGTAGTCCTACCAACAATGTATCAGGGTTCCAATTTCCAACATTCTCTCTAATGCTTGTTACTGTCTGTCTTTTTTATTATGGCAATCCTAGTAGGTATGAAGTGGTATTTCATTGTGGTTTCAATTTGTATTTCCCTAATCATTAATTTATTTCTATTTTAATGCATGCGCGCACGTATGTGTATGTTGATGATGGTGATGAGAAATTACTTTTCTATAAGTGATAAGGCATTTATGGATATGTTAAAGAAAACATAAAACGTAGAAAGAGTTCTATTTATTCTCTCCCATGGTTTTCATTCATCTGTTCTCCCCCATAACAACAAAAAAGACAATTCATTTTAATTTCTTTATATAGCAAGGTGGCTAGGTGGGATACAGTTTGTGAGTCAGTGCTTCTCATGAGTGAAGTTCATTAATGCTCTTCTCTCCACCTCCACATATCTATTTATTTTTTTAAAGATTTTATTTATTTATTCATGAGACACACACACACACACAGAGGCAGAGACACAGGCAGAGAGAGAAGCAGGCTCCCTACAGGGAGCCTGATGTGGGACTTGATCCCAGGACTCCGGGTCCATGACCAGAGCCTAAGGCAGACACTCAACCACTGAGCCACCCAGGTGCTCCTCCACATATCTATTTAAAGCTTAGTCAACTCAGGCTGCCTTAACAAAATACCATAGATCGGGTGGCTTGAAATACAAATTAATTTTCTCACAGTTCTGGAGGCTGAAATGTCTAAGTTGAAGGTGCCAACTGATTCGGTTTCCGTTGAGACTCTCTTCTTGGCTTGCAGACAGCCACCTTTTTGCTACGTCCTCACATGGCCTTTCCTCAGTGCACACTCTTAGAGAGGAAGAGAGAGAGAGAGAATGCTAGTACTCCGGCATCTCTTCTGATAAGGACACTAATCCTAACAGGTCAGAAAACCATCCTCCTGACCTCATTTAACCTTAATTACTTTCTTAAAGGCTCTATGTCCAAATACAGCCATGGGGGGAGGGGGTGGAGTGAGGAGGGTTAGGGCTTCAATATATGAGTGAGGGGGAGGGGACTCGAATATTCAGTATATCCATTGATTTCTTAGGAACCTTCTGAGAAACAAAGTGTTGATTTCTGTCCACTATTTGATTCAGACACATCTGAATGCCATCCGATGGATTGGTAGGGCCCGACTGATTGCAAGGAAGCTCAGTTGTGCACTTGAGGGAAAATTCGAGAAGGGGCCAGCATAAGGCTGGCACAAAAGCCAAGTCCAACAACAAGGACCATGAGAGGGGAGTACCAGGTCACTGCACCAAGGGCACCATTCATTTCATAGTCTATGTGAATGGCACTCCCTGCAGATTTTTGTAGTGCAAAACCTGTAAGGCTGTTCCCTAGGTAGTGGTTCTGAATACAATGTATCAGTAACTACTGGTACCCTTCCTGGAGCCATTCCTATCCAGATATTATGGAGGTAGTCTGGGGAGAAAATTGCTCTTTATTTGTGTTGAAAAAGATCACTAAATATCTCAGTTGGGGGTTCTCTTTGCAATCTATACGATTCTTTTAGAGTTTAGTGTCCTTTTGCTATGGGTCCCTCCTAATTGAACTTAATGCTAAGGGATCAACTTCTAATTAAAGTTCTTTGTCTACAAACAACAGAGACTAACTCTGGTTAACTTAAGGGGGAACATAAAGGAACTTATTGAAAGAAGATATGAAAATTCACAAAATCAAAAGACAATCTGGGGAACCAAGTATCAAGATATTCAGGAATCAGGTCAGTTCTGGATATGTAGGTAATAGCCTATTGAAGGTGCTGCCCCAGAAGGAATCAGCTCTAAGAGTTTTCTGTCCTCCTGCCTCTCACTAAAATTTCTTCCAGAGAAATACTTCCCAGTGGCCTAGTTGGGATTTGATGCCATCCTCTGACTAGGGAAGGGTAGAGAACCATGACTGACAGCCCACCAAGCCAGCAAGTAGTGGGGGAGGAGACACTCTCCAAAAGAAGGAGCTAGATTGCTGATAGAGAAAAACAACAGATGTCCTTGCATTCCAACCATGGGTTGCCAAGCAACGTCCTCCCACTTTTCTTCATACCGTACACAATTTTTTAAATGCTTCTGCCTAACATAATATAATTATCTCACATGTAAGCAAAAAAACACACTCAACTTCTTCCAAAAGGATACAACCCATGTCCAGTTATGGCATCCATTCCTTCCCTGGTTCCATCAAGATCCCCCTCTGTACTTTGAAACTTGTGGACAAAATGACAGATTTAAACATTGCCAACCAACACCATACATAATTCTAGAGGAAGAGAATAGGGAAGAGAAGGATAACTACTTTTAAATATATCTGACGTTCTGTATATTACTGTATGTAAGTTAAAGAAGGAAAAACCCCATCTTCCTCCTGTGTTTCCCCTTTACTCTCACATGATTAGCACACTCATAGCACTTCTGACACCAGATGGGTTTTTGTTGTTGTTGTTGTTTTTGTTGTTGTTGTTTGCAACACTAGCTGAGCATCCTACAATTTAACTCCATTTTGATGCTCTCTACCTGAAAATAGTGTCAGGTCCCACAGATAAAGGGCTCAGTACTATAGCACGACCTCTCACACCCTTATTTCAGATGCCAATTGCAAAACCCAGGCTGTCACTTGTGCTTCTAATCAACTGGCTGTAAATCAAAGGTTCCCATGACCCTATCCTCAGGTCCGATTAATTTTTTAGAGCAGTTCAGGAACCTGTGGAGCTCAGCTGTTGAGCGTCTGCCTTTGGCTGGAGTCATGATCCCGGGATCCTGGGATGGAGTCCTCCATCAGGCTCCCTGTAGGGAGCTTGCTTCTCCCTCTATGTCTCTGCTTCTTTCTCTCTCTGTGTCTCTCAGAATATATAAATAAAATCTTTAAAATTTTTTCCTAGAGCAGCTCACAGGCCTCAGGGAAAAGTATTTCTTAGTGTGCAATAGTTTATTATAAAATAATATAAATATAAAATAAATAAATATATAAAATGCATGGTAAAGGACACAGATGAACATCCAGATGGAAGAGATGTGTGGGGTAAGTTATATGGGAAGGAGTATGGAGCTTCCATGCCCTCTCTGGGCACACCATTCTTCCCACACCTCCACAAGTTCACCAACCTGGAAGCTCTCTGAACCCTAAACTATTGAGATTTTTATGGAGGCTTTCTGGCATAGGCATGATCAATTAGAAACTCCATTCCTAGTCCCTCTCTCCTTACTGGTGAAAATTCCAAGCTTCTAATCATGACTTGATTTTTCTGATGACCAGCTGCCAGCCAGGAGCCCATCAGAGTTACCTCACTGGAACAAAATACCCTGCTATTACCCAGGAAATTCCAGGGGATTTGGGAACTTTGTGTCAGGACTTGACACAGCAAGGAAGGAAATACAAATAGAGACAACAGTCCTCACTTATGGAGTCGATTATAACATTTATGACTTCTGTCCTCCACTACCCATCCACATTCTTTTGTCATTGGACAGCAGTCAGTTGATCTAGTGCTTTGCTAGGTGGGTTGTGGTAGGCAGCCTTCAAGGTATCACCCAGCGATTCTCAACTCCAGGTGTTCATGCCCTTGTATAGTGCCCTACCACACTGAATAGATCCTAGACTACTTTTGATTACTGGGATTAACTCCTCCCCTAGGGTAGCTACATCATCTGCTCTTCTGCATACCACTCTGGTTTTCAGCTCTCTTTCTACTTTGGACCCTGGAGATTTCTCTTTCATCTTACCAATTCAGTTATGAGTTTCCTTAAATTTTAGTCAGGTTTCTAGGTGTTCATTACACGAATGCTTTCAGTTTTTGTAAAGTTTCAGATTGCTGAAGTTGGGAGTCCCTGTGTGTTTACTTTTCCATCTCCTTCACTAGACTGCAAACTCCATAGGGGCAGGGAGGATGTTTTTTGTTTTTGTTTTTGTTTTGGATGTTTTGTTCATAATTATGTTCCCACAACCTAGCACTGTACCTGGTATATAATAGACATTTATTATATGTTTGTTAAATGCATGAATGCAAGCAGGGAAGGAATGAATGCCATAACTGGACATGGGTTTCTCCTTTTGGAAGAAGTTGTGTGCATTTTTTATTTGCACATGAGATTATTACATTCATTAACTAGTTAATTAATTAATGAGAAGGCACATAGAAGACTTTCCTCCTTTAACAAGATTCTCTTTCAGAAGTATTTGTGGCTGATAATTAGACCTTGGGACTTGCCTTTTAGATTACCAGTGTTTGCCCTGCAAACATGGTTGTCATTTGAGTTTTACTTCTTATATTTATTTTTTTTAAATCTTGAAAGTCCCTAGAGGAAGTGGAATTTGGTTATGCTGACCTGGCGATAATACTGACTTCTCCATGTCAGGCTAAAAGAAACAACAATTATTTATATAAATATAAATTTTGCATTGGTATTTGTAGAGTTGTGTTTTAATGGATGGATATTTCAGTGATTGAAAATTTGCATTGTTTAGAATATGTATCCCCTGGTCTATGGAGTTTGATTTGGTCAATTTCATGATCAAAAGAGAATTCTTGATTCTTTTTTTTCGAAAACTGCACTTAACCCATCTTTCCCTTTTCTGAAATTTTATCTAGTATTCAGGCCAAAACCTTAAGAAACAACTGTAAATCCTCTTTTTCTTCCCATCCCCCAGCCCTCATCCCACTCCAATTCATTAGCAGTCTTGTTGACTCTCCTTTCAAAAGATTTGAAGGGGAGCCCCAGTAGCTTAGTCGGTTAAGTATCCAACTCTTGATCTTACCGCAGGTCTTCATCTCAGGGTTGTGAGTTCAAGCCCCTCGTTGAGCTACATGCCTGTGGAACCTACTTAAAAAAAAAAATTCAAGAATCCAACCTCTTCACTGAAGCCCTACCTACCAAGTCTAAACTTCCCATCATCTGTTACCTAGCCTACTGTAATATCCCCCTAACTCATCTGCCTGTTTTCACTCTTGCCGCCATTATCAGTTCTCCACTCAATAGTCAGAGGGAAATTTTCCAAAATATAAATCGGATCCCATTAGATATATAGTTATGGGCTAATGTAAAAGACATCTGGAAAACTTAGCCTCTTGTGTCATCCCTGGCCACACTGTAGAAAGCCAGGGCCCATTTCATAAAAATGATGTGATGTTCCATTCCTAACAAATTAAAAAAAAAAAAAAAGAAGGGAGGTGTTGCTGCTACAGGAAGTTATAAATAGCAAAGTTTGGCCTAATCAACTTGGCTCTTGCCCATACTTCATTGAGTAGCCAGTAAAAACAACCTCTGAGCAATCAGCATGATAATGTTGGAAAAATAGTCATAATAACCTGATGTTTTCCAGATAGATTCCTGCTGTTCTACTTGCTTCTCTCATTACAAACCTAACCTTTGATGAGCTAGTGAAAGGCTGGTACCTGTGATGACCCAGGGTTGCTGCCCTGATGCTACACCATCACGCAGCAGGAATGAATATGGTGGATTTTGATCCTTTTCCATGATACCTTTCAGACAGACCAATGGCCAGAAATAGAGTGGGCAGAAAAAGATTTTCTAAATCTCAGGTAGAGAGGCACACTTACCATGAAGCTAATAAAGCTTAAGATTTAGGACCCCCCCCTTCCTTTCATGAGACCCTTCCAAGGGTCTAATTTTGTGTTCATACTTACATACTCTTTTTCTTAAAAGGAACCACACCTTTTGCAAACAAGGTTATGACCCCTTTTCCCAAGCTTTGTGACAGCTCTCAAAAAAGGAGATGTAGGAGATGTAACATGAGGAGCTGGGAGAAAAGAGCAATAAATGCTGTGTCCTTGGGACCTCTTTTGCTTACCCCCTGAGAAACCTTCTCCTACTCATTCTAAGTCACTCAACATCCACACCTTTAACTTAGCTTTAACTGCTTTTTGCCCTACCGAAGAATCCTGGGAAATTGCCATCAGTGTGGACCTTCATGAGATCCCACCCAAAAAGGTAATCCGAAAATATCTTAACTATGAAACTATTATATATCAGCCTAATCATCTCTTCTCCACAGAACAGCAACAGACCAGTTTGTAGAAGTTAGCTCTACTTGGCCAGCCTCTTTATCATCTAATGTAAGAACATAAGAACTGAGATTCACAAAAGTCCTGGCAGGATGTATTTGAACTTCTTGGAACATAGTACACTCTCTGACTCTAGTAAGAGAGAGACTCACTCTCTGACTCTAGTAAGAGAGAGACTCTCTCTCTTACTAAATAAACTGAACTAAAAGTGAGACCCTTTGCTTTGCTCTTTGCCTGCAAGCCATGGATGATCAAAACACTCTGGATATGCATTGACTTAGGTAGCTGTATCTTGAGACAAAATTGCAGAAAGTAACTAAAAGAGTGTTAGTACTTCTCATGTGTTGTACCTTTCTGCTTCATCATCTCCAAAGCAGGACAGTGAAGTCTTACTGAGTTACATCTTTAATAATAATAATTTTTAAGTGTTTAAGAACCACCATTTAAAAAGCACCCCATAAAACTATATGATCCTCAGACCCTACAAATCCCAACTGTCTCTCTTCCATACTTCAGGGAGTGGCAAATAAAAAAAATTTCATTACTTTCTATTTATTTATTTATTTTTAAAGATTTTATTTATTTATTTGAGAGAGAGAGAATGTGTGTGTGTGAGAGAGAGAGAGAGAGAGAGAGAGAGAGAGAGAATGAAGGGGGAGGGAGGGGCAGACTCCTGCTGAGCAGGGAACTCCTTCACTCCGGCTTCATCTCAGAGCCCTGGGATCACGAGACCTGAGCTGAAGGCAGACACTTAACTGACTGAGCCCCCCAGGCATCCCTCATTACTTTCTATTTAAAGATCAAGTTAGGGATGCTCAGCGGTTTAGCACCTCTGTTGGCCCAGGATGTGATCCTGGAGTCCAGGGATGAGTTCCACATCGGGCTCCGTGCATGGAGCTGGCTTCTCCCTCTGCCTGTGTCTCTGTGTCTTTGTGTCTCTGTCTCTCTCTCTGTGTGTGTCTCTCATGAATAAATTAAAAAAAAAAACTTAAAAAAAATAAAGATCAAGTTAATTTAAGATCAATATATTCCTGACTACTAGATATGAGAATATTCCACACTTCCCAGCAATGTGGTTGTCAAGGTAACAACTCAGGTTTTCAATCTGACTAAAAAATCACTTTCCTTCTAACTTTACTTAAAATTCTATGCTTCCGGACAGCCCGGGTGGCTCAACGGTTTAGCACTGCCTTCAGCCCAGGCTGTGACCCTGGAGACCTAGGATCGAGTCCCACTTTGGGCTCCCTGCATGGAGCCTGCTCCTCCCTGTGCTTGTGTCTCTCATGAATAAATAAATAAAATCTTAAAAAAAAAAAAAAAGATGTCAGTGAGAATGGCAGATTAACTGAAAAGAATTTTTTTCATGAGTTTATTTTTTTTCCACTTTGCAATCTTTATATTTATCCAGTAGTATAATTAACTAATCAACCAATTAATTTTTCACTTCTTAATGTAGCTGCAAACATATATTTGGTCAAAGATTAAAAGCAAAGCAAACAAACAAACAATTAAAACTCCTTAGTCCTGGGCACCTGAGTGGCTCAATTAACTCTCCCTTGTCTGAGAACTGCACCCTTCCTGGGCCCCCCTTCTGATTACAGAAGGGCTGGTATGGTTGGTACCATGTGGTCTCACTTTTCTGGCCACAGCCAATGATGGAGATCTGACCTGAGCTGGGACACGGTCCCTCCCTCAGGAATCTGGATTGGGTCTCAGAGATTCCAGCGTTGTGTGAGATAATATCTTAAACAGAAACAATGAAAAACTTGGAAGCTGGGGGTGCCTGGGTGGCTCAGTTAGTGAGCATTGGTCTCTTGGTTTTGGCTCAGTTCATGATCTCATCTCAGACTCAAGGTCCTGAGATGGAGCCTTGAGTCTGGCTCTTCACTCAGAGAGGAGTCAGCTTCAGATTCTCTCTCCTTCTCCCTCTGCCCCTCCCCTGCTCTCTCTCTCTCTCTTTCTTAAATAAATAAATAAATAAATCTGTAAAAGAAAGAAACCTCTTTAAAAAAAAAAGAAACCTCTTTAGTCATTAAATTGATTTCTTTTAAACACTAAGAAATGACTGAAAAGAAAATCAACATTGGAATTTTCCTTATGCAAAGTTAAGTGTACGTCACTTCAGTGTAAACACTTCCTTCATCTTCTCCTCGCTCCCCAGCACCCTAATCTTCTGTAACACCTACTACTCAAACAAATGCTTGGTATGAGTAGTTTTGGTGAAGCTTGGAACACAGAGGGATAACATGAGAACATAATCCCTGTGAATTCACAGGAGTAAATCAAGGAGTCTGTGGATTTCGTCCAGAGGGTTTGGAATTGGAGGTTAGAGGCAATTCTAAGTAATTTCAGAAGGTAGGGATCTGGGCTACATATAAAACCTGTGTGCTTGGCCTTTCCTCCTCTCATCCTATACCAGGTGTGACTCACCTTTGTTCTGTCTCTGTTTGGGTCTGTTCCTCTCAGTAGCTATTCCTCACAGCCAGGTCTACAATGAGGGCTGGCACTCAGGGCCACTGAGCGTACGTAGACTTAGAGATCATTTAGGACATAAGGGACCCAGCCCATGCCCCACTCACCAAACGCTGCACACTGGCACAGGGCTACATCTGCTCAGAGAGGCACACCATTTCTTAACTTCCCCTAAGAGGCCCTGTGGGATAGAGACAACCCTGCTGCCACTATCTGTGTCAGAACAGGAAGGAGAAACCCACCCTTCTTGTACCTGCCCTATATAACATTTCCTCCCCTACCTTCCCCTGGAGGTTTATACAATTCTCCACTCTTGGGTTTCACTAATAGTTCCTGCCTTGGCTACCTCACTCCCTCTACTCCCATAATTTGTGAAACTGCCTCTCTCACAATGAAGTGAGGACTTCTGTTTGCAATGCAGAACAGTTTTGTTTCTTTCTTTGATCCTTGCCTTCCAAACTATGTTCTCTTAAGCCTGCTGGGAATAATGAGCAGGCCTATTGAAGAGTCAGGTACCTCTTAATAGCTTCTCCCTTTTCTACACAAAAACACAAAGGCCCTGCCAAAGCTTTGAAACTAAACCCTTAGACTTCTCCAGTCTGTGCTTGTGCCCATTATATAAAAAGGAGTCTGGTGAAAGAAAGAAGGGACAAAGAGTGTGGTTTTCTTTTTCTAGTTAACAATTGTTTGCATTTTCTGATTTTTCTGAAATGAATACACAGAGGCTCAGGGAGGTTATATAACTTGCCTGAAGTCACACAGCTAGTAATGGTGGCCTGGAAGTCAATCCTGTCCCAGGACTTCCGATTGCATATAGGGCTCTTTCCACCACAGCCCAGCTGTCCCTGGAAGGTTGAGGCTGGCTGCCAAGCCTGGAGTAGGAAGAGGTTTTCTCATAGGAGAGAGACACATTACTGTCTCTCAGCCGGTGAAAAATATGATATAGGATGTAAATATCTCTGTGGTCAAGAGAGCTGAAGTACCACCCACTGCGGTGCTGCCACCTGCCCCTGAGTGGGCAGCCCGATATACCAAGTTTGTGCTACAGTCATATCCTGATTGTAGCTGGGCTAGTAAGGTCTCTCTCTCTCTCTTGCTCGCTCTCTCGCTCTCTCGCTCTCTCCCCCCTTTCTCAGGGAAATCTGTAATTAGAATCAGGAGGTATTCTATTCAGTCTGGGAAGATCTCTTGAACAGAGAAGTGTGCTTGAGCTGCGTCCTGGCCTTCTTCTGCCTGCTCTGTGGAACAGAAAGCTGAGCAATGATGTTGAGAGAGAGGACGAATGACATATATGAAGAAGAAATAGAGATTGCTGAAGTCTTTAGTTCCTAGATCCAGCAAATTCCTACTTTATTTAAGGCGTCCAAAGAACTTTGGAGAGAGGGCCCCACATCCCAAACCAGGCATTTTCAAACAACAAAAACTATAAATCAATTATGATTTATCACATATTTCCATGTAACAAGAGGCCAATAGTTTAATGGCCAAAACCCCAACAAGGACACAGACTTCCTGGGTGACCGGAGCAAGTTTATTCATATCCGTTTTCCCAATTGTAAGATAGAAATAGTACCTTTCTCGTATGATTTTTGTGATGATTAAACAAGTGATTATAAGAAAAATCCTCAGCAATAATGACCGGAACATAGAAAGCAGTATGCAAATATTACCTATTATTCATCTTTGTTTGCCTCTTCTCCTTTCTCCTATTTTATATGTGGGGAAACTAAGATCCAAGAAGTCAAGGGTATTGCCCAAGGCCGTGTTGCAATTACACAGTAAGGCTGGGCCTAGAGCTAATGTCTTCTGATCCTAAGTTCAATGTTTGGTCCATCACCCTAAACATCCCGCAACCAACCACCTATTACAGAGTTTCCTTGGAGAATGTGTTAGAACCAAAGCCCTGAGGATATTATGAAAAAATTTTTTTTGATATTATGAAATCTAATGAGGAAGGAGCTCCCTGCCTCTGCTCCTGGTTGGGGAACAAGTCTACTCCAACTTGGCCTGCCCAGGTGGGCCTCCGTGCCTGAGGGAGAGAAGGAGAGTTTAGTTATGATAATGTAAGACTTTGAGACATATTTTCCAAAGAATCCTGGAGCCGAAAATGTCTGCTAATATTTAGGAAATCAGGAAATGTAGAATCACAAGGAAGCAACATCAATGATCTCAACTACCAGAAACACCAAAGTGGTTGATTCCTAAAGCTGCACCCCAAACCTGTCTTCTGTCTGCCAAAGCCTTGGGACTGTTCACCACTGATAGGATAATAACGGCTTCTCCTTTCCTTTTGCCTTCCAAACTCACATGAGCAGTTTTTATTTTCAGGACATAACCTAGAACCCTGCCATCAAGGGAAACTGGGAAATGTAGTTTTGAGGCTTCTAGCTCCCAAAATATAGAGGAAATCATAGAAGGTAGTGAGAATGGTGCTGAGCTGACAATCTGGTAGCGGCCACCTTTTTGCAATTCATATACGTTCTTCTACACATATTTAACTTTCAAATAACATTACTGTTCCCCTTAACATGATACAAATATCTCTCATATAAATAAAGATGTTGTTATGAGCTGAATTGTGTTCTTCCAAAATTCATATATTGAAGCCCAACTCCCAGTACCTCAGAATGTGACTGTATTTGGAGAAAAAAAGAGATGATTAAGTTAAAAATGAGTGGAAAGTGTGGGCCTTCATCCAATGTGACTGGTGTCCTTATAAAAGGAAATTTGGACACACAGAGACACTGGATATCCCAATTTCCCTAACAATCTTGCAGGGTTTTGAGTAGAGGCATGAGACAATCTAACTCATATTTTTAAAACGATCCCACTGGCTGCCGTGTTACAGATAGAAAATAGTAGGGTGGAAGCAGGGAGACCATTTTGGAGGCTGTTGTAATGGTTCAGAGAGATGATGATGGCTTGGACCAAGGTGGTGTTGATGGTGCTGGTAGCAGTGGTAAAAAGTGATCAGATTGGAATATAATTTGAGGGCAGAGCCAACTGACTTGACTGGTGGATGGAGCATGAGAAAAAAAGAAGTGTCAGGGATGATTTGAATATTTTGGGTCCGAACAACTAGGAGAATTAAATTGTCACAAAACTGAAGTAAATCTGGGAGAGGAAGAAGGTGGGGGTACCTGTGTTCGGGAGTAGATTCAAAATTTTGGTTTCAACATGTAAATTTTGAGATATCAGTTACTGATATAAATAGAGACATCAAAGAGAAATTGAATTTACAAGTGTGCATTCAGGTGAGAGGATGAGGCTGAATGAATAGTTTGGAAGGTATCAGTATATTTAAATCTGAGGGACCAGAGCAGATTACATAAGCCAATGATTTTCCACTGGGATGATCCACCCAGTAGAGAATAATTTGGAAAATTGCTGGTAGCATGATGGTTAGGGTGGGAACCACTACAAGGCTTTAGTGTATGGGACCAGGGCCCCTAGGCATCCTGCAATGCACAAGACAATCCCGCACATCAGAAATTGTCCCACATTCAACACAGTTATCAAATGTCCTATCAGACACTCATTTGATGGAAAATATATTTATTATTAATCTCAACCTAGAGCCTAACTCTATAGTCCATGTAAACCCAGAGTATTTTTTGTATGGTTTTAATATATACTGAGTTCCCCAGGAACACCACTTCCATGTAATTAATTGATGGAAGAGGGAGCTTTGTCTTGTTCAAAAAAATCAACCACACACCTGCTCTCTGTATTCGAGATTCCAGTCCAGTTCTCTTGGATCCGTCTGCATTTGCAGCTTTGGCAGGCATAGTGATTCTAGGAATGGCTGCAAGCATCTGATGATTACATTAGGGCTTCTGGTGACGTTGTGCATAATTTGTACATGTTCAAATATATAACACTTTTTTGCACCGGTTTCCTATTATTTCTCCCTATAATATAGGGAATTAAATTCATTATTTTGAAATGATGTGTGTAGATTGGTGTGAAGGATATTCTCCATTTGCCACTCCAGACCTGATCCACTCTCTGCTCTTCTGGAAGCAAGCAATCCTGCCCCAGGAGGCAGACTTTAATGAATGGTATCAATCAGCTCTGTTGCCCAGTGGCTTCCTGTTGAGTTCAGCCAAAGGGAAATACTACTCCCTCGTCTTAGCCCTTCAGACCTATGGATAACAGACAGATCTCTCCAGTGCCCCCTCATTCCTTGTTGGTTCCCTTAACCTTGTCCACATCTTTTCCAATAATCCCTTCATTAAACTGGCTTCAATTGGACTCAGCTTGAGTGTGCCATCTGTTTCCTGCCAGGCCCTAACTAATACACTAGTTACATTATTTCTGAATTTCATTTCAGGACAGTAAAGGGCAAATTACAAAAGATTTGTTATAAAAGAGAGTAAATCCAGAATGTGAAACATTCTTGAGGACAATTGAACTGGTTTCTGGAATAAGTCAGCAGAATGAAAAATAAAGGGAGGGGGAGGATTGCTAGAGATTAAAAAGATTGAAAGGGCACGACAACAAAATGTAATGTGTAGACCTTGTGTGGATCCAAATTTGGACCAACCCAGTGTAATAAGGCATATTGGAGACGTGAGAGAAAGTTTAATTATGGACTGGATTTTAAATGACACCAAACAATGATTTTAAATTTTGTTAAGTATGGTCATGGCATCATGATTATGTGAGAAAATGGCCCATGTCTTTAAGAGATGCACTGAAGTATGTAGGAGTGAAATGACACGGTATCTGTGATTTGTTTTATTTATTTATTTTTAAACAGTTGATTATTCTTTTTAAATATATATATATATATATATATATATATATATATATATATATATATATATATATTTTAGAGACACAGATTGAGAATGAGAGAGAGAGAGTGGCAGAGGGAGAAGCAGGCTCCATGCAGGGAGCCGATGTGGGACTCCATCCCAGGTCTCCAGGATCACACCCCGGGCTGAAGGCGGCGCTAAACCGCTAAGCCACCGGGGTTGCCCCTGTGATTTGTTTTAAAATACTTTTGAGGGCAGCCCCAGTGGCTTAGCGGTTTAGCGCCGCCTTCAGCCCGGGGTGTGATCCTGGAGACCTGGGATGGAGTCCCATATCGGGCTCCCTGCATGGAGCCTGCTTCTCTCTCTACCTATGTCTCTGTCTCTCTCTCTCTCTGTCTTTCATTAATAAATAAATAAGATCTTTAAAAAAGATAAGTAAAATACTCCTGCAAGGAAAAATGAAAAAGAGAAAGAGGGATAAAGCACCTGGGGGGAAAGGGGATAGATAAACCAAATTCAATATTATTAAATGCTGAATCCAGGTAATAGATATATGGGGATGCATTGTACTGTTCTCTCTATTTGTTTGTATATTTGACATTCTTTACGGTAAACCATTTCAAAACTAAATTAGATTAAATTGAAAAGGGACATTTTGGGACACCTGGGTGGTTCAGTCAGTTAAAAGCCTGCCTTCAGCTCAGGTCATGATTGGGCCCGACCTCAGGCTCCCTGCTCAGCTGGGAGTCTGCTTCTCTTTCTGCTCCTCACTCCTCTTGTGCTCTCTCTTTCTCTCAAATAAATAAATAAAATCTTTAAAAATAAATTTAAAAAAAAGGGACATTTTATCTAATAGGGGGCATCAACCAAAGCAGGAAGTAAAGACAAGAAGAGATTTGGATTGAAATAGGAGTATATCCAAGCAAGATCTATACAGTAGAAAGGGGGCAGGAAAATGATAATAATGAGACCATGGACCCCAAGGTAGATAAATAGACAAGGTAAAGGGTAACAAAAAGGTAGTAGAGTCAATGGGCTGGATCCTGAAGAAGTTGAAAAGTTACTGGATTCAGAATACCAAACAGAGTGAGCCACAAAGAAAAGTGGTAATGGTCAAAGATTGGAATACTTAAAAATAATAAAAATACTGGGGCTCCTGGGTGGCTCAGTCAGTTAAGCATCTGACTTTTGATTTTGGCTCAGATTATGATCTCAGGATTGTACGCTCAAGCCTCATGTCTGGCTCTGTGCTGGGTGTGGAGCCTGTTTAACATTCTCTCTCTCCCTCTCCCCCACTTAAAAAAATAAATAAAAATAAAACCTCACTTCCCCATTCCTGTCTACAAAAAAAATTACTAATAATCAAAATACTAGCTTTAACTTTTTTTTTGAGAGAGAGAGAGAGATCTTGAGGGTGGGAGGGTAGGGGATGGGAGAGCTTATTAACTGATTGAGCCACCCAGGTGCCCCAAAATACTAGCTTTAACTTTAAGATCAATGAAAATGTTTTTTAAGTTAAATATGTAGAAATTTCAGGTTGCCTGGGTGGCTCGGTCATTTGAGCATCTGCCTTCTGCTCAGGTCATGATTTCAGAGCCCTGGGATCAAACCCCAAATCAGGCTCTTTGCTCAGCAGGAGTCTTCTCCCTCTGCCCCTCCTCCTTTATTTCATTTTGTTTTATTTTATTTTATTTATTTATTTATTTATTTATTTATTTATTTATTTATTTATTTATTTTTTCTGCCCCTCCTCCTGCTCGTGCTCTCTCTCTCTTTCAAATAAATTAGTAAAATCTTTTTTTAAAAAGGTTTTAAAAAAATACATATGTAGAGGTTTCATAGAATTAGTGAATTTGATGAGACTACTGGATACAAGGTCAACATACAAACAAATGTATTTCTAGGGACACCTGGGTGGCTTAGTTGGTTAAGTGTCAGGGTCCTGGGATCCAGCTGCTAGTCAGGCTCTCCACTCAGCAGGGAGTCTGCTTCTCCTTCTCCCTCTGCCCCCTCCCCCTACTCGTGCTCATGTGTGCAGTCTCTCTGTCTCTCAAATGAATAAATAAAATGTTTTTAAAAATGTATTTCTAGGGATCCCTGAGTGGCTCAGCAGTTTAGTGCCTACCTTCGGCCCAGGGCGTGGTCCTGGAGTCCCAGGATCCAGTCCCGCATCAGGCTCCCCCAGTGGAGCCTGCTTCTCCCTCTGCCTGTGCCTCTGCCTCTCTCTCTGTGTGTCTCTTATGAATAAATAAATAAAATATTTTTAAAAATGTATTTCTATATACTGGCAAGATACAATTGGACAATTGTTACAAAATGATACCATGTATAACTGCATGGAAAATATCAAATAACTAGGGATAAATGTATTGAAAGATGCTTAAGACCTAGACACTGAAAACTACAAAATATTCTTTTTTTTAAAGATTTTATTTATTTATTCATGACAGACACACACACACAGAGGCAGAGACACAGGCAGAGGGAGAAGCAGGCTCCATGCAGGGAGCCCAATGAAGGACTGGATCCTGGGTCCCCAGGATCAGGCTCTGGACTGAAGGCAGCGTTAAACCGCTGGGCCACCGGGGCTGCCCACTACAAAACATTCTTGAGAGAAATTAAAGGTGACCTCAGTAAATAGATATTCCGCGTTCATGAATTGAAAGACTCAGTACTGTTAAGATGTCAATTTTTTCAAAATTGGACTATGGGTTCAATGCAATCCAATCAAAATTCCAACAAGCTGTGTGTGTGCATGTGTGTGTGTGTGTGCATGTAAGCTAATTCTAAGATTTACATGATAATCAAAGGATCTAGAGTATCCACAGTTCTTGATGAAGAAAGTTGGAGGACTTACATTATCAGATTTCAAGATTTACTATAAAGCTATAGTAATTAATTAATATAAGGCATTTTGGGATCAACAATAGACATAGAGAGTATATATACTCTCTTTGATATATATCAGAAGTGTCACTCTAATTAAATAGGGGAAGAATGATCTTTTGTTTTTTAGAATGATCTTTTAATAAACAATGCTGGAACAATTAGATTTTGTGGAGAGAAAAGAACTTGGGGGGGATCCCTGGGTGGCACAGTGGTTTGGCGCCTGCCTTTGGCTCAGGGTGCGATCCTGGAGACCCGGGATCGAGTCCCACGTCGGGCTCCCGGTGCATGGAGCCTGCTTCTCCCTCTGCCTGTGTCTCTGCCTCTCTCTCTCTCTCTGTGACTATCAAAAATAAAAAATTAAAAAATATATATTAAAAAAAAGAACTTGGGCCTTTGACTTAAAACTATAACGAAAATTGGGCAGCCCCAGTGGCGCAGCGGTTTAGCGCCGCCTGCAGCTGGGGGTGTGATCCTGGAGACTCAGGATCCAGTCCCACATTGGGCTTCCTGCATGGAGCCTGCTTCTCCCTCTGCCTGTGTCTCTGCCTCTCTCTTTGCTCTCTCTGAATAAATAAATAAATAAATAAATAAATAAATAAATAAATAAATAAATAAATAAATAAATCTTAAAAAAAAAAAGCTATAACAAAAATTAATTTTAGGTGGATCATAGACTGAAACATTAAAACTTCAACAAACTTCGAAATAAAAACATAGGAGAATTTCTTTTAAATTAGGGTAGATAAGGGGATCCCTGGGTGGCTCAGCGGTTTAGCGCCTGCCTTCGGCCCAGGGCGTGATCCTGCAGACCCGGGATCGAGTCCTGCATCGGTCTCCCTGAGTGGAGCCTGATTCTCCCTCTGCCTGTGTCTCTGCCTCTCTCTGTGTGTCTCTCATGAATAAATAAATAAAATCTTTAAAATAAGTAAGTAAATAAATAAATAAATAAATAAATAAATTAGGGTAGATAAGATTTCTTAATCAGACCACAAAATGCATGAAACCATTAAAAAAACTCATAAATTTTACTTAATTAAAAATTTAAAATATTTGATCATCAAAAGCTTTCACTAAGAAAGCACTAGGAGGGGGATCCCTGTGTGGCTGCCTTTGGCTTGGGTTGTTATCCCAGGGTCCTGGGATCAAGTCCCACATCAGGCTCCTTGTGGGGAGCCTGCTTCTCCCTCTGCCTGTGTCTCTGCCTCTCTCTGTGTGTCTCTCATGAATAAATAAAATGTTAAGAAACAAAAGAAAACAACTAGGAAAGGTATAGACTGACAAAGTATCCAGAACATACAAAGATCTGCCACAAACCAATACAAAAAAACCCCATTCAATTAAAAATGAACAAAAGATATAAACAAGTATTTCACAAAAGAACACATTCAAGTGGCCAATAAATATATGAAAGAGTGCCTAAAATAGTATCTCATCCAAAATATGCAAACTAAAACCAGAATATAGTTAATATATTCAGCAGAATGACTTTTTAAAGTACTGTCATTATCAAGGATTGCTGAAGATGTGGAGTAATTGGAACTCTCACATGTTGCTATTTGGCAGTTTCAAATATAAGCCTATACTGTGATCTACCAATTCTGCATCCAGAATCCAGACATGTACCCAAGAAAGATTAGTTCAAATGGTGGTCAGAATACTTGTACAAGCAACTTTATTCATAATAGCCAACAATTGGGCCAAATCCAAATATACAAAAGGAGAATACAACAATTTGTGATATATTCATAAAATGGAATTTTACCAGCAATAGTCAAAATGAAAAAAAAAAAAAGGTAATACACAGAACAACCCAGATGAATCTCAAAAACATTGTGCTAAGACAAAGAATCCAGAAACAAAAGAATACATACTATATGATTCCCTTCATAAGAAGTTTAAGAATAAGCAAAACTAATCTATGATGATAGAAATAAAAATAGCAGTTACTTCTGAGGGATTGGATTTTGATTGAACAGGGCAGAGGGAACCTTCCAGGGAGATAGAAATGTTTTATATCTTGAACTGGGTAGAGGTTATATGAGTATATGGGAAAATTGAGCAATACAATTAGAATTTGTCCATTTTCCTATATGAAATTATACTTTAATACAAAGCTTTAATTTAAGGAGTTTCTTTTTTAATTAGAAAAGCAAAATAGAAAAAAAAAGAAAAGCAAAATAGATACACACTTTTTACAGGAAATTAAATAAAATATAACTAGAATGAAACCAAGACTTGAATCCATTTCTGGGGACACGAGTCTATCTTCAACTCCCTGCAGGTCTAAGTTGGAATAGAGGGAGGGCATGTTTTGTGCAAATGACAAAGGGCAGATCCAGAATCTGTGGGGGCAAGCCACAGGGACATAGTTTCCATTGGAGATGAAGATCTTTTTTACAACTTACTCCAGAAATGAAACAGGCAGATTTGAAACAGTAAGCCAATGGTAATGTGTGGAAACAGAAGGCTGCCAGCCAGCCACAAGGCAGGGATATTGTAGAGGGCATCCAACAGGTGGGGGTTGGATTAGACAACCTAGGTCTCTTGTGGCCTCTGTTGCTGGGCCCCTTTAAGAAATAGCAGTGAGTGGAACAGCTCCTCCCACACACTGAATTGCCCCTACTGTTAATAGAGATGACCTAGCCTGTCTGCTGGCAGCCCTAGACCGCTGGGGAACTAGCTCTGGAGTCTGGGCCCTGTTGGAAATGGAAGGGCAGGCAAGGACACAGAGCAAGAATATTGGTTGTTAGGGCGCCTTGGTGGTGCAGTCAGTTAAGTGCCCAGCTCTTAGTTTTAGCTCAGGTCATGGTCTCAGGGTTGTGAGATTGAACACAACTGAGGATTCCATGCTCAGTGGGGTCTGTTCGAGATTCTTTTCTTTTCCCTCTCCCTTTGCCCTTCCTTCCACTTGCAAGCACGCTTTCTCTCTCTCTCTCAAATAAATTAAATCTTTTTTTTTTTTTAAGTGTTGGTCCTCAAGAAACTGACAATTTGGTGGGAAAACAAAAATAACTCTGAGCAGGCCTGCCCCAAAATATGCTACTTTGGCATACTGATTATTTTGAATTAAATTTATTTAAGAAACAGTCAGTGCAAAAAGGACACTCTGACCCTCCTTTGTACTCATAAGGGAAGGAAATAAATTTCTTATGTGAAAGATTACCAGGAAGTAAAGAGACATTCTTATCACCAGAGATGGGAATTCAGGGCCACAGCCTATATAAACACACCTTGTTACTTTTACTATTTTATTACCCAGCCCAAATTCTGTTTTGAATTCCTTACTAACTGAAGCTCCCAAACATAAGTTTTCTTTGTCCTGCCAATTCTTCACAGGTTTATGTTTCTTTGTCTAAAAGGTATAAAAGCTGCCTGCTTTGGTCAATTCTCTGAGATTCATATTTCTATGAGATCCCATAAGTATGAATTTGTTTTTCTCCTGTGAATCTCTCATGTCAATTTAATTCTTAGACCAGCCAGAAGAACCCCAAAGGATAGAGTAAAATTCCCACCCCTTCTAATAAGTCCATCTTGCTTCTGCTTCTGGCTGGCTATGTGACCTTGTGCAACTCCTTTGCCATCTCTGAGCCTGGGGGCCAGGCTAGGCGATTCCCCTGCCATCCCCAGTATAGACCTCATTTGAGGCTACATGGGAGTCCTAAAGGGGAAGGTACTGGTGAGAGACTGCTGTGACTATAGTGGGAAACAAGAGTCAGAGAGATTCTAGGTCTCATTCCCCATCTCTTAAACTACTGTTAAAGCAAATAGTCCTGCCCCCTCCCTGCTTCATTGGCCCTAGGTCACCTGCAGGACATTCCAGCTTCCCCTACAAGTCATCCAGCCCACTGTTAGATCACCCAGAGGTGGGTGCCCAGTCTACCCCTCTAGGCCAGTTTCAGCAGGATCTCTGCCAGACAGAAGGCAATTTCATGGATGATGAGCAATCAGAGTTCATTCTGGGCTTGGCCTCTTTAGGGCTTGGGCCTCACCCCGGAAAGGGCCTTAGGCCACAGCAATCAGGGACTTCCTTGATTGCCCTGGAGATGTGAGGCACACTCAGCTCTGCCCAGCTGCCCTGAAGGAAAAGGGGAAGGTCTGAATCTAATTCAAAACACCCAGACCTAAAGTTTTCCTCGCTCTCTGCCTCCTCTGGCATACTACTTCTTTCTTCCCCCCTCCCTGTCCTGCCTCCCTCCCTAGAGTTAAAAATAAATTTTAGCAAGTAGGAAAATTTGCAGATACAGAATCTTCAAATAGTGAAGATCAACTATATTTTTCCCCGGGGAGACTGGAGGAAACTCTGACTCAGAAGAGTCGGGGAAGATTTGCAAAGAGATGTTACTTTGGCTATTCCTGTAATACAGAGAGGTCCAGACAGGGGGCTCATGACCACAAACTAATTCATGTGGTTTGACAAAGAATTATTTCTTTCCTATTCATTCATAGGTATTTTGTTGCTCTCGTAAATGTGGTCTTCTCTTTCACCATACCTTCTAACTCAGTACTGAACAATAGAACTTTCTGTAATGATCTACTTGTTCTATAACAACACTAATACAGTAGCCACTAATCAGATGTAGCTATTAAGGACTTAAAGTGTGACTAGTATGATTAAGAAAGAATTTTAAATTTTACATACTTTTAGCTATTTTATTTTTATTATTTTTAAAAGATTTTATTTATTTATTCATGAGAGACACTGAAAGAGAGGGGCAGAGACACAGGCAGAGGGAGAAGCAGGCTCCGCACAGAGAGCCCAATGTGGGACTCAATCCCGGGTCTCCAGGATCACGCCCTGGGCCAAAGGCAGGAGCTAAACCACTGAGCCACCTGGGCTGCCCCTTATTTCTTTTTCTTATCTAATTCCATCAGCTAATACCTCCAAATAAAGGTTATATAATGATATTGGAGAAAGTGTGTATTCTTGTTCTTGACTTAATGGAATTTCTAAGTGCTTTATATATGTAAAAATGATACCAACAGGTAACAAATGAATTGTTCTGTCCCTCTAGCTTGCTCCTCCTCCCCTGCTCCCTGTGCTACTGAGTTGAGGTACCACTGTTTTCTAAGTTAGAAATCTCGGCATCACTTTCATTTCTGTCTCCTCCTCTCCCTTCTCTTTTTCTCTCCTTCTCCCTCCTTCCTTCTTTCTATTATCCAGGCCAGCCAGCTGTCAAATCCATATTCTTTCCATATCCACTGCCACTTACCCATCTGGTACTTTTCATTGCCTAGAAACATTAGAAAAGAGGTGCCTGGGTGGCTCAGTCAGTTGAGTGTTAGACTCTTGATTTCAGCTCAGATCATGATCTCAGGGTCACTGGATCAGGCTCCGTGGTCGGCAGGAAGTCTGCTTCTCTTCTCCCTCTCCCTCTGTCCCTCCCCTGCGTGCACACATGCACACACATGCATGTGTTCTCTTTCTCTCAAGAGAAAGAAAGAAAGGAAGAAAGGAAGAAAGGAAAAAAGAAAGAAAGAGAAAGAAAAAGAAAATGAAGGGAGGGTAGGAAGGTAGTAAGGAAGGAGAAAGAAAGAAATGTTTTGAGAGTACCCACTATGTTAGTCACCCTGTTTCTACTTTCACTTTCTTCAGTCTTTTTTACACAAAGCAGATGATATGGTCTTTCTAAACTCTTGATCTATCATATGGCTTCCCTACTTAAAACTTGTCAATTGGCTTTTTGGCTTTTCTCAAAATAAAACTCAAAGTTTTACTGTGGGCTACTACAGGGCCCTGGATGGTTTAGTTCCTGTAGACCTCTCCAAACTCACCTCATACCACCTGCCCGCTCATTCGCTACACTTTGTTCCTTTCAATATTCCAAATACACGAAGCTCTTTCCTATCCTGGAGTCTTTGCACTAGCTGATTCCTCTATCTACAGTATTTCCCCCCCAAGCTCTTTGAATCTGCTAATTCTCCTCCTTTGTGATTCAAGTCAAAAGGCATCTTTTCAGAATATTATTTCCTGAGCACTCAATTTAAAATAGTTTCCACAGGGGTGCCTGGCTCAGTTGGTAGAGCATGTGACTCTGGATCTTGGGATTATAAATTCAAGCCCTATGTTGGGTACAGAGTTTGTTTGTTTATTTATTTATTTATTTTAAAGATTTTATTTATTTATTCATGACAGACAGAGAGAGAGAGAGAGGCAGAGACACAGGCAGAGGGAGAAGCAGGCTCCACACAAGGAGTGGTTGAACGTCCCTGGGTGACTCAGCGGTTGAGTGTGATCCCGGAGTCCTGGGATGGAGTCCCACATCGGGCTCCCTGCATGGAACCTGCTTCTCCCTCTGCTTGTGTCTCTGCCTCTCTCTCTGTGCCTCTCATGAATAAATAAATAAAATCTTTAAAAATAAGTAAACTAAATAAAAATAAAATTTTTAGGGGCATCTGGGTAGCTCAGTCAGTTGAGTGTCTGCCTTCAACTCAGGTCATGATCCTGGAGTTCCAGGATGGAACCCTTCTTCTCCCTCTGAGACTCCTCCCTTTCGTGCTCTCCCTCTCTCATTCTTCTCTCTCAAATAAATACAATCTTTAAAAAATGATAAATTAAAATCTTTTTAAAAAAATAGTCTCCACACCAATTCTCCACATTATCACCCTGCTTCTTTCATGGTGCTTATTACAATCCCAAACTATCTTATTTATTTGCCCATATATTTGTCGTTGGTCCTCGCTGAGCATGTAAGTTCCATTTTATCCACCCCTCTATCCTCAGAGCCTAGCTAGTACATGACATAGAGAAGGCCCAATACAAATATTTGTTTCCCAAGTGGATAGCCAACCTCCTAGAGTCAATGACAGGTTGGGAGTTCCTTCTTTGCAACGTTGAAAGGTATTGCTCCCTTCTTCCAGCAGGTGGAGCCAAAGCCACACCTGTTCCTTAGCAGGAGTCCCGGTGGAGGGTGCGATTGGCGGCTGGGGACAGCAGGTCAGATTCAAGAGGGAGGCGGAGTTTTTGTAGTAATGCTGGATTCAAGCATAGAGGAGGTCAAGATGGCACTTCTCCCAAAGGAGGAATAGGTACGAGCTGCCCAGAAGGCACATGGAGTCACCAGCAACCCAAGGAGTTTCTGGGATCCCAGGTTGTTTTCCTACCCATCCCACCCCCTACCATATCTTCCCCCCAGAAATAGGCAGGGGATCTTTGAGGAGAACAATTTTCTGTGAGTATGAAACTGAAGAGAGGGTGTTCCATTACAAATCCCCATTGTACAGCTGGGGGAAACTGAGGAGAGAGAAACTTCATGGTGGGTCAGTGCCAGTTGGGAGTGGCTCACAAAGCCTTCTTGTTCTAGCTCATGTTTAAAAACTCCGCAGCATGAGCGCCACCCTATCTCAGCCCACTGTGCCTGGCCCTGGGCTCAGTATAGGAAACTACAGTGGAAGAAGCATGGCCTCTCAAGAGCTATCCCCAAAGAACACAGGGGGCAGGAATGGCTTTAGAGAGGCATTCTGGAAACAAGGCACATTGGAGCAGTATCTGCCAGATGGACCAGGGGCCAGAGGTATATTCCAGGGCTGGGCAGGTGACCTGTGGGAATAGGGAGATTGGCAGGGGTCTGAGACTTCCTCCTGAAGGTAATGGGGATTCATCCAAGGGTTTCTAAATAGGGCTACTTTGGTTATCTTGGAGAGTTTGCAGAGGAATGTCAGGAGATCAAATCAGAGATAGAGACCAGCAAGGATGCTGGTATGATCATCCGGTGAGAGACCCAGTAAGTGACTATAGGGATGGGAAAGAAGCAAGACTGAGTGGCTTAGGAAATTTAAAATTTTTATTTTTTAAAGACAGGATTGCATGGTTATTGGAGTAGACGGAGGGGGAGGTAGGAATGGGCCTCTGCAAACATTATCTGAGCTCCTGAGTGTTCCAGCTACAAAGGCCAGCCCAGAGCCCAGGGCTCCTGCCCAGCCCAGGCAGCCTGACCCTGAGATGGCAGCTGTAAAGGCAACAGAACCTGGCTTGGTGGTGACAGACTACTGGTTCACATAATGGCCTAAAGTAGTGGGTCCTGTAGCCAGACAGCTCAGGTTCAAACAGCTCCTCCGCTTACTGCCTGATGACCTTGGACAAGTTCCTTTTCTGTGCCTCAGTTTCTTTATCTGTGAAACAGGGATGATGATGTACTTACCTCATAGGGGAATTATGCCTATAGCTGTGCCTGTTAGTGACACTTGATAAATTTATGAAAATACTTTGGTAGAACTTTAGAGCAAAAATGGAGCCCTATACCCAGAGTAAAAACCACGCCTGAATAGTCTATGCACTTCTCTTCTCTGCCCTCCATTTATCCAGCTGTAAAATAGGGAAGTTGGACCCATAGCCCCTGATCCTGCCAGCTTCGCTTTCCCAATATTTGGAGCTTGGCCTAAGTGTGTGAGACCCAGTAATGTGCTGGGGCAAGCTCCTACCAGCTTGTGAGAGCCAACTGTCAAATTTTCAGGAATTTGGCCCAAGTACAACCACTGGTAACTTGAAATTGGCTATAGTGGAAGCAATTACACCATGCAGATGGACAAGTGCTATACACGAAGGTCTTCCCCAGCAACCTCCTCCCCACCAGCGGTGGGTTTTCACCAGCACACCAGTGGCAAGACTCCCTCCTCAAACCATACCCACCCACCCAGCCAGGTACATTCTCAGCTTCCAACACCATCATTAACAGCTGTGGGCAAAGAATCACAGGTCTCTAGGACCTCACCCAGCCCCAGTCACATAGAGGATGTGCCAGCTCCACACGCTCGAGCATGCACAGGCCAGGAAACACAGCACGCAGGCCTGGGCAGAGTGGCCGTCTGCCAGTCAGTGGGTCACTCAGATTCAGCGGAGCAGAAGGGTGGAGTGTCACAGACCTGGGGTGGGGATTCCAGTTCGGCAGCTCTTAGCCATGCGACCTTAGCCAGGTCCCTCTCAACTTTAAAGTGGAATAGTCCTGGGGCGCCTGGGGTGGAGGGGAGGGGCTCAGTGGGTTGATCACCCAACTCATGATCTCAGCTCAGGTCTTGATCTCAGGGTCATGAGTTCAAGCCCTGTGCTAGGTGTGGAGCCTCCTTAAAAAAATAAGAAGAATTAAAAAAAAAAAAAGTGGAGTAGTCCTGACAGACCAAGACGGTTTCAATGATTAAATTTGAACACTAGCAGAGGGAACTATAAAGCCTCCACACTGTGCCTGATACAGATAGGTGTTTAGTAGATGTTAGCTGATGCTCTTATCATGCCTCCAGACACACTCTTGCTCCCCAGGGCACCTGCCGCTTACTGTTCCTGTCTTGGCACACAGGGTTCTCAGGGCAAAGACAGAAGCAAGCACCTCTGGTTTTCAGCTTTTATGAAAATTAATAACATTAATAGCTCACAGACACATACATACACACACATTGCTATGTACATGGTCATTAAGTTATTAATTAGTCTCTGTATAAAACGTTTCTACATTAGTGTTCTGGGCTAGGCCCCATCAGTCCTTGGCATATTCACAGTAGCAGCCCCTGGGCTTGGCCCCGTGGGCAGGCAGACGTGAGGCAGGTGGCTGTATGAACAGCCCTCCCCATGGTAGGCACAGGAGGTATCCTGGGCCACTTACTCTCGAGTCTTTGGCTCCCTTTCTGGCACCTGGAGACCAGCTATTCAGCAAACAGGCAAGCAGGCCCTGATTTCTCCTGTCGTCTGGTACCCAGGCCCTGTGGGTGGTGGCTTCGGGCAACACAGCAGGCCCTAGAGGATGCTGGCCAGCTCTGTAGAGTCTGTGTCAGAGCAGCCGGAGCTGCTGGCCTCTTCCCTGCAAGAACCAGAGGAGATGGGTTGGAAAAAGCATCCTTACCCCTCCCCTGTCCCCTGCTGCCTTGTTCCTCACAGGACCCTGGCCCAATAGTCTTAGCCGGCTGTCAGGGGAGTCTAACCTATAGGATGTATTCAGTTTGCTCACTCCCTCTCTCAACTCAGAAACTGCCAGTTGGTCTGTCTGCACCACAAGCCCCAAGACTACGCTTTGACCTGGGCTGGCTGATGGTCTGGCATGATTCACTTCACCGTGCCTCCCGGTCTCCAGAAAGGCAGACTCAGGCCACACCTGAGGTCCTGCATGCCAAGAGAGCTGTGAAGAGTACAGGCTCTGGAGTGACAATGCCAGGGCTCAAAGCCCAGTTCTCCTCCCTATCAGCTGGGCCAGTCACTCTTCTGGGCTAAGGCTCGATTTCTTTATCTGCAGAGTGGGAATCGTAGGACCCTCCTGACACCTCAGGTTGTGGAAGGACTGTAAGAGAACGTGAGTGCACATTCCCCAAAATGTAAATTCCGTGAGGGCAGGGATTCTGTTGGTCTCACTGGAGCAGTGCCTGGCAGTGTTTGTTGAATGAATAAATGTAAGACCACCCAGCACACTGCCTGGCATGCAGATGAGTATCCAAGAGAGGTCAGCTGCCATTACCATGGATCAGCAATGGGCAGGGGAGTGAGGAGGGGCCCTCGAGGGATGGTGTGCAGGAGGTAAGCCAGGACTTGGCCCCAAGAGGCAGGAGTGGAGGGCTTAGGCTGGACGAAGCCCCCTCCTCTGTCTCCCCGCTCTCACCTCAGAGCCTGCAGGGCCTTCTTGTTCTGCCGCCGCTTCTCCTCGTCAATGGGGTACAGCTTGAAGAGCAGCAGGCCTAGCAGGATGAGGACTATGGGAGCTATGGTCACCAGCAACTTCAGGGTGAACTTGACACGTGCCGGCTGTGAGCAGCCACGGGTCTGGTACCCGGCGAAGCTGTGGGACCCAGTGGTCAGGGGAGTGGTGAGGGCAGGGCACCTGGGGCTCGCCCCACCCTGCGCTGCCCCAGGACCGCCCCCCCCCCGCCACTCACTCAAGACTCAGGGTGGAGATGCCCAGTGAGACTCCAGAGGCGAACTTGGTGAAGAAGACATAGAAGGAGAAGAAGATGGGCTCAGTGCCGTGAGACTGGGGCTGCTTCAAGTGGAAGTCGTCAATGACATCAGGCAGCATGGACCTGCAGAGTGGTGGCAGCCATGAGGACCCCCCACCCCCACCCTGGGCCCCCACTAGCCCGTGTGGCATCTCTGTGTCAGTTAGAAGAGGTAGCCCTCTGGGACTCTGTAGCCCCAGGGTGCACAGCTCTGTGAAGACATGGCAACTTCATGGTAATAAGAAGGCCGCTTCCTCCGAGGTGGAGCCCCACTCTAGGTTTGCAGCTTGGTGAACAGAGCACAGACCAGACTTAAGCCCCCCATGTCACACCTTGATTAATCAGATCTTTTTGCACAGTTCACAACCTGTAGAACTGTATAGGAAAGACCTATCCTGCCCCCAACACGGACCCACAGAATGGTCTGCAGGAGAAGCCTGTGCAGAATTCCCTGCAAGGAACTTCAGAAGTAGGGAGGAGGGAGGGGGCTGGGGAACATAGCCAGGTGGGCCTGTATACTCACCAGGGTAGTAAGAAGGCCGCTGCTACACTGATGCCAGCTGCCACAGCTACCACATAGGTGACAATCAGGTTACTCTCCATGAAGGCCACCAAGATGAGAAATGGCACTGCTGACTAGTGGAAGGGGTGGGTACGGGAGATGAGTCAGCCTGGAGACGCCCACCAGCGACACGCAACCCAGCCGGGGCCGTACCCCTTCAGCCCCACTCACTGAGATCCCAACGTATACAGCCGTCTTCTTGCCAAATCGGGTTAGAAACCACTGCCAGATGGGAATGGTGAATGTGGCCGAGAGCTGTGGATACACAGTGGGGTGAGGGAATGGGATTAGTCATGAACCCCTGCTGCCCTTCCCAGGCCCTCAAAGATACCCCTAGCCTTGCCTGAGAGCCGCCAGATGACACCATCTAGGCAGTGTCACCTTTGATGGCTCCCCAGGGGAGCTGAGAGCTAGTTCCAGTCGCTTCTCCTACTTTCTCTGAGCACGACTGAGCACAAAATCTCTAAGTTCCTGGCCTCCATGCCTTAGCTTTTGCTATGTTTCCAACTGGAATATCTTTCAGTCTTGCCTAAGCAATTGGAGGTCAGATCCAACCAGTGATTCTGAGACTCCTCCCTCCTCACCTTACCCAGTCTGGGAAACATCCTCTGACTATCCAAAGAACCGTCTGGAAGCCCAGGCTGCCTACCCACCCTCAGGGCCCCACACACACCATGATGGCCAGGAGCAGATTCTGGAATTCATTTCGGAAGCCCAAGGTGTAGGTGCAAAACAAGGCGAAGTTCCCCTCCACCAGCTGGGAGACGGGCAGGGTAGGGGGGAAGGAAATGCAAGGAAAGAGGTGATGTCAGTGCCCATGTTTCCCCATGCTCCTGGGACCTCTGCTTACCCCAACCCCATTCCATCTGTCCCTCAGGCATTGTCACATCCCGAGTCCATGTTTTAGCCCACCCCTCTTGTACCCGCCCTACTCTCAGGCTGAGCATGTCGGAGCCCCCCCCCCCCCCACTCACCATAAAAGCCAGGGAGGTGAAGAGGAAGCCAGCAATAAGCTTGACGTATGGGCCATGGCTCATGACCAGCCGCAGGCCCCGAAAAAAGGACATCGGCTCAGCCTGCTGAGTCTCATAGGGTTCTAGAGGCCAGAGGAGACAGTGAGGAAGGAGCAGAGGCCCCTCTCAAAGCCTGAGGCCCAGGCAGAGGGAAAAGGCATGCGGTGCTAGGGCCTATACCGCTCCCCAGGGGCCCCTCACCTCTCTGCTCCCGCACACCCAGGGTTAGGATGACAGCACAGATGACATAGATGGAGGCAATGACCCCTGCCGCCAGCAGGTATGCATTTTGCTACAAAGAGGATAAAGGTGACAGTCAGCGTGATCTCATCCCAGCTCTCAGCAGTTCCACAGGCCAGTCCCTTCTCTGGAGTCTCACTGTCTCCACCCATGAAATGGGAGAATCATCCTGGGCCGGCTGCTGTTCCGATGGCAAAGTCCGGAGGAACAGAATGTTAAGAAGCCAGGCTGTGGAGTGTGAGAGGCCACCACTCAAATTCCCCCAAATCTGGGTTCTGTAAATAACTAGTTTTATGACCCTGGCCAAATTATTTAGACTTTCTATGCTACAGGTTCCTCATCTGGAAAGTGGGCGTATTAATAGTTTGTAGATCAATGGCCCAACATTAAATAAACATTTACAAGGTTGAGGATGATGACAAACCACCCCTCTGTGCCTCATCTCCCCAAATCCCCACACAACCAAGGGCCTCACCGTTTCTTTGAGTGATGTGGTGCTCTGTGTGTGATTAGCACCTTCCATGGCCAGTGCAGAGTCACTGGGGTCCTGGAGGCAAGGCGTGTCTGCTTGGCCCACGATTTGCCCCTGGATCGCTGTGCCCAACACTGTGCCCAGCACCTCCACAGTCATCCCTGAACAGTAAAGAGGTCCTTTGGAGGGGCTTCGTGGCTTGTAGGCCTCCAGGGAGGAAGGTCGGGTGGACAGATACCCAGGTGTGGCCCCCGGTGATGGGAGCCACTCCAGGAGGGTAGGTACATGGTGGTGGTACATGGTGGGGCACCCAGCACCTTGGCCTAGACTTGGCCTGACCTCTGGCATCCCTGTGCCTCCCTGTTCTCACCAGAGTGATAAAGGGATCAAGTTATATTTGAGATGGCTTCAAACCCACTCCCAGCAAGGGAAGAAATGTGATAGGAAGGTCAGGGTCCCTGGCGGAGGGGCCAGCGGGACTGGAGGGAGACTTACGATATGCAGTAGCGGAATCCCGCTCACTCTGCTCTGTGCTGATGAACATCGTGAGAGCTGAGTAGGGAACGTGGAAACACTGGCATGGAAGAGAGGCCCTCAGCCAGTCAGATGATGGGCAAGCCCATGTGGCTTCCTGCACCAACCCTACAGGCCCTGGGACCACCCTCATGCCTCCCCACTGGCACCCAGGGGAGGGGCCCACACTCACCGTGACCAGCGTTTCAAACAGGCAGTAGAAAAGCAGGTACCATAGGGCCTGGCCCCGTGGGAAATCAGGCACGAACCAGATGAGGAAGTAAGCAATGATGGCCAGGGGTGTGGAGAAGATGATCCTGGGGAAAGGGAGGGTCTGAGTGGGGACTGGAGGCCAAACCCCAGGATCTGGGATCAGCCTGGACTGCTCTGTATTCCCACAGGGTGCCTGCCGAGGAAGGGGATTCCTCCCCCCACCCTCCACTCCAATACACCCACCCCAGGGTCTCTGGGTGGAGGCTGATGGCCAAGCCTGGAGCCCAGACAGCAACAAGGCCCCTGGACTGAAATCCTGAGCATGGAGCATAAGGTCAGATGCTGAGTCTTGCCTACGTCTGCCCCCAGGGAGAGGGCTCCATGGGCGGGAGCTTCCTATGGGCTGGGGGACTGGAGGATGACAGCTAAACCTCAGGTGGCAGGGCAGGGAGGCAGGAAGCAGGAGCAACCCCAACACTGGTATTCTTATATGTGCGTGCACGCACGCATATACACACACCGTGGGCACACACAAGGGTAGCAGAGGCCAACTCCAGGTGAAGGACCAGGCCTAATGAAATCACATAAGGGAGGGTGAATGTCTGCCTTCCCACTGGTGCATCTCACACCATTGCAAATGTGGTTAGACATCAGGATGGACTGACTTCAGGTCATCAGCATAGAAAGGCAGCAGAGAGCAGTGGCTAAAAGAAAGGCCTTCGGAGCCATACTTCAGGAATCCAATTCTGGCTCTACCAATAACTATAGATAACTTGGTCTTGAGCAAGTTATTTAACTTCTCTGAGGCTCATTTTCTCATCTGTAAATAGAGAATAGTAGGGGGACACCTGGGTGGCTCCATGGTTGAGTGTCTGCCTTTGGCTCAGGGCTTGGTCCCGGGGTCCTGGGATCAAGTCCTGCATCAGGCTTCCCTCAGGGAGCCTGCTTCTCCCTCTGCCCTTGTCTCTGCCTCTCTCTGTGTGTCTCTCATGAATAAATAAATACAACTTAAAAAGGGGGGGGTAATAGTAGGGGTTCCTGGGTGGCTCAGTCGCCTAGGTATCTGTCTTCAGCTCAGGTCATGATCGGTCCTGGGATCGAGCCCTACATTGGGCTCCCTGCCTCTGTGCTCTCCCTTTCTTTTTCTCCCAAATAAATAAATAAGATTCTTAAAACAGAGAGAATAGTAATAGCACCTAATTATATTCAATATGTACTCAAGAAATATTCAAGTGCTATGTGCTAAGCACTATTCTTATGATATTCTTATGACTCAGGATGGATCAGTGAATGAAACAGAAGTTATCGCTCCAGTGAAACTCATATTCAAGTTGGCAAATGAAAAATAGACATAACTAAAAAGTTATCTATAAATGGTTCAGCCTTAAAAAGGAATGAAAGGCTGACACATTTTACAACACAAATGAACCTTGAGGCATTATGCTAACTGAAATAAGCCAGTCACGGAGGGACCAGTATTACATGATCCCACCTACAGGATACCTACAGCAGTTGAATTCAGAAACCGAGAGTAGAATGGTGGTTTCCAGGCACTGTGCAGAAGGAGGTGTGGGGAGGTATTTTTTTCCGGGTACAGAGTTTCAGTTTGGGAAGATGAAGAAGGTGTGGAGATGGATGGTGGTGATGGCTGCACAACAATGAGAATATACTCAATGACTCTAAATAGTAAGTTAAAAATGATCGGGGCGCCTGGGTGGCTCAGTCGGTTAAGTGTCTGCCTTTGGCTCAGGTCACGATCTCTGTCCATCCTGGGATGGAGCCCTGAGTTGGTCTCCCTCTCTCTCTACCTCTCACTTGCCTCACTCGTACTCTCTCTCTCACACACACATAAATAAAAATAAAATCTTAAAAAAAAATGGTTACAAAAAATGGCAGGGTGCCTGGGTGGCTCAGTTGGTTAAGTGGCTGATTCTTGATTTCGATTCAGGTCATGATCTCAGGATCCTGGGATGGAGCCCCTGCAACAGGCTCTGTGCTCAGCCTCTCCCTCTGTCCCTCCCCCACACTCTCTCTCAAATAAACAAATGCATCTTTTAAAAAAATGGTTGAAATGGCAAAATTTATGTTATGTATATTTTACCACAATTTTTTTTTAAAGTTCTTTAACACATTAGAAGGTGATTAAGGGCTACAGAGAAAAGAAAGCAGGCTCAAGGGGATTAGGAGTATGAGGCTACAATTGATAACAGGGTAGACGGGGGAGCTCTCGCTGAGGAGCCGACATCTGTGCCAAGACTTGACTGAGAGGAGACAGTTGGCCTTGCAGTTGTCTGAGGCCGAAGTGTGCCGCGCAAGAAGAGTCAGCACAGAGATGCTCAGGCAGGTCTGAGGAGTAGTAGGAAGGCCACTGGGGCTGGAGTGGAGTGAGCATAGGAGATGGGATTAGGGCCCGGGGTTGGAGGACACAGGACCTGGAGGACCTACCAGGTCATGGAAGGCCTTACTGGCCGCTGGAAGGACTCTGGTTCTATTTCCTAGAGTGGAAGTACTTTTGAGTTGATATTAAAGTGTAGAACAGTGCTTGGGACACAGTAAGTACTTGCTGTGACGATCGCACCAGGAAAGCTCAGCAGGAGAGCACAGGTCCACAGCCAGGGAATCAGACCTCAGGCCCAGCCCTGCGCCATCCGCGCCTGCCTGCCCACGGGAGCCTGGGGACACCCTGCCTCTCGCCAGGTGGCTTTGGGAACTCCAGGGAAAGTGTCTGTCAAACTCTTCCTGGTCTGAAGCGTAGATTTAAATGCTCGCTGGGGGCAGAGGCTGCTCTGAGGCCTGGAAGGAGAGCGGGCCATGGGGGCTGATAAACCCTGAGAGGCCCAGCCTCTTCCTATGCTCAAAGAAGGTGCCGGGTCCCAGGCCTGAGGGACCTAGGCCCTTATTGTGGCATGCGCAGGCAGGAGGCCCCACACCCTACACGGCAGCCCCTCCATCCACAGGAGACCCAGCATGCACTCAGACACCGGGGTGGAGGTACCAGTCAGGAGGTACCAGTGGGACTTACCACCCAGACAGGTGAGGACATGCACACAGACATTGTTGCAAAGTCCAAAACCAGCCTGGAGGGCCCCCAGCAGCTGCACCAAGCTGGCTGCCACACCTGCCTAGCGTGAGGCCCTCAGACCCTACTTTCCGTGGGGAGGGCCTCCTCCGCTCTCCCTCCCCGCCCTCCTCCTCCCTCTTGACTCCACGTGTCTCCTCAGAGAACAAGGGCTCCTTCCGTCAGCCTTCGTCACTCCTTCTCTCCTCTGGGCTGAGAAACTGAATGTGACTGGAAGTAACCCGGCAGCAGCCGCCACCGCAAGGGGCTGTCTAGGGTAGCCGCCTCCCATTGGCTGGGCCTCATGAGGAGATGTGGCAGCCTGGCCCCACCTCCCACCAGCTGCCAGGGCCTCAGGCCCTGGCCAGAGACTTGCCACTGGCTCCTACCTGGGCAGCCTGGCCAGGTAAGGCAGGCTTCCCTGCCTTCCTGTCACCGCACCCCCCATGCCCCGCCCGCCACCTTCCCACTGCCTCCCCCCCTGCAGTGAAGCCTGGATCAAAGGCCCCACTTTGGGCCTTAGCCAGAAGCTGGCGGGATTGTGGTGGGAGGGGGGCCTCGTGGGAAAGGAAGTTGTAGGGGTAGAGGGGGGCTGTGGGAAGAGCTTTGAAGGCCGGAGACCAGGTATGGGCACCCCTGGGGCAGGAAGGCGCCCACTTGAGCCTGGATGGGCTGGAGATGAAAGGGGCATGTCCACCCCCTCCCCCCAGCAGGCAGGATGTCCTGGAGGGAACCAGAGCTCCAGCCTGTCAGTCTGCCCCTGTGTCTCCCTTGGCTGTCTCTTCTGTGGTGCGACCTCCCCCCACCTTGCCCTATAGCCTGAGGCTGTGGAGGGAGCGTAAGCTCCGGATCAAGGGAAAGGGTAGTTTACATCATCCGATGGGCCAGAGGTTATGGTCTGCTGTCCCATTCTGGGCATTGCCCTCCACCCCTGCCCTACCGGGAGCCACTCTGAAACAGCGTCCGATTACATACTACTTACTACATGCCAAGCACTGTTCTAAGTCCTTTACGTGTCAAAAAAAAAAATGTAATCCTCACCTTAAACCCATGTGATAGGCATAATTATTAGCTCCATTTCGCAGATGAAGAAACTTGAGGCTCAGAGATGTTAAGTGACTTGCCCAAGGTTGCACAGCTGCGGCTGGTGAGACTGAGGCAGGCTGGCTGCAGAGGGCAACCCTTCCACCACTATGCAGCACTGTCTCTGCCACCATGGGAAATGACTGAACGGGAGAAGTTAGAATGCCAGCTTCACAGAAGGGAATGGACCTCGGGGAGCAATGGGGCCTGGTGGAGGGGAGGCTGCTCGGGCGAGTGGTTTGGCCAGCCTGGGAATGAATTGGCAGGGCATCCCAGTGCCCAGGCCTGGGGCAACTGAGACTTCAGCCAGGGTTTCAACACTGGTTTTTGCATCATTTCTTCTCCTCACCCCCCAGTCTGTGACAAGCCAGATGGAAGAATCGAGAATTAGTAGACGTGCTGGAAGCCCTGCCTTCTGCCACCTGGAAGGCGTCTCTTCTACTCACCAGGGCATGAGGCGGCCCAGGCGGGTCCAGGAAGATTTGCTAATGCAGAAGCCCACCAGGGGGTCTGTGAAGGCATCCCACGCTCGGCCCACAAATAGGATGATGGAGGCAAAGAAAGGTTCCACCTGGAATGGGGAACAGGTACAAGATGACCCCTTCATCCTTCTACTCATCTCAACCCTCAAAGGTAGGCAAAAGCAGGGGGGCCCCCTCCGCGTCTCAGCCAGGCCCTTGGGCCTCTGCGCTGCTCTCACACAGGCCTTAAGCATCCTCACTTGCCTGTTAATAGCGATAATAACAGTTCTCTGATAGCAGTCAGTAGCAGTGTGTGCCTCAGAAGTTTTTCCAGATCTGCTCCCATATGTCCTCCCTTCCACTGCCCTTGAAAACACTCCCACCCATTAGAATGAATCCAGAATCCTTTCCATGCTTCGCTCTCACAGCCCCAAGCTCCAGCCACCTGCTGTCAGAATGGGCATATGCTGGGTGACCACAGTGGGCCTCAATTTCCCCATCTGTACAATGGGAGTTAGGATCTCTAGCTTATAGGACTGGAGTTCACATCCCTGTCTTACAGGTTAAGGTCTGTCTTGGCTGTGCAAAGAGGAATCTTTAGATGCTTTTAAAAAGTGGTCGGTCACTATCCACTCAAACTGTCCCCTTCTCCACAAACCTTTTAGGCCCAAAGAGACAGCTTCTCCGGAAGAGAACACTCTTCCTTATATCCATCACAGCTCTTACTGCTTTTGCCCCAGGAAGCCAGGAAGCTAGCGGCCTCCCCACACCGTAGCTTCCCCATCTGACTTTCCCTACCCTCCCACTCCTGACAACAGCTCTACACTTTGATTGCAGCTTCCTCGTGTTTGTACCCCACTTAGGACCCCAGCCCATGGGATCTGCTCAAAAACGAGCTGCTTGAATGAGGCTACTTGCCCTTGCTGCGGCTCAGCGTTCCCCACCTGGAAATGGATACAACTAAGGTGCTTTGCTTGCAGAGTCAGATGCTACACAGAAAAGCCAGCCAGTGCAGCGTGTGGCCCTGGAGCTTCCCTCTCTCCCATCCAAGCAAGATGAATTCTCAGGATGCTAGACTCCTGGCCAAAGCTTCTCAGAACACAGAGGAGCCCTGATTCACTCTAAGTACCTCTCCCAGTCAAAGACCCCGTGTACTGTGCACCTTGCCTGAGCCCAGCCCTGGGGGGCCCCTCTGCCCCCTGCTATGCTTCTGCTTCTTAGGTGAAGGTGAGTTAAGCCTGGTGACATCTAGCAACCCCTGAGTTGGGCCATCTGACTGTTGTCCAAATGGGGACATGGTGTACCAGTCTCTTCTTAGAACAGTGTCACCAGCAGGCTCCATTCTCCCTCACGCCACCACCTACCCCTCCAGGCTCTGTTGCTCCTGCCAGGCAAGAAGTTGCCTGACCTCACCACCTAAGATTCCTGGGGCAGACAGATTCCTCTGCTGGATACTTTCCAAAGCCTTCTTATTTCTCACCCACTGCTGACTCTGAGAGGCAGCAAAGTAAGGGTTCCAGTCCCATTTCACAGATGAGGAAAACTGAATGAACCTACCCCAAGTCCCTAGTCCTTCTCACCTCAGGATGGTGGAGGAGCCCTGGCAGGCTCAGCCAACTTACCTGAGCCACATCCAACAGGTAGATCTGCAGGAAGAACCCCAGGGCACAGCCCGTCACCTGGTAGGGGGCCCCTCCAACTGCATAGCAAAGCTTGTTACAAATGGACAACTGTTGTTTCTTCTTCGGTTCCTTCTGGGAAGAAGAGGAAAGGATGAAAAAAGACCCAAGATCCTGGCTTCCAACCTAGAATGTTCTAAAGGCAGGACCATCCCTCCAGCCAACTTTGCCAGGAGGAACAAGACTGCCTTGCCCTGTTCCCACCCAGAGATCTCACTTCCCACAAGAAAAGAAAGGTATTCTCTGTCTTAGGAAACTTCCATACTGAGGAAGTTGCCCCTAAGCCACCCCACTCCCAGATTCTGAGTTAATTTAGCAGCCCGCCATCCCTAAAAGACTCCCCCCAGGGTCTCAGCCATGCTGCTGTCAAGTTGCAGGGGGGAGCATGCACCAGCAGTGGACTCGTCCCCACCCAGCACCAACCGCCACAACCTGAAAATCCTCTTGCCAAGAGCCGCCTAAGCCCAGCCCTTGCTCCCGCCCTAGTTCAGAGGCCGAGACCCACCTGCCTACTGGGTGAGGACTCTAGAGAGCTGTAGGGGCCCAGCCCAGCTGGCTGCGGGCACAGCTGTTCCTTCATCTGTCCCTGAGCCACCGTGGCCCCTGTAGACAGCCAGAGCTTCAGGCAAACCCAGGAGCTGTCCTACCCTCCCTCTTGCTGTCCCCCATCTCCTGCTCCTAGGGAACCCTGGAGAGGGGAGGAGCGGCCTCTGGGTGCCGGGTCCCTATCTGGGTGGGGCACTAGGAAGACTGAGGTTGCCCAGGGAAAGTGGAGATTACTCAGATGAGGTAGGAGCCTAACTGCTCACCCTGGCTCTTTGCAAGGATCAGTTAATAAAACCAAAAGGAAAAGGCAGTTCTCTCTTGCCTGAGACCCACACCACCTGGAGCCGCCAGGCTTCGTGTGGTCCTTCATGAGTTCCAAGGAAGCCTGGGACGGGGTCTAAGGTCAGGAGGCACAAAGTACCCGCGCAAGCGCCAACACCCACACTCCCACCTCGGAACGCCTCGGAAGAGGCTCCGGTTCTTATGAATGAACTTGAGCTGTGCTCACGGCTCACCGCAGAGCCGAGCCGCAAGCGTGGGCCTGTGGGGGTGGGGAGCAGGGGCTGCGAGTTGGGGAACTAACGGGATTTCCCCGGGGCTCGGAGGAGGTCTTTCTGGCTTCCAGGGCAGCAAACCTAAGCCACTCATCACGGAAGAACGCAAAAACGATTCAAAGAGCCGGACACCACGTGAAGCTTCTGGCTGGGCCGCCCGGCGGAGGGGCGGGGTAGGGGGTGCGCAAAAGGGGGCGCGGGGTCCCCAAACCTCCATCAGCATCAGCCCCCGTACCCAGGACACCGCCCCCCACCCCGCCCGCCCCGGGCGTCCCGGAACCGAGCCTGTACCCCAGACGTCCCCGCCTCCGCTCGCCCTCACCCCCAGCCCTCCGCCCGGGGCCCGGGGGCCCGGGGGCCCGGGGGGGCTCACCTTGACCTGCGCCGGCCGTTCAGCGGCTGGGAGGATGCCGGTGGGCAGCAGCCCGGCCGCGGAGCCGCTCTCGGCGCCCTCTCCCTTGGCCATGACCCGCGGGCCCCGCCGCCCGGGACCGGGACGCCGGGTCGCTCCTCCGCTCCGCCGGCCTCCGCGCCGCCCGGGCTCCCGTCGTGGCTGCCGCTCGGCCGCGCGCTGCTACCCTGGCGGGCGGGCGAGGCGCACGCTCCCCGGCGCGCCCCTCGCGCCTCTTAAAGGCTCGCCCGGGCCTCCCAGGCCAATCCCGCGCCGCCCCGCCCGCAGCCAATCTCTGCGCCCCGCGCCGCCCTCCGCCCGCCGAGCTCCCGGCAGCTCCGCCGCTACGGCCACGTTCTCAAAAGCCGCATCCGGCTGAGCTTACTCCCCGCGGCCCCGGGAGGAGACCCGGACGCTCATCTGACGCGCGCGAGGAAACTGAGCCTAAGGCTGGAGGGGAGCTGCCCGAGGTCCCCCGGAGTGAGTTCTCCCCGAGGCTGGCCTGCAGCCCAGGCCCTGACCGCCCCCTCCACCCCTCCACACGCCCCCTTGGGGAGCGGGAGCCCCCCTGGCCTCCAGACCTGCAGGGAGGATGCAGGCCGGCACTCCCAGTGCCCCTGGCCCTCTGTCGTCCCCCGAGACCCACGTCCCCCTTTCCAACACTGGCTCCTCTGGGCGATGGGGGGACCGACGAGGCAGGCTGCCTCTGCTGGCAGGGGGGCTCCCAGGTGTGGGGAGGAGCCGGGGCCACAGCCACTGTACACCGTGGTAATCACAGTGGCCTGTTATGGGGGGGCTTTATGCTTTCCTCCATGCTTGACGTGATCTCATTCGGTCCTCCCGGCAACGACCTGAGTATGGGACCATCATCCCCATTTTATAGCTGAGGAAATGCAAACTTAAGAGAAGTGAACCAGCTGTTCACTTCTCTTATGTGAAGCTGTTATGCAGCAGAGCCAGGCCTGGCAGGTTTTGCCAGTTTCCAGAGCCTTCTTTCTCTTAACAGCCCTGCTCTGTCCCTCTCAGAAAAAAAAAAAGACCAGAAGGCTAAATGGGGTTATATGTGTCTCCCCAACTAAAAGCCCAGGGAGACCCAGAGCTGCGGGGGCCCTCTGGTTTGCAACAATCAAGGAAAGATTTGAAAAAGAGAGGACTGAGCAATCTAACCCTTGAAAGAAGGTGGGCATTAGTCTGGAACAGACGCCAGACCCAGATCCTTAAAATATGCTTTTCTACCACCCGGTGGGTCCCTCATGCCAGCATCACCCCAGGCTTCCCAGACACTCAAGAGGCCAGGTGGGGGCCCTTTTGTTCTAATTAGCGAAGGGGCTGCTGGGATTCTCAAAGGCCACTCAGCCCTGTTCTTGTGATTGCTCAGCTTCCGGCTCCTTTTTTCTTTCTTAAGATTTCCGATCTCAGGGAGGAGAGATGAGATCTGGCTATCCCAGGATGGCCACACCAAGCCTCCTCACGTGCCCTAGCTGCTCCCATCTTGGCACACAGCTCTTGGTCACTGCTGAGCAGAGAAGGCCAGGGTGCGGCAGCTGCATACGGTGAAAAAGGTGTGGACTGGCCCCCATGGCTCCACGCAAGCAGTGTGTTGCCCTTCTGTCTCTTCCCTTCTCTGGGCTTAAGTCGGCTGTATTAGTCTGTGATCCCTCCAGCCCTAAATCCTTTACTCCCATATCACCACGCAGTGATTTCCACCCCCCCCCCCACCACCATGAACCCCAGGAAGACAGGAACCACATCTATTTCACTGCTGTCCCCACAGACTAGCTGGGACTTGACTCCTATTAGGAACCTAATAAATATGTGTTCAGTGATGCATGCTCTGTCTTCCTCCGGTACAAGCACAAGAGGAGCCCATTTGGAAAAGCCCCAGGCTCCTTCATTTACTAGTTGTGTGGCGGGTCCTGAGCAGCTCAGTTACCCTCCCCATATGTAAAGTGGAGATATTAATGGTGACTACCTAGGAGGGTTGCTTGGGGTATGAAACCAAAAAAATGCACAGGAAGTGCTTAGGACAAGTACCTGGGAGCCGAAGCTGGGCTGGTCCCCCTCCTGGCCTGATTCCAGCCTGTCAGTGTAGCAATGCAAGATTCCAGATATGGCCTGACCACGCCAGCACAATAGGCCTATTATTTCCCCCAGTCTGGACGTGACACACTGTTAATGCAGCCTAAGACTGCAGGGCTCCAGAGCCTTTCTCTCCCATGATTAGTTCCCATCAGGTTGTGATCAACTAAATCATTCAGACCCTTTTCACCAGAGCTGGGGTCAAGTCAGGTCTCTCCCATCCTCGGCTTTGTGTGAATGTCTTGAAGCTCCCAGAAGGACAATGTCATCTTGCTCATTCCAGCCTGTAGAAATTATTTTGAATGCTGTTTCTGTTGCTCGCTGCTTTCTCTCCCTAAGTTTAGATCCAGGCTGCTCCTTGCAACTTCAACTCCACCATCCATACTGTCGATGGGAACAGAGCCCCACAACATTCCTCCGGAGACATTCACCAGCAATAGAAGCAGAGCACCCCTAATACAAAAGTTCCCAATTATTGAGCACCCACTGTATGCCAGGCAAGCACCATGCTAAGTGCTTTGTGTAACACCATCTCATTTACTCCTCACAACACCACTGGGCAGGGGGGTAGTTGGGGTAGTTTTTATCCCTCCCCATTTTATAGATGATGAAACTGAGGCCAAGAGAGGGGAAGTAGGGACTAGTTTTATAAACCCAGAGTGAGGCCCCTTCTGATGGTGAGGAGTGTGGTTATAGACTTGTCACTTAGAGATGTCCTCCAATCTTGAACACGTGTCTCCATTGGCCCTCTTGGCCACTCTCCTTTCCCCTCTGCCCCCACACCACCAGGCCTGGAATCCAAGGGGCTGTGCTGAGGCTCTTGTCCATGATGAGCAGAGGGCTTTACTAGCCTCAGGAGCCTGGAGCAGAGGCCTGGGCCCATTGATCATAGCAACATTCTTTCCATCTAGGACAGCAGTGAGGACAAGCGCTTCTCCCTAAAGGGCAGACAGACAGCTCCCCATTCTGGTAGGACTACCCTCCCAGCTGTCCTTGACCACTTCTGAGTCTAGCCCGACCTCACAGGCTAGGGCAACTGAATTTCAGAGCATCCCCCTCCTTGTGGCTCTCCACCTGTCTGTGCTCTCATGGGCATCATGTCCAGCCCAGTCGGCTTCTTGTATGCCCTAGCATAATCCCCTGAGAATGTTTGGGGGAGGCCAGCAGGTCCCCAGAGCTTCTTGGAAGGCAGAGCAGCAGAGTTAAGTGCAGAGATCCCAGGGACAGGTTACCTGGCTTCGTATCTCTACCATGACAGTTTACTCTTGGGCAAATTACCAAATCTCTAGACCTCACCTTCCCCAACTGTCAAATAGGAATAATAATCGTACCTATCTTAAAGGGTTGGAATGAGGATTAAGTGGGGTGTTTAAAATAGTGCTTGGCACAGAGCAAGCACTTTTAAAAGGATGGTGATGGTGGTGGTGATTACCCTTATTAGTACCCTTGGCGAAACCTTACCAAGCAAGACCACTTCAGTCAGAGGGGAGAGATTTTGCCATTCATAGCTAGAGGCTAGGTTTCTGTCTGGTTATACAAGGTGGTGTTTCCACCACTACTGGATGCTATCAGGCCATGATTGCCAGGTGGAGCTGTTGAGGTTGTGGTGCCAAGGGAAGGAGTTGTCAAGTATGATAGCTTCTACTTCTATACAATGGAAGATCTCTTCTGTGCCTACTCGGAAGACTCACCACCCTGACTTCTGGAAAAAAGAGATCAGCCTGGACTTTAAAATATACTTAGCTCAAGAGCCACTAGTAAGTTTACATTCTGGGGGGTGGTGCTCTGAAGCCAGGGAATAGCTAGAGGTAAGGACTGAGCAGGCCCTGGAGCAAGTGTTCCCTAAAACAGCAGCTGATGGGGATGTCCCAGGCCACTCTCCATGTAGCCCCTATTGTTTGTCTTGTGGGGAGGAGGCAGGGCAGAGAGTAGGAAGGAGGGACTCTTGATAGTCCCAGGAGAGTCCTTTGGGTAGGAAGTGTCTGAGGGCCCTTGAAGTCACCAGGGAGGCTGCTAGTTCCTGCCTGGATGTTGTTTGGGCAATTGTAGAAGAGAGGCCCCAAGACCGATCCATCTGACCACAAGAGGCTCCAGACTACTCCATGGGGAGGCCCCCTATCCTGCACTTTCGGACCAGGCTAGGTGATGGGTCTGACTTCTGAGCCTCAGGTGTCAGAAGGTGAGGGTCACTGGAGAGGGCCCAGAGATTCCCTGGGACCCCCAGTGCCTCCCCCAACCAACCAGCCAGCATTCCTGGATCTTCTCATCCTGGACTCCCCTCAGTTGAAGATTCTTCCCAGAAGAGAGAGACATCCCTACTCTTCAAGAGGACTCTGGCAAGGAGAGGTATGAAGGAGTAGAAGCTGAGTAGGCCAGAGAGCCTTTCTGAGCTGAGAGCTATACCATCTGAGGCCATGGCATAGTGCTGAGATGGCCCCAGTGGTTGAACCCACCTACCAGGTAACCTCAGGATTTGCAAATCAAGCAAAGTGCTCTCTGAGCAGGAGCTTAGAGTCTGGCCTCCAAAGATGGGGTGGGGGCTGAAGACAGAGCAATACCTTGCCCTTCCTGGCTGGTTGGGACTCTGCTCTGGCTCTCCTTATGCTCACACCACGTTCCTGCGTGGAGGCCCTGCTTTGGTTTGCTGGCTTTGACCCTCTCAGTAAGATTCTCAGAGTAAGTAACTTGCCGGACTAAGGCCAGCACGGCAGAAGCAGAGCCTGCCTTGGGAAGCCCCACCTCTAGGCCTTCTTTTACCATCTGCACAAAAAAGCAGTTTGGACAACCTAACACCAAGTAATGGCTGTTTCTGCTTTCACTATGGCATATGGAGAACTGGCTTTTGGTGGCTACCTTCAGACTCATGGTAACCTGTCTGACTGACTTCGGCTCGAGTAGTGATCCCGGGGTCCTGGGATCGAGCCCTCGGTCAGGTAGGACTCCCCACTCATTGGAGAGAGTCTGCTTATCACTCTCCCTCTGCTCCTTCCCTCAATCATGAATAATAAATAAATAAATAAATAAATAAATAAATAAATAAATAAAATGATTAAAGCACGTGGGCCTTAATTTTTTAAAAAGACTTTATTTATTTGAGACAGAGAGAGAGAGAAAGCACAGGGAGAGGAGCAGAGGGAGAGGGAGAGAAAGAGAATCTCCAGAAGACTCCATGCTGAGCATGGAGCCCAACACAGGGCTCAATCCCACAACCCTGAGATCATGGTCCAAGCCAAAATCAAGAGTGGTCACTCAACCAGTTGAGCCACCCAGGCACCCCAGGGCCTTAAATTTTAAAAATTATTTAGGGGTGCCTGGCTGGGTTAGTTGGTAGAACGGCAACTCTTGGTCTCAGGGTCATGAGTTAGTGCCCCATGTGTAGTGTAGAGTTTACTTAAAATTTAAAAAAAAAATTTTTTTTTAAATGAAAGCTACTTGGAGGTAGTATTAGAGTAGGCTTGTCAGTGGTTCACTGAGTCTGTTCTGGGCCCCCACCCCACCCCCGGCAACACAGAGGTGGATGAGGCATGGATGATCTTGTCATTTGAGGGAGTCACATCTAGTCATGGGGACAAACATAAGCAGACTAAGTTACAAAATGGGCCAAGGGCCTAATGGACATCTGTCAGAAGGCACAGACTTGAAAATACCAGATTGAGGGATGAAAGTCTGGGAAGGCTTCACAGAGGAGGTGATGATGGAGCCAAACCCTGAAGGATAAATAAGAGTTCCTGAGATAGGAAAGGGCATGCCAGGCAAAGGGAACACCACAGATGGAAGAGTGATGGAGGATGGTGGTTGTAGAAGAAATGAGCCGGGGCTGGGCATTTGCTGGATGGGAAATTGATAAGGCCTGAAACTGAGAAGATGGGAAGAGGCCTTGGATCCTCATCCTGAAGACAATGGGGAACCATTACAAGGATTCTGAGCAGAGGAGTAAAACGACCAGGTCTGTACTTTATAAGGATGGCATTGCCACTTGCCAATTCCTGGACTGTCGCAACAATGCCCTAATGGGCCCTCTCTAATCCAGTCTTCAATGACAGATAAAAACAAATCTGACCATTTCATCCCCCTGTTTAACATCAACTTTCAATAAATACATGTTCAATAAATATTTAATGAATGAAAGATGAAATGAATGAAAGGGGTATCTGTAATGGCCCTTCTTCTATTTTTCTGGGTCTGTGGGTCTAAGATAAACACTTCCTGACTTCCTTTCTGGGACAGTAAGATCAGAGAAGGGAAGGGACTTGCTCAAAGTCACACAGCAAGTCATCAGCAGTGCCTCTGCTTCCTATCCCATTGGGATTCTGAGGGGTTATCCTTGCCAAGAAAGCCCTGGGCCCTGTTTTGCCTGGTATCTGAGTCCCCAGGATTGACCTCCCAGCACAGGGCCTCTTAGCCCACAGAACACTCCACCTGTCACCACGCAACATCAGCTCCCCGTCCTCTCCTGCCAGGAGTAGGGTTGAAATCCGGAATTCCTCCTTCTCACCTTGCAATCTTGATCTCTCCCTTTGGTGCTGCCGCTAGGAGGAACATCAGGGTCTGCTAGGATCTGGGCTGGGTGTGGGGTTCTAAGCCCCCCGTTAGGCTGGGGTCTGTGTCCTGGAGCTAAATGGGTCTGTGTTGGGTTCTAGGCTTTTGAGTAGCTGCTGCTGCTTCCTTTTATTTTTTTTTTAAGATTTTATTTATTTATTCATGAGAGACAGAGAGAGAGAGAGAGAGGCAGAGACACAGGCAGAGGGAGAAGCAGGCTCCATGCAGGGAGCCCAATGAGGGACTCGATCCTGGATCCTGGAATCACACCCTGACCCAAAGGCAGATGCTCAACTGCTGAGCCACCAGGTGTCCTACTTCTTTAAAAAATTTTTTTTAAAAAAATTTATTTGACAGAGTATAAGCAGGAGGAGCAGCCTAGGGAGAGGGAGAAGAAGGCCCCCACTGAGCAGGGAGCTCGATTCAGGGCTCGATTCCAGGATCCTGAGATCATGATCTGAGTCAAAGGCAGACACTCAACCGACTGAGCCACCCAAGTGCCCCTTTTGGGTAGCTTCTCACTGGACTCCGGGCTGCTCTGTGCTCCAGACTTTGGACCTAGCTTTAGTCTGAATTCTAGGCTCTGGGCTTCCAGCCCTCTGGCTCTGGGTTCTAGGCTGTGAACTGGGTTCCTGGTCCAAGACTTGGTTCTAAGTTCTGAGCTCTGGTCTTTATAGCTCTGGCTAGACTTCGGGCCTGAACTGAGTGAGTTCTGATCTCTGTGGTCTGAGTTCTGGGTTCTGGGCTTTAGTGTAGAACTTTGGAACTGGGCTGGGCTTGTTTGGGCTCTGGGTTCTAGGCTTTGAGCTGGACTTTGGGGCTGGGCTGGACCGTAATCTTTTTTTTTTTTTTTTCAGATTTTATTTATTTATTCAAGAGAGATACAGAGAGAAGCAGAGACACAGGCAGAGGGAGAAGCAGGCTCCCCGGGGGGAGCCCAATGCGGAACTCAATCCCAGGACTTCAGGATCACGCCCTGAGCCAAAGGCAGATGCTCAACCACTGACCCACCCAGGTGCCCCTAGACTGTATTCTAAACCCCAGGCAGGAAACTGATTTCTCCTCTGAATTCCAGGCGCTGGGGTTTATGTTGGGTGGGAGCAAGAGACCTTAGAAGGGAAAGTAGCAAGTTCTTAAGCCTCTCTCCTCACCCCACTCCTTTCTGGAGACTTTCAGCTTTGCTCCCTCCTTCTAATAGGGCCAAAGTGAAGGTGGTAGTGGCTTTCCCTGAGCTTTCTAAGGACTTCTCTCCCCATCAGTAAGAAATGAGAGGTGAAGGATGAGGCTGGGGGCATGTGGAAGTGTCCTCACCTGGCCACAAACCATCCTGCTCATTCTCAAGGACGTTCCCAGGGAGCAGAGAGCAGTGACAACACACAGGCGCAGCTCATAGCCCAGCACCTTGTGGGAAAACCGGCCACGACAGGGGCTGGGACTGACTGAGGGGCTTCCACCCTCACCTTTCCCCACCTCACTCCCGAGACTTCACCCCACCCTCTGCCCTGGCCAGGAGTTGGGCTTGAAGCTCCCTCAGTCCCCAGAAGTCATTCCGAGAGTTCACCCTAAGCCTTTACTCAAAGCCGTGACCTGTACCCTGACTGCCTTGTCCTTTATGATGGGCTGCTCTATACTTTATTCCCCTTCAGGGAAGGTCCTCTTCCTCCCATGACTGCTCTGAAGCCTCCCACCCTGCAGGACTCCTCCCTAGCCCCCTGCTGGATATGCTCACTCCAAGGGCTGCCATGAAGGCAAGGTCCACATACATGTGACAGACTTCACTGAAGGGGCAGGAATTCCTGTGGGGAAATACAACTAGAAGAGATCATTTTAAATTCTGCATGTCACATGACTACCCAAGGGAAAAACAACCAAAACCTGTTAACAGGATGTCCCCTCGTGAGTACACTGAGTTCCTAACTTTATTCTCTTGTCTCAGATCTTCCTTCCCTTACACCCACTGAAAGAGACCACCTTTTCAATTCTCCCCTGGACAAAAATCTCCATCAGGCTCTGTTCAGGAAACCTCACCCCCTAAGCCACATGGGACAGGATCAACAGGATAAGAAACACTTAGCAGAACACTTCCCAAAGTCTGAGTTATTCAGTCTAAAAGAATATTACAGGGGCACCTGGGTGGCTCAGTTGGTTAAGCATCTGCCTTTGGCTCAGATCATGATCCTAGGGGCTAGGGAGGAGTCCTGCAGGGTGGGAGGCTCCAGAGCAGTCATGGGAGGAAGAGGACCTTCCCTGAAGGGGAATAAAATATAGAGCTTGCTCGGCTGGGAGCCTGCTTCTGCCTCTGCCTGCAGCTCCCCCTGCTTGTGCTCTCTCTCTCTCTCACTCTCTCTCTCTCTCTGTCAAATAAATAAAATCTTTAAAAAAAATAAAAATATTTCAGCAGGAACATGGAAGGGCTCAGGCAAATAGCCTTCACCAAACAGCCCAGGATTGGCTTGGAAATTTTGACCCTCAGTCTCCCGTCTCTTTAAAATCTTGCCACCGGGATCCCTGGGTGGCGCAGCGGTTTGGCACCTGCCTTTGGCCCAGGGCGCGATCCTAGGGACCCCGGGTCGAATCCCACGTCGGGCTCCCGGTGCATGGAGCCTGCTTCTCCCTCTGCCTGTGTCTCTGCCTCTCTCTGTGTGTGTGTGTGACTATCATAAATAAATAAACATTTAAAAATAAATAAATAAATAAATAAAATCTTGCCACCGGTGAGAAGTGATGAGCTATGCCTCCTCCTCATTGTTCAGATTTGGCCTTTTGAGGTGAGTGGGAACGGCAGGAGAGTGGTTAAATGCAGATCAAACACATACACACTCCTACAAAACACAAGTGTTTCTTCTCAGCAGCAACTTAGTCTAAATCCATGTTGAGGAGGAGAAACACTTTCCTAAAAGCCCCATAATCTGGTCCCTGCGCATGGTGGAGGTAGCTCATATTGTGTTTTGGGGCAATGTCAGACCCTCTGGGTACCTCATCTTGCTTCCAGCATAACAAAGGGCCTGGCAAAGAGCATCAGCCTATCCTAGTCCCTCTTGGATATGTGATGTCCTTGTAAGACATTACATTTGTCCTCCCAAATCATGGGAGGGGAGCCCTAGAATTCTTCCCATGCCCGAGAAGAACAATGCAGAAGTGTGGGGCATTGGGTTTCCCAGTATATACTCATGCTTTCCATCTGAGCTCCTGTCCCCCGCTCTGACCACTGCAGTCTCAGGGCTCTGTTCGCCCACCCCGGGAAAGCCTCTATCTGAAACGCACAGGGGCATGCTCAGTTCTTGACACGTTTCATGTTTGTTCATTCTGTCTCCCCAGCCAGATTGGGAACCCCAGGATACAGGATGACCATTCTCTGAGCCCTGACTCGGTGTCAGGCAGTCCTCGAGGAGTTCAGAGTCTAGAGGGAGAGATCAACAGGTAAATAAATCATTACAGTAGAAGTCTGATAAAAAAAATCATGCTAAAGGTAAACAGAGGAGTGATACGGGCACAGCTGCCACGTTGCACAACGCCAGGGGCCTGCCAGTCATAACTGGTCGCTCGCTAGAGATAATGCAATGAGATGGCCCTGGTCATGTGCAAGCCCAGAGGAGGCATCTAACCCGGCGTTGGCGGTCTCAACAAGTCCCTTAAGGATATGAGCTATTAGCAGAGGCCCGAAGGGCAAGTTTACCAGGCAGATGAGGAGTGAAGGGCACTTGAAGCAGAGCAAACAGCATGTGTGAAGCCAAAGGGGGTGAGGGAACATGCGAAGTGTTAGGAAATAGCAGGAAATACATTTTGGCTGAAGCCCTGGGCACATGAGGAATGCCTAAAGCTTGTTTGTTAAAGTGAGTTAATGAATGCAAGAAAGACAAAAATCATAATCACCCACATTTGTTAGCTACTCACTCTACACCAAGCACTGTGCGGGGTGGTTTATGTGAATTCTCTAATTTTAACTTTACAACAGCCCCATGAGGGAAGTTCTTTATTATCCTGCTGTCTGCAGATAAGGAAACTGAGGCCCAGGAAAAGTTAGTTGACTTGCTCAAGGGCAGAGAGAATGGCAGAGCCAGGGCGGAAACCTGTATGTCCTGGACTCTGGAACCCTGAGCCCTTGATCACTGCTTTTCCTACAACACCGGCGCCCTTAACTTTGGGCGGAGGTGACCCAGGTCATCTGGTACCGACCCAGGTCAGCTCTTCTCAGCCTCGTCCCAGGGCTTCTCCTCCTTGGTATGACCTTAGATGTCAGAGCTCTGAGGACCTCTTCTCTTGACCTTCTGTTCTCCTTACCCCATCTTCTCCCACCCTATCAGTGACTCTGTACCAACAACTTCCCGGTCTGCAGCTTCACCCAGTCTGAATGCCTGCCTGTGTATTTCACACAGTCCTTAACACAACCGATATTTTCTAGTTTGTTCGGCACCGGGCTTGATAGATGATGTGGACCCTGCCCTCGTGAGCTCACAGTCAGGCGAGCAGATAGAGCTAGGCGAGTGGAATGGAATGTGTTGGTAGAGAGAGCTGATACCAGGAAAGTGGATCAGTTAGGTCTGGGTTTGGCTGTTGGTACAAAAGCCACAAATCACGACCACATCACCTGGAAATACTCAGTCCAGAGCTGGTGTGGTAGCTCTGTGATCATCAGAGCAGAGCCCGGTGCTTTCCGTTCCACTGTCCTGTCATCCTGAACATGGTGCTTGCTTCTCATTGGCCAGCATAGCTGCTGAAGCTCTGGTCATCACATTTGCGTTCCAGTCAGTTGGAAGCAGGAAGATGTGAAAAAGAGCACACTCTCCCTTTATAAATAGTTCCTGGAAATTGCACAAAATACTTCTGCCCAGAAGCTATTGACCAAGCACTTCGTCACAGAGTCACACCTAGCCATAAGGAATTCTGACAAATACGGTTTTTGCTCTGAGCCAGCCCATGGGCCCAGCTGAAAATCAGGGTTGTATGACTGAGGGCAAGCAGAATAATGGATATTAGGGGGCCACTAGTTGTTTCAACCTCAGAAAGTACCCAAAGGACCCAACACTTCACTTGAATTTTGGGGGATGAATCAGAGTTAGCCAGGCTGCAGAGCGTATTCTTGGAAATGCAAGCAGTTCAAGGTGTCTCCAGCATGGAGTGCACCTTGGGGAGTAATGGAAAAATACAGACAAGATCACATCATCTAAGTCATTTTTGGGGGGTGGGGGGAGTCGTGGCTCATTCTGAGGAAAGAGACACACCTGGAGGTGTGGTGGGGAGGAGCCAACCTGTGTTAAAATTAGTTTTCTCCAGAGATTAACAGCCTAGGTGTGGCTTGGCTTTAGAAGTCCCTTGACTTTCCTTCCCAGGCCTGGAGTTCCAAGAGATGCCAATTTGCAACTGTGGCACACCATGCCACAGATACACACGGTCACTCACCTACACATCACACCCAGGTTGTGTGGTTCCTGTGTTTGGAGGGCAGGGTTGTCTTAGCCTTAGGAACCTGTGCCTTGTAAGCTTCGATGGACAAAGATTTGGCAGGAAGACTCTGGAAGTTCTGGAGTGGGGCTGCAGTACTGAAGTAATCATTTAGGAGCCGGCAGTGGCCACAAGGCCATTGGCCTCACGAGCCTCCACTGCTGGTCAAAGGCAGGATATTGCCACATGAACTACCAGCTGTAGCATCCTCCCCAGACACATCACCAGGACTTCCAAAGGTTGTGTTTATTTCTCTGGCTTTTTTTTTTTTTTTTTTTGCAGACATCAGGGCAAGATAATCAGCTGGGAGAGGAGCGTCTGGCTCTCTAGAGAATAGACCCAACCCCCTTGACGCTGACCTTGTTGCCCTTCTCTGCTCTTGCAGCAAGTAGACAAGTGACCTTGGCCGGGCCACCTCAGAGAGTTCAGCAGGGAATCCTAAATGCACCAGCACCCCCCCACTCCCTAACAGAGCTCTCCAGTTCACACTCCCCCTGTTCCCGTTCAAACAAGACACACGCATCAAATAGACCCACCAACACATGTTGCTCACACCAAGTACCCAGATCTACATCTATTGCCCCGCATACAGGAATTCACACACAAAAGTCACATGCACACACGACACATGTGCTACGTGTAGATACAGCCCTCCAGCTACCCACATCACTTACAGACCTGCACATATCACACACAGACATATATATGTTACACATGATACGCTAACACACCTATTCTTACCATACAGCATGCCACAAATACATCCATCCCTACACATTCACTTACCTATTTACACATCATACCCAGACCCCCCTTTGATGCTGGTTCCTGTGTTTGAGGTATAGGACCCCCCAGGTTCCTTCATCCATAGGAACCCTTGCCTTCTGAGCTTTGATGGACAGAGCTCAGGAGGCAATCAGAGAAGAGAAGGGAGCGCCCCTCCCTCCCCAACCCAAATACATATATTCAGTCCACAGCAAAGAAGGAAGACTAGCCTTTCCCCCAGTACCCTATGGACCCATGTTTGCCCCTGACGTCAGGGACATGGAGTTCTGGGCAGGGGATCCAGTATGGTGCCCTGGCTCTGCCCCCACTGTCCAAGATGCCCTAGGGACAACAACCCTAGCCAGAAGCCTGGAAGCAAGGCTGTGCCAGGCCCACGAATGTCATAGTGGCAGGACAGCCCTTATGCAATGGGCACCGTGGAATGTGCAGGGTGCCTGTGGGAGCTGATCCAGTGGACCTGGGGAACCAGTGGAGAGGAAAGGCCCTGGCGGTTATTGACATCTACTCGGTGCCAGGTGCCATGTCTAGACCTCCACAGCATTGTCTCCTATCATCTGCACATCATCTGTCATCCCAGTTTATAGATAAAGAGAATTGGGGCCCACTTTGGTGCTCAAAGCCTCACAGCCAGTAAGTGGTAAGGTCTTGCCTTGAACCTGGGACTCTGTCCCTACAGCACCAGGGCCCCAAGCTTAGGTTGGGGTGCCACAGCGAGGCAGCTCCAGGGCAGGAGTGATCCCAGCAGCAGATAGGCCACGTGGGGCTCTATTCTGGTCTTTTTGCCATCTCTCTCCCTTCTCACTGGAGGTACAGATACCCCCTGCTTTTCAAAAGTTTGCATTAAACACCATTTTTGCTTTTACAAAAGACCTATATTAGTACCTTTTTTTGCTAACTGAAGAAATCTGAAGAGGATTTTTGCTTTTTTTAAAAAGATAGCAAATGGCAAAAAGAGCACCCAGTGCTTGTTTTGCGTCAAGCCGTCATAGAAGGAGTACGCACCCCTGACAGTGAGAGTGACATTGCCAAACTCCTTCCCTGGGAACCGCGCTCAGCATCCCAGCATCAAGCCACCAGAGATCTGAACTGTGTCTGTAGACATCTGTGCTTTCTCTTGATTTATCTTGCACACCCATTAGCAAGACGTGTCATAAAGTATCGAAAAGCATATCAGAAAAGCCTAACAGAAGCTACTTTCAGGGTCTGGGAATGCTGAAGATTTTTTTCCATATAAATTAATGGCACTTGCTTCTTTATGCCATTTCAGCTTATGAGAGGTTTCATAGGAATGCAGGGCAAACCTGTAACTGAGGTAGGAGACCTCAGCCCAGAAAAGTGGAGCTGGGGATTGGGAAGGTAGGAAACATGGGGCACCTGCCTGGCTCAGTTGGTAGAGCATGCAGCTCTTGATCTCAGGGTCATGAGTTTGAGCCCCACACTGGGGATAGAGTTTACTTAAAAATTTAAAAAAAATAATAGTTTTTTTAAAAAAAGAAAGAAACAAAATTTTAAAGGGGGTGGGGTAGGAAACAAATGAATGGGTTGTGAGTTTGGACCCAATGCCATAGACTAAGCCCATATTAGTCCTGGATATTGAGCCAAAGCTGGTGTTAGACATGAGCCGGAGCTACAGCTTGAAGCAGGTCAGAATGAGAATCAGATATGAGTCTGAGCCAGGAGGCTGGACCTGGAGCTGCCACTGTCACTGGAGTGGATCCAGGTCAGCCCTGAGCCAGAACAGAGGGACGGGAGATGGAGGCTGAGGTGCTCCCACCTCATGCTTACAGAATCTCCCCCACTGGCTCAGGTAATTGCTGGGCCCTGAGATGGGATGCACAGAAGCTCACACCACTCAGGAAAGAGAGACAGGAACACAAAGAACTTTAATCCAAGGCACACTAGACTTTGCTAACAGACTCTCCATGCATCTAGGCCTTCAAGGGTGGCCAGGGCTTCAAGCACCAGGATCCAGAGATAGATGAGGGAGATTGGGGTAGGCCAGATTGGCACTGGGAACAGAGGCCCGGAGGCAAGTGAGCTAGCATCTTATTTCACTGGAACAGACCAGGGAACAGTAAGCATCAGGCTGGCAATGTTGGTGACCAGAGCCCACAGGACTTGATGTCCTGCTTGGGAATTTGGACTTTATCTAGAGGGCAACAGGACATCACTGGCAAGTTTTAAGAAGGATGATGACAAAAGCCCTTGGGCTGCTGGTGTGGGTGAGGGGCTCGGGGTGGGAAGGGGAGCTGGAAGTCAGGGGGACCTAGGAGGAAGCTAATGTCATAGGGCGGGAGATTGTGAGGCTGATGCTGGGCAGTCACCCAGGACTGGAGGGAAGGGGACAGATGCCAGATCTGTAGAGGGGGTATGATCGACAGGATTTGGTGATCACTTTTTGTTTGAGTGTGAGGGCGAGGGTAAAGCCTAGGAGGACACCCAGGGCAGAGCTCGAACACCAGGGAGGTTGAGAGGCCATTGCAGAGGTGGGGTCACCCCCGGATAAACTACAAGGACAGAGCCCGTGCTCCAGCCTGTCCTCCCAACTTGGCCTCTCGCCAGCAGCATGTCCCTGGCATGTTATTTATGAGGCCTTCTGAGCCTCGGGTTTTTTCCTTCTGCAGAATGGGGAAATGTTTATTTCCTTCATGGAGTTTTTATGAAGCCTAGACAAAACGTGTATGATGGTATCTGGCACATGTTAAGAGTCTGTTCATTGTTCCAAGTTCAGCCATGTGCCCCAGCCCAGACCTCAGGCTCCCAAGAAAGATTGCTGGCCTCTATCAGTGACCATCACAATACCTGCTGGTCACAAGGGGTGACCTAGCTTGACCTGCAAGTATCCTACCATGTGGCAGGCAGCTCCAGGTACCTCCTGTCTTCCAATTGCCCTGTAGCTGAGGAGAATGTTCTGGGTGCCCTGTTTGCTTATTCTCTGGCCAGTGAGGCCCAGGTGCCCTCCTCCTCTGAGCAAATCTTCCCAATAGTGCCCCAGAGGCCCATCAAGTGACCCTGGGGGAAGGAGGGAACTTCTGAGGGATGCTTAGATGTCCTGAACCAGACTGGAGTCTGGCCCCCCCACTATGGGGGCCTATCGCAGGCTCCAGTCAGAAGCCCACTCCCCACCTATTCCTCAGTCTACCTGTGCAAGGAGGTCTTGAGGAGGGGGCCAGTCCTGCAGGACAGAGGCCAAGGCCACCTGGGGAGGCATTTGCAGAGTCTTCCAGGCTCCTCTCCTTTTCCTTTAACATCCTTCTAGTCCCTTAAGCATCTTGAATCCCTTATGTTAACAGGTCCTCAGGGGCCATCCTGGGCCTCTCACTCTCTCCACATACATACCTACAGGCCTCTTGTGTCACCAACTGTGCCTCTGAAGGCAACTCTTTTTCCTGAGCACCAGACCCCCTATATCCCACTCTCATCACTGACCCAGACTCTCAGACCTCACATGGCTAAAAGGAGCTCATTCTCCTCCTCTGGGCCCTCAGGTCAATGAATGGGTCTTCCTCCTACCCATTCGCCCAGGCTTTGTCTCCTTTTTCTCCTCTGCACCCCACATCCCATCATTTCTGCACCTCCTCTCCATCTATACCGTACTTCCTGCTGAGGTCTCCACATCTTGCACCCCATCACTTCTGGCCTCTAGCCCAGCTGGGGAAAGTCAGATCTTTTCCTTGCTTCAGGGGACTCCAAAGGCATAAACTGCCTCATTCCGATATGTTTGAGAATTTTTTTTTAAAGATTGATTTATTTATTTACTCATGAGAGACACAGTGAGAGAGAGAGAGAGAGAAAGGCAGAGACATAGAGGGAGAAGCAGGCTCTCCACAAGGAGCCCTATGTGGGACTCAATCCCAGACCCCCAGATCACACCCTAAGCCAAAGGCAGACGCTCAACCGATGAGCCACCCAGGTGTCCCTGAGAACTCTTTTAGAAGAACATGTTCCGGGAGGCAGCATTTTAAAATCTGACAATCAATAATCACAGCTTAAATACAATATCTGCCTTTCAAAATAAACTTGTCTTGCAGACCTTTGCAACAGGGGGATTGCCCAAGAGGTTTTTTTTTCCCCCTTCTGGTGCAATAATTAACACCACTTTGCAAAAGGCATACAAAAATACACTATAAAAAAATACACTATAAAAAAAATGAGACTGCCTCTAGCAGTACAATAACAGCTTATGAAACACAAGTTTCAAAAAAAAAAAAAAAGAAAAGAAAAGGAAACACACAAGCTCTCCAGACCTTCAGTCTTTTTTAAAGAAGCCAAAAATCTGAGTTTCAGATAAAAATCTCACAAGTTTAAATGTTAGCAATCAGCTTTTTAAAAATTTTTGAAACCAGCGTTGAGCCTCCAGCATGCAACTCTAAGCCCCTCCAAGTGTGTCCTCCACACTGCTCTTGAAATGATCTTTTGCAATAATAAAAATTATCGGGATCCCTGGGTGGCGCAGCAGTTTAGCGCCTGCCTTTGGCCCAGGGCGCGATCCTGGAGACCCGGGATCGAATCCCACGTCGGGCTCCCGGTGCATGGAGCCTGCTTTTCCCTATATGTCTCTGCCCCCCCCCTCTGTGTGACTATCATAAATAAATAAAAATTAAAAAAAATAATAAAAATTATCTTTAAAAAAAAAAACCTACACTTGGGGGCACCTGGCTGGCTTCATAGGAAGATGATGCGACTCTTGAGCTCAGTTCAAGCCCCACACTGGGCAGAGAGATTACTTAAAAGTAAAATCTTAAAAAAAAAAAAATCCTACACTTAACGCACCAAATGCATCACATGCAACTCACTTAATGCCACCCTCTGCATGCTGAGGCCCGTGCTGGGTCGAGTAATTTGCCCCAGTTACACAGCTAATGAGGGAAGGAGCCAGGATTCCAGCCCAGTCCTCCGGCTGCTTGGGACCCTGGCCTGTTTTTGCGCCCCAGCTCCTGCCCCAGCTTAATAACCGAGGATGCATAGAGACATGAAGGCAAGCGCAGCTCTCGTGTGTGCCCGGTTACCCCCTGGCCCTGCGCCCACGCCGGGACCGCGCGCCGGGGGGCCGGGCGGGCCAGCGGGGAGCGGGGCTCGCACAATGCAGGTGCCGCCGCCCCCTCCCTTCCGCCGCTTTGAGGCTCCGGGACAGCCGGGCCGCCGCTTCCTGCGCACAGCCCGGGCCTTCGACGTCCGGCTGCCGGCCCTCCCGCCCCCGAAGCCCCAGCCCGGGAGCCGGGGGGATGGGGGCACGGAGGAGGCGCCCTTGCCCCCCTTGCCCCACAGCCAGGGCTTGGCGTCCAGGCCGCAGGGCCGGTTTGCAGGCCCCCAGTCCACCCCCGGCGCCACCACGGGTTTGGTGCCTCCTGGCCCGGCCTTGGCCCGCCCTCCCTCCTTGACAAGCTCCGAGCCAATTTAAATCCTGCCCCCACGCCGTCCCTCTGCAAGTCCGGTGGGAACAATAGCTCCTGCGCCGCGGAGCACCTTCCAGGTGACTGAGTCAGGGGCGGAGGCCTTTGCATGGATAGTCTCATGCGATCTTCACGGGAGCCCAGCGGGATGATTGCTCTCATCCCTATTTCACAGGTGAGGAGCCTGCAGACCAGGTTGGTCAAAGGCCTCTGTCCTCAGGCCGCCTGGCGACGGGGTAGCAGAGCCCGGATCTGTTGGACTCCAGCGGGTCTAGACTTGGTGCTGCTGCGGGGCTGCGCGAAACCACTCCAAGGTTCCGGCCCAGGGACCTGCACCTGTCCTGGGGACACCAACCAGGGTGGGTGTTTCCCTGGCCCTCAGGCAGCTCCCCATCTGATGGGGAATGCTTTCTAGTGCTGGATGATCTAGAAACTCACTTCGTCGGGATCCCTGGGTGACTCAGCTGTTGAGCTCCTGCCTTCAGGCCCAGGGAATGATCCTGGAGACCCAGGATCGAGGTGACTCGAGACCCAGGATCGAGGGCTCCCTGCATGGAGCCTGCTTCTCCCTCTACCTGTGTCTCTGCCTCTCTCTCTATCATGAATAAATAAATAAAATCTTAAAAAAAAATAAAAAGAAGAAAGAAACTCACTTCGTTTCTCTGCAGACAGAAAGGCCAGCCTGAGCACTAAAGCATAAACAGGTTTTAGGTGGAGGGGGAACCCTGCACAAAGACTGGGCTGAGACTGGGTGAGGAGCTCCGGGCCCAGCCGCCACCACAACACAACTTTCTGCCACTGTACCCCTTCCTCTGCCTGCTGAAATCGGGTGTTTCATTCATGGGGACACCTCTGAGTGTATCTGTGTTGGCAAGCCCACCGGAAAAGCCCATCTCCTCCCCACAAGGCCTGATGTGGGAGAGGCTGAGGCAGTGATGTCCTGGCAAATATTTAGCAACTGGCACATGATGGTGGGGGGACCCCGATTTGTAGCATTTGCGAGTTTCCATGGAGCAAATATTCCACCACGGTCAATATCAAGCTACTGCAGTTGAAACTGGACAGTAACACACCATAACAGATCTGATAGAGAGATGATAGGAAAACCAGTAAGCAATGATGAGTTTGGAGTCTTTACTACTTTTGTTTTTAATATAAGTGTCAATTTATAGACTTTAATTCTTTTTTTTAAAGATTTTATTTATTCATGAGAGACACAGATTGAGACAGAGAGGCAGAGACACAGGGAGAGGGAGAAGCAGGCTCCACGCAGGAAGCCCCACATGGGACTCGATCCCTGGACTCCAGGGTCACGCCCTGGGCTAAAGGTGGCGCCAAACCACTGAGCCACCCAGGCTGCCCAGAATTTAATTTAATGACCGTGTTTAACAACCAGCTCACAGGATTCCCGTAAGTGCAACAATTGGATCTCAAGAGCCGATACTTGCTGACTCCAGTGCAACATCGAGCCAAGGTCACCCAGGTCCCCACGCCAGCAGCTCCAGGCCTTCCTCCAGCCTCAGGGCTACTACACACAGGATTCCCCATCTCTAGCCTGGGTTTCCCTCTAGTGGACAGAAGAGTCATTCCAGGTGATTCTCTCCTACCTGTATCCAGAGTTCATGGCCCAGAGGATGTGGATGAGGCTGATGGTCCCTCATGGGAAAAGTTTCCTAATGGGGGTCCATATGGTTTCAAAATTGTCCTCAAGCACTAGACACTTGGCATCCCTCTTCTCTGAGAGGTAGCACCAGGGAAGCCCTTTGGGCTTCAGCCATTATCACAGTCTCTAGAGTTTTTCAGAAGTCCCAGCTCATCCCCCAGGTGGCAGCTAGTACACTTGCGCTTCATTCAAGTTTGGAGAACACCCTCCATCAGGTCTATCTCTAAGGAGACGAACTGCTTTTTCTGTTTGCATGAGGAAGTAAGCTTTCACATAACTCATAGCCGACAGGGAAACATATGTGTTGGGCACATGAGAAAATAGAGTCACTTAGATGTAGAGCTGGGGCTCAGGACTCCCTCTCTTGCATTATGCTTGGTCTCTCTTCTTCCCGAAGTGATCTTTCCAAAGCATAGCTGTATCTGTCACTTTTCCACTCACAAATCTCCTATAATTTTCATTGCTCATATCTTCATCCCAAGCTCAGGCACTCAAGCCCCTGGTTGAGACCTCATCTGTGTTGTTTACCTTAAATTGCCAAAGAAGGAAAGAGAAGAAAGCTGATCTTTTAAAAATTCTCCTCTGGGCCATGCACTTTGCTAAACACTGTAAATACAGGTTTCTCCTGCTATCTGAAAGTTGAGGGTAGCTATGAAATCCTTCATAAGCCCAACTAGCATAAAGTGAAAATAATCCCCATGTTCTGAAAGTTCACATTATATTCTTTGCTTTTATCAAAAATTTATATTAGTACAGTAGAGACTTAAAAAAAACTAAATCGTCTTCTGATTTCTTTCTGTTAGCAAAAACAAATACAAATATACTTTCAAAAAGTGAGGGATACCTTGTAGTATCTTATTTCTCCAGTAATGCTGCTAGATAGGGCATTTTATGGATGAGAAAACTGAGTGTCAGTACCATCTGACTTGGTGTGACACAGCTTGCAAACAGAGAAATTTTATATTCAGCCTACTTCTCTTTCTTCTTGAAAGCTGCTCTTGTCATTTTAGGCCTGGCCCCCTCCCCAGGATGGCTTGCAGAGTGAGGTCCCAAATCTCCAGAACCATTTTCTCACCACACTCAAAATAAGGCCACATTCCTTAGGGTTCTAAGAAAAGGACTGCTTTTCATTGAAACTCAAGCAGAGGTAATAGAGCCACAGACAAGGGATAAGAAACCAGATTTTTATCTGATTAAATTCTTCTGGTGCTGGTGCCAAGGTCTTTCCTTTGCTTCCTTCCCCTACCTTCTCCTCAACTCTCCCTTCTCATCCTCTCTCACCTTTATCTCCTTAACTTCACCTGGAATTCTAGACATCTCTAAGGTTCAGATACAATTTCCTTTCTCCAGAAAACTCTCTCAGAGCATCTGGCTCAGGAATCTGCCTAATGAAAGTGAGAGTTGTTGCAGCTTGTAAGGAAGAGGAGATTTCTGGCTAAACATGAGGATTGATCACACGTGTTTATCTCGACTCAGTCCTGAAACTTCATTAAAATGGTAGTAAGTGGATTGGGGGGAAAAAGTATAAACTCACCAAGGAAGGGAATGACTGTATTTTAATGATCACAGGGTTTCCTTTGGGGATGATGAAAATGTTCTACAATTAGTGGTGATGGTTGCACATAAAAGAAAAGAAATAAAGAAATGGGAGAATCTGGACCCCTGCCTCACACCATAAACAAAATGAACTCAAATGGATCACAGACCTAAATGTAAGAGCTAAAACTATAAAACTCTTGGGAGAAAACAGTAAATCTACATAACCTTGGATTTAGCAATGGGTGGCTCAGCGGTTTAGCGCTGCCTTCAGCCCAGGGTGTGATCCTAGACACCTGGGGTCAAGTCCCACGTCGGGCTCCCTGCGTGAAGCCTGCTTCTCCCTCTGCCTGTGTCTCTGCCTCTCTCTCTCTCTCTCTCTCTCTCTCTCTCTCTCTCTCTGTGTGTATCTCTCATGAATAAATAAATAAAATCTTAAAGAAAAAAAGAAAAGAAAAATAGGTAAAGGATTTGAATAGACATTCTGGAAAGAAGATATACTAATGGCCAATAAACGCATGAAAAAGATGCTCAATATTATTAGTTAGAGGAATGTATCAAAACCACAATGAAATACTACTTCACACCCATGAAGATGGCTATAATAATAATAACTGAAAATAACAAGTGTTGGTAAGAATGAGGAAAAATTGTCACCTTATACTTTACCAGATAAGAATGTAAAATGGTGCAGCCACTGTGGAAAACAGTTTGGCAGTTCCTCAAAAAGTTAAACATAAAAAAAAAAAAAGTTAAACATAAAGTTGCCATATGACCCAGCAATTCTGCTACTGAAATATGCCCAAGAGGGGCACCTGGGTGGCTCAGTTGGTTGTGTCCAACTCTTGATTTTGGCTCAGGTCATCATCTCAGGGTCATGGGATGGAGCCCTGCATTGGGCTCTATTTTTTTTTAATTTTTATTTATTTATGATAGAGAGAGAGAGAGAGAGAGGCAGAGACACAGGCAGAGGGAGAAGCAGGCTCCACGCATCGCATCGGGAGCCCGACGTGGGATTCGATCCCGGGTCTCCAGGATCGCGCCCTGGGCCAAAGGCAGGCGCCAAACCACTGCGCCACCCAGGGATCCCTGCATTGGGCTCTATGCTCAGGGGAGTCTGCTTGGGATTCTCACCCTCTGCCCCTCTAAATAAATAAATAAATAAATAAATAAATAAATAAATAAATAAATAAATCTTTAACAAAAAAATTAAAAATATGTAATAGTCAAATTTTTTAGATTTTTAAAAAGATTTTATTTATTTATTTAAGTTTTTATTTATTTATTCATGAGAGGCAGAGAGAAAGAGAGAGAGAGGCAGAGACACAGGCAGAGGGAGAAGCAGGCTCCATGCAGGGAGCCCAATGTGAGACTAGATCCTGGGACTCTAGGATCACGCCCTGATCTAAAGGCAGACGCTCAACCACTGAGCCACCCAGGCATGACATCAAGTTGAGCCACCCAGGCATGACATCAAGTTTTTTTTTTTTTAAATCAATAGAAGGATTGGAAGTTTAGGAAATCTCCCAAAAGGTGAAATGAAACACACAGAGATTGAAATGAGAGACAAGATCAGAAAACGCTAGCAGGAGTTTCAGAAAGAGAAGGAAAAAGTGGAAGGGGGAAATTTTTCAAAAATATAATTAAAGAGGTGCCTGGGTGGCTCAGTCAGTTGAGCATCTGCCTTTGGCTCAGTTCTTAATCCTGGCGCCCTGGGATCAAGCCCTGCATAGGGCTTCCTGCTCCACAGGGAGCCTGCTTCTTCCTCTCCCTCTGTCTGCTGCTCACCCTGCTCGTGCTCTCTGTCTTTCTGTCAAATAAATAAATGAAATCTAAATCTAAATATATATATATATATAATTAAATATATATTATATGTAATAAAATATATAAATATATACTATAAATTATATATAATTATATATGTTATATATATATAATTATAGAAAAAATATATGTAATTACAGAGCAAATGGGTTTTCAGATTAAAAAGCTTATGGCAAAAAATGCAAAAAGATCCTGCAATGCAATTCTGACACTAACTTTCAGAGTTAGGCCAAACTTCACAGGCAGGGTTCTCCATAAGACTGCCCTCATTTGAGACAGCAGCTGCAAGCTCAGGGTTTCCCAGGCCACCAACACTCGTGAGCAACTGGCTACAAATTTATGGGTTCCCACTACCATTTCAGGTTTGATAACTCACTAGAACAACTCATAGATCTTAGGAAAATGGTATACTAATGGTTATAGATTTATTGTAGCAACAGGATACAAATCAGGACTAGCAAAAAGAAGAGACAAGGTCTTGGAGGGTCCCAATGTGAAACTTCCAATGTGTTCTTCCTGTGGAGTCAGAATGAATCACCCTCCCAATGTATGTGTGTGTAATAACATATACAAAGCATTGTTAACCAGGAAAGTTCACCTGAACTTCAGTGTCTAGTTTTTATTGGGCTTCCATTAGGTAAATAAGACTGGTTGAATGTGATTGAACTTGGTCTCCAGCCCCCTTTCCCCTTCCCAGAGGTCAGACCGATATCACTTGACCCAAAGCCCCAACCCTTTAATTACATGGTTGGCCTTTCTTGCTTGTCAGTTACTATCTTGGGTCTCTTAACTATCTGGCTATCCAACTTATCTAATTTAACATATCTTAAACTATCTGGAGGCCCACCATGAGTAATCCATTAGCAAAAACTATCAGGGCCCATTATGAATAATAAACAAAATCCTATTGCTTGGCAAATTCCAAGGATTTAGAGGCTACTTTCCAGGGACTGGAGACAAGGGCCAATCAACTGGTTTATTATATGACAGACCCACACCAAGGCATATCAGTGAAAAAATTTAGACTGTCAGAGACGAAGAGTGTACCCTAAAAGCCTCCAGAGAGAGAAACAAGCCATCTGTAAAAGTTTACATTTCAAATGATATCAACCTTGGGTGCCTAGTGGCTCAGTCAGAAGAGCATGTATGTGATTCTTGATCTTGGGTTTGTGAGTTCGAGTCCCACATTGCGTGTAGAAATTATGTAAAAATAAATAAATTTCGAATGATCTCAACCTCGATGGCAACACTGGTTGCTAAGAAACAGGAAAGCAGTACATTTAAATTTTTGAGGGAAAATTATTTCTAGTTTGGTATTCTATACCCAACCATACTATTAAAACCAAAGATGAAGGTATAGTGAAGACAATTTCAGAAATGCAAAGTCTCAAAAATTTTACTTCCCAAGGACCTTTTCTCAGGCAGCTGCAGTAGGGTGTGTTCCAACAATGTGAGGAAGTAAATCAAGAAAGAAAAAGCAGGGATCCCTGGGTGGCGCAGTGGTTTAGCACCTGCCTTTGGCCCAGGGCGCGATCCTGAAGACCTGGGATCGAATCCCACGTCGGGCTCCCGGTGCATGGAGCCTGCTTCTCCCTCTGCCTAGGTCTCTGCATCTCTCTCTCTCTCTCTCTCTCTCTCTCTCTCTCTCTCTGTGACTATCATAAATAAATAAAAATTAAAAAAAAAAAGAAAAAGAAAAAGCAATGAGTACCAGAAAACAGGGGAGCCAACACAGGAGAGAAGCAAAGGGGATTTCCAGGATAATGGTGAAGGGAAGTTGCTGAATAAAAATTGTGAAGTAGGCCTAGACTCAACCAATAAATTCAGATTAGAACAGGAAGCTAAAGGGTTCTAAGAGGTAAGTTTCCAAGAAAAAAATGGAACTGATAGATTGATTACTGGATGGGTTTGACCACATGAAGTGATCTTTGTAGCTCAAGTAAAAAATGTGTAGGGTCGAATTCATAATATGTAAAGAGAAATCTGCACAAAAGAAAAAAATGAAACAATTTAACTCTGAAAAAAAATGTGCAAGAAAGGAAATGTAGTCATAGGTGCTCCATAGTCACATAGTCAAAATACTGTAAATATTTAATATTTAAAAATCTAACTGGAGAATAAGGGAAGGCCAAGTATGTGGAGGTGGGAAGGGAAATACAAGAGCTACATCTTCTATTGTTGAATGTCAATAGGAATTTAAAAATCAGGAAAAAATAGATCATATTGGTCGAAATATGGAAGTAAATATTAGGAATAAAAAACAGCTAAAAGAGTAGTTGCCTTTGGAGACTGCAAATCAGGGGTGATGAGGGCAGGGCAGAAGACTGCCTTTTTTTTTTTAACCTTATCACCCACCTATTTGATTTTTTTAAGACCGTGTACACGTACTAGTTTGATTTAAAATGTTTTAAGAGGGATCCCTGGGTGGCGCAGCGGTTTGGCGCCTGCCTTTGGGCCAGGGCGCGATCCTGGAGACCCGGGATCAAATCCCACATCGGGCTCCCGGTGCATGGAGCCTGCTTCTCCCTCTGCCTCTCTCTCTCTCTCTGTGTGTGTGTGTGTGTGTGTGTGTGTGTGTGTGTGTGACTATCATAAATAAATAAAAATTAAAAAAATAAAATGTTTTAAGAAAAATAAAGTAAAAAATTGAATGTCCCTAGGGTAGCATTTGTTATCTTGGAGAATTCATATCACCAGCCCGGGTCCAGATATCACCTCAGAAAACAAAGCTGTTAGCTCTAAAAGCAGCAGCATCTCTATGGAACAGACACACATTAACCAGGCTCATGAGACAAATATTTCAAATCAGATGCCAATTCATTAATTTATAAGGGGAAGCAGGGCTTTGAAGCCAACTAGATAGATCTTCTTGTTCACTGGTGAGTGCATTCTCTCCCAGTGGGTGGATCTACATAGGGAATAGAGTGATTTTTAGCAGGTTGCTTGGTGATCCAAAGCACAAGTGAGGTGGGGTACCCAGGTGAACTGGGTAAGATTTCAAAGAATGAGGCCTCCATCTCCCTTGTTCCTGGACCAGTATCTTTGTCCCCAGATAGACACTGTGGTGATTGCCTTGACAACTCATTGCTCTCTGCTTCATTGACTATCCAGACTGCTCCTCACTGGCACCTTCTTTCTTCAGCTGCTTTAATACCTTTACTCAGGAGGCGCCTGGGTGGCTCAATCGATTAAGAGTCTGCCTTTAGCCCACGTCATGATCTTGGGGTTCTGGATGGAAACCCCCCGTATCAAGCCCCATATTGGGCTCTATGCTCAGTGGAGAGTCTGTTTCTCCCTCTCCCTCTGTCAATGCCCCCACTCCGGCTTGCTCGCTCTCTCTTTCAAATAAATAAAATATTTTTAAAAACACCTTCGAGGTGCCTGGGTGGCTCAGTTGGTTAAGTGTCTGCCTTTGGCTCAGGTCAATGATCCCAGGGTCCTGGGATCAAGCCCCATGTCGGGCTCCCTGCTCAGCGGGGAGTCTGCTTCTCCCTCTCCGTCTGCCACTCCATCTGCTTGTGCTTGCTCTCCCTCTCTCTGTCAAATAAATAAATAAAGTCTTTAAAAAAACAGTACCTTTTATTCAGGTTACAGTCTAGACTGGGCCTGACAGTTACTCTCTCTCCATCAGGTAGGTTGGCACATCTCTACCTCACAGCATTAGAAGCTTATATCCAGTCAAACAGGCAACACCTTTATAAAGCACCCATGATGTGCTAGGCTCTAAGCCCTGGAGTTACAGTGGTCAATAAGACTGACATTTGTCCTTGCCCTCATTAAGCTTAAAGTCTAGTAAGGAAGACAGACATTAACCAAAGTGTACATCTTTCAGCCACCATGAAGCTGGAAAGGTGAGATCTCAGCTGGGCTGGGGACATCGGATCTCCTTGTCCTCCTTCCCTTCGACATTTCCCCAAAGACCCTCAATAAAATGGTTTGATTCCTCCCTCCATAAAAGAAGTGTGCAAAGTGAAGGAGCAACCCAACTCTCAGAGACAATTTCCTTTATCTTAATTCTTGAGGTGGGGTCACCTCGTGGGTGCCCCTAGATATCACCAACTACAGTGAATCATGGAGGGACGCTCAGTGGGTGAGCATCTGCCTTTGGCTCAGGGCATGATCCCAGGATCCAGGATCGAGTCCCATATCAGGCTCCTTGCATGGAGCCTGCTTCTCCCTCTGCCTGTGTCTGCTTCTCTCTCTCTCTTCTGTGTCTCTCATGAATAAATAGATAACATCTTAGGAAAAAATAAAAGTCTTAAAGTCTAAAAAAAAATGAATCATGGGGAATGGCTGTTGAGTAAGAACTCTCATCTAAAAAGAGAAGAAAGATCAATTTTCCAAGCATAGAATCCCAGCCCCCTGTGGTTTCTATATCCCAAATCCTTCCAATAATGTTATTTCATGCTTAAATTTATCTAGGGTTGGTTTCTGTCATGTATAACCGAGCATCCTGACTGGTACTGCAACCATCTCAGACATCTGTGGACCAGAGAGCAAGTTACCAAAAGGCAGTTCCAAGCCTTCTGCTTTAGGACTGCAACCAAACCTAGAACCTTTCTGACCTGCACCTTCATTCAGCACAAAGCAGAGCACACAGCCTGTCTCAGTAAATTCTGGTTGGCTGAATCACTCACTGAGTCCACAAATATATGCCAGAAGCTGTTCTAGGCACCGAGGTTCCGAAGCTAGTGAGAACGACTTGCTGCCTTCAAAGATGTCCCACATGCATTTTAGACCCAATATATTCAAGACTGATGGTGTCATCCTCCCTGCCTTTTCTCCCAACTCACACTTTTGGATGCTCCAACCACAATGAACCGCTTGCACTTCTCATTTCCCTCTGCCTGGATGCCAACAGTGAGTACTTGGGTGTTCTTAGACCACAGGAGTGGGAGGAAAAGAGAGCAGGCAATCTGGTTGCTGACTATAGACAGCGACCAGACTTTGAATGCCATGTAGAACATTCTATATGTATTGGCTGCTATCCCGAATTACTTTACTTGGCCTAAACAGAATGACCATATATTTTGGCTTTTCTTCTCCCACTGAAGACATAGAAGATGGATGACACAAAGGGCTTCTATGTCCATTATCTTGGCCACACATGCAACTGCAAGCAATGGTCCCATTTTACAGATAAGCAAACAGAGGCTTCGGGCGACTTGGCCCTATAGCTAGCAAATAGCAAAACGAAGGCTGCAATGAAGTTTCTTGACTCCAAACCCCATTTTCTTTCCTCTAGTACTACAGTTCCTACAGAGCTATTTTGTGTGTGTGTGGTGTGAGGGAAGGGAGAGTAGCCCACACGTAGATTCCGGGGAAAAATTCTCCTTACCACCAGCACACCAGGGGCTAAGTTTGTTTTACTTGCCTCTCTTCCTGGCCTAGTACCTTCGCTATCTTGTTAAAGAAATGCTCGCAACAACCCTAAAAGGTAAGTATTACCATCCCTTTATTTTATAGAGGAAACTGAAGTTCAGGAAGGTTAAATCTGACGCTCCGAAGTCCAGCATCTTCCTACCTCGCTTCTCCGAGGTCCGGGTTTGCACCAACCGCAGTGAAGAAACGGGCCAACAGGTGATAAAGAGGATGGATACCCGGGACCAGCGCCAGGTCAGGGCGGCGGGCCGCCAGATGGCGCGGTGGAGGTGCACCGGGCCCCCCACCTTCACGCAGACCGCCCTGCAGGAGCACCTGAAATAAGCCCGCCCACGGGCTCGAGGGGCGGGGCAGGGAGTAGCCCCATTCCCCAGCCCCGGGTGGGCAAAGGGTGCGGTTTTAGGTTGCGTGCTGGGACCGCCCCGGCCCAGCTAAGAGTCACGCCTTCGCTAGACGACCCTGAACTGTGTCAGCTCGCGGCCTGCCCCGCGCCACCCAGCGTGCACCCCCTCTGGGCGGGGGGTCCAGGGAACCGAGCAGCCGGCGGGACGGACCCTCGACCGCCCCCACCTGTCGGGCGCGGGTCTGGCGGGGGGCGTGGCGGGGGCGGGCCGGGGGCGTGACCTGTCCCGTAGGCCCCGCCCCCGCTCCCGAGCCCGCGGCGCACGACCAGATATAAGGCGGCCGGAAACAATGCGCCTGCATCTCGCGCTCCCGCGCCGATCCCGGGAGCGTCCGGGCCGCGGTGCGCGGGCGAGGGCGGGGGCGCGCGGGGTGGGGGGGCGCGCTCTTGGGTGCGGGCCGCGCGCTCGGGGGCGCGCATGTGCCTGAGTGCGGGCTGCCGGGCTGCCCCGAGCCGGCGGGGAGCCGGTCCGCTCCAGGTGGCGGGAGCGAGGTGAGGCCACGGGCGGCCCCGGGGCGGGCTGCGGGCTGCGTCCCGGGCTCCGAGCGCCCCCGCCCGGCCCGGCCGGGCCCTGGGAGCTGCGCTCCGGGCGGCGCTGGCAAAGTTTGCTTTGAACTCGCTCCCCGCAGCCCCGTCCGCGCGCCGCGAGCCGCTGCCCCGGGCACGCCGCCCCGGACGCGAGGGAAGGGCGCGGGCTGCCCGCCGGGAGGTCGGGGAGGCACGAGAGCGCGGCCGGCCGTGCCGGGGGACCCGGGGGCGCCTCCCGGGCCGGCCCGCACCCCCGTCAGCCGGTCCCCCTTCCCTCCCGCAGGGAGCGGACATGGACTTCGACTCGTACCAGCACTATTTCTACGACTATGACTGCGGGGAGGATTTCTACCGCTCCACGGCGCCCAGTGAGGACATCTGGAAGAAATTCGAGCTGGTGCCGTCGCCCCCCACGTCGCCGCCCTGGGGCTCGGGTCCAGGCGCCGGGGACGCAGCCCCTGGCGTTGGTCCCCCGGAGCCGTGGCCCGGAGGGGGCGCCGGGGAAGAGGCGGAGTCCCGGGGCCATTCGAAGGCTTGGGGCAGGAACTACGCCTCCATCATCCGTCGTGACTGCATGTGGAGCGGCTTCTCCGCCCGGGAGCGGCTGGAGAGAGCGGTGAGCGACCGGCTCGCCGCCGGCGCCCCCCGGGGGAACCCGCCCAAGGCGCCCGCCGCCCCGGACTGCGCTCCCAGCCTCGAAGCCGGCAACCCGGCTCCCGCAGCCCCCTGCCCACTGGGCGAGCCCAAGACCCAGGCCTGCTCGGGGTCCGAGAGCCCAAGCGACTCGGGTAAGGACCGCCCCGGGCCATCCAAGAGGGGGGCACCCCAAGGGTGGCCAAAACTCTGCCGCTGTCTGAGGTCTGGCATTGGGTCTTCGCAAGCCCTTCGGCCACTTCCCCCTTTCTCTGGCTGAAGCTGCCGGTGTAGCCCCCAGCGGTGTCTGTCTGGCACGTGGGTGTGTTAGTAAACAGTTTGAAGAAGTGGCGTGGGAGCCTGCGTCCTTTGGATGATGATCGGAGCCCCAGGGGACAAGGGAGACCGGGTGAGGCTTAGCGCTTAGAGAGGACGATCCTAGGATTGGACTGTAGGGGATTTCTGGCCTTCGGAGGCTGGAAGGGGTCCCTTAAGGGGCATTCCAAGCTTGAAGTTTTTTGTTGCTGCCACTTTCCCTGGGGAAGCTCACACTCCCCCAGGAAGAGAGGAAGCTGAGGAGCCTTTTGTGCAAAACCAGAGCCTTCGCCCTCTGAAAAATCTAGTTTCCTGTCTGCTTTACTTTAAAATGACAATAATGCCCCCCACACACACACACTTGCACCTCCCACCCTTTACCACTAGTGCCCCACACAATCACCCACCAGACAGGCAGCAGAGCAAGGAACGCTCCCCATTAACAGCTGGAAAAACTGAGGCTTAGAAACGGGAAATCACCAGAAGTGAGCCCCATCTTCTTTGGCCCAAGGGTCCATTTGCAACCAGGCATTTCCTCGATGTTTCCAGGGTCTTCATGGTAGCTTATCCGAAAAGGGCTACATCTTGCTTTGTTGCTTTGGCCCGAGTGGGAAGAGCAACCTCCAGTACCTTCCTAATTTGACCTGTGGTTCTGTGTAGCTGCTTCCTTGCATTCAACAAATGTTCACTGGCCCCTGCTTGGTACCAAGCTCTGAGCCAGGTGCTGGGGTCCCAGATCTGAAACTCCAGCCTCCTCCTCCACCCTTGGATGCAAATTTAAACCTAAGGGCGGACTTTGAGCATCCTGTGCCACCAAACTATGTCGTTCTTAGCCTAGCCTCTTAAATCTCTACCCATGAGAGAGACCGGAGAGGGTGCTTTAATAGAGTGCCACTGACTAGCATCAGGTAAATCAGGACCTAGAAAACTCACCGTAGCTTTTAAGAATGACTTTTACGTGACCAGTTTGAGAGGGAACTGGGGAGTGGGTATGTAAGTTGTTATACACTTGAGGGGAAAAATAAGGACAACAAGAAATTAAAAGTCAATTTTTTCGGTCCACTGTGTTAAGGTCATTTTTAACCTGCCTGCTTTCAACACCAAGAGCTTGTGTTTGTTTAATGGCTGCAACGGGAGTTTTGAGATCAAGAAACCAATAAAGATGTATCTCTACAAAAGCTTGGTGGAGTGGTAGAGTGCAAAGAGCATTGTTTGGGGGAGTTTGGAGATCTTTAGTTTGAGATCCAGAACATTACAAAGGTGATATGCGGACATGGCTGATCTGGATCTCAGTTTCCCCTTCTGCACACTGGAGGGTTGAACTTGATTATCCAGCTGAGGCCATTTCCTTGTCTAGGTAGAATTAGACCATCTCTGAAAAGAATGGTATCTTCCGTTATTGCTTCCTTAGGCAGAACCTTACGGGCTATGAGGTTTTAACACTGAACTATTAAAAGGTTTGGGATGTGGGGAAGCCTCCTGAATCATTTTCTGACTTGCCCTTTAACCTGAACCTGTTCACAAGCTCCTGGTTCACTCACAGGCCACATGGCCCAGAACAAAATGCAACAGATTGCAAACAATGAGAGGGGGGGCGGGGAGAGTGACTGACGGCGGGGCTCAGCCAATGGGGGCCAGGGGCCGGGTGAGACGGCATTCCAAACACAGCTCAGCCAGCCAATCCCGGGCCTCGTGGCCAGGAGGGCTGAATGGTCAGGTTTTATTAATGGAGAAATAATGCGATTGTCCACACAATGGAAGCCTTCCTGACAAAGGGGCTCAACCATCCTGATATGCAAAAGAGGCCCAGAACTGGGCGCTTCTGTGGTCAGGCCGCTATGCATTCGGGTGGCCTCCTTCTATGTGGGGGCTGCAATATGTGCGAAGCAGGAAGGCTTTCCCCTAACCGCCCCTCTCCGGGGTTGAGTAGCCTGAGACACCTTTGAGCCAGGGGATGACGGGGGGCATTTCCAGGCGTCCCCAGGCCCCTGGTGTCTTGGCCCTCGCACCTAGACGTTCTGTTGCTGCTCAGTTCCCTGCCCCCCCCCCCCCGCCTCCCCCGGCACAGGTCGCTAGGAAATGGTCGCTTGTATCTTTGTGAAGTTCCAGCAGCTTTTGCAGACAGGCGATTGCAAAATCCAACCCCCTTCTGGTCCAGGGAAGGGGGTGGGGCAGGCGACCTATAAATGATGGATGACTAGAAACCCATTGAAACCAGGAGCAAAATGCTCCTGAGGGAGACCCGTCCCCCACCCCCGTGGGTGAGGAGGGATGGCTTGTAGCCCTCCCTTCTCGGAGTCCTCAGCTGAAAGGATAGCAGAATAGAGAGGTAGGGGAATAATAGGATTTATAACTTGTGAAAAGTAACAATTCCCCAAGTGCAGACTGTGCTGGGCCGGAACAAAGGGCAGCTCTGCCCACAGACCCCTCATTTACAATTCTGATGGGGCATGAAAGAGCCTGACGGGGGAAGATCTTTACAGCTAAACTTTGTCCCAGGCCGGTAGCTCTTTCTCTCCATCCCCTCCGTGGGGGAGGGGAGCGCCTGGGCGGACTGGGGGCTGTTGGCTTGGGTCTGCCTTTTGTTCTTATCTAAGCCTTGCTGTGCAAAAGGAAATTGGAGAATATTTTCCTTCTTGCTTCTTCCCCCTTCTTTCCTTCCCGCTGCCCTTACCCCGTTACAAATGAATCCGTTGTCTTGCTCCTCACTTGGATCTGTTTATATCTAAATGAGCAGAATGCCATCTCCTTTCCTAAGCCCCAGCATAGGGTGCGTGTGTGTGTGTGCGCGCGCGCGCGTGTGCGGGTGCGGGTGCGGGTGTGTGTTTCTCATGGGGTGTGTTTCTTCTCTGGATCTCTCTTCTTGGACAGAGGGTGAAGAAATAGACGTCGTGACAGTGGAGAAGAGACAGTCCCTGGGTGTACGGAAGCCGGTCACCATCACGGTGCGGGCGGACCCTTTGGACCCCTGCATGAAGCACTTCCACATCTCCATCCACCAGCAACAGCACAACTACGCCGCCCGCTTTCCTCCAGAAAGCTGTTCCCAAGGGGGGGCTCCAGAGAGAGGTCCCCAAGAAGAGGCTCTGGAGAGAGACGCCCCAGAGGAAAAGGAAGAAGAAGCGGATGAAGAGACCGTGAGTCGCCCCCCCGTAGAAAGCGAGGCTCCCCAGTCCTGCCACCCCAAAGCTGGCAGTTCTGACACCGAGGATGTGACCAAGAGGAAGAACCACAACTTCCTGGAGCGCAAAAGGCGGAACGACCTCCGTTCTAGGTTCCTGGCCCTGAGGGACCAGGTCCCCACCCTGGCCAGCTGCTCCAAGGCCCCCAAGGTGGTGATCCTGAGCAAGGCCTTGGAGTACTTGCAAGCCCTGGTGGGGGCCGAGAAGAGGATGGCCACGGAAAAAAGGCAGCTCCGATGCCGGCAGCAGCAACTGCAGAAGAGAATTGCCTACCTCAGTGGCTACTAGGTGACCAAAAAGCCTGACTGCTCTGTCTTACAGAGACCTGAGTTTATTTTCTAACCTTCCTTCTCCCCCTTAGTAATTTGCACATTTGGATTATGGAGGGACAGTCGGAACTGTACATTCCAGAAGGTGGTGCAGCCTTAGGGGGCAGGGCATGCCCTCCCAGGCAGGGCTCGCGTTCTTGGGAACCCTGAAACCCAGCTCTCCCTCCTCCCTGACTCCCAGGAGCACTGGGTCTTCTCTGGCGCCTTTGGCTTCTCAGGCAGGCAGCTGACCGAGGAGACTTGGGGTCGGCCTAGCTCACTAGCTCGGAAGAAAAGCCTGACAGATGCTATGCAACAGGTGGTGGACGTTGTCGGGGGGCTCCAGCCTGCATGAAATCTCACACTCCAGATGAGCTTGAGGCTGGGAAAGGATGCTCCCACTGGTGTCTCTGGGGTGACGCTAGGACAGCTGGGCCCGGACACCCTCCCTAAGGCTCTTCTTTCCAGGAGACACACGAGCTATCTGGGGTGAAGACAAGCTCACAGACTTGATCAACATGGACCGTTACCTCACTGACAGACACTTTACAGTAGCTGAGGAGTTGGAAACCTTTAATATATATATAATGATGTTAGCCAACACCCCTTCTCCCACTCTCAATGCTGCGACCTTGAGAACATTTAAAAGAGCTTGACCTCTAAATTCTTTGTCTCGTGAAGCCCTCTGGGCCCTTTTCTCTGAGGGAGAAAGCATTCTGTCCTCACAAGGGACTTTTTTGTTTCCTTCTGCCTTTGTTATGCAATGGGCTCTCCAGCACCCCTTTCCCAAGGTCAGAAATATTTCCCCAAGACACTGGGAAATGGGTCCTACTAGCCTGCCGCCTGGGGAAGGCTTGGAGTCCTGGCTGTGAACTTGTTATCTGCCCAGGTGTTTTCCAGTTTGGAATCTTTTCTCCAGGCAGATGTCAGGCACCTCAGAGGGAGAACTATACCACTTCCTCTTCCCCACTTCCCTCTCATCTCAGACCCTGACTGGTAAGTTTGAAGTTCTACTAGAACCATGCAGGCTGTCCTTCTAGGGCAACTCCAAGGAGCTTGCTTGCTGGCTTTGCAGCCACCCTCTGGCCCCTTGCCAGCCTGACATGAGTCAGATCTCTTTCCCAGAGTCTGGGCCTTACTGGAGTTCTTGCTAGGAGAGTTGCTGGGACTCGTCCAGGGCTCCAGAAGTGGACTGGTTTCCTGGTGGGTTTTAAAAGAGCTTCCAGAAGCTCTGCTTAGCTGACCATGGATTTTGCCCCAGGTGAACTTGGTACCTCCAAGTGGATTCCAGGTGCCGCCTCCAGTCTGGAAAGGCATCCAACCCAACAGGTGTCCTATGGGCCAAGCTCAGCAGCCCCTAAGCCTGGCCTGGAAGAAAGATCAGCCCCTCCAGAACTCTGCCCAGGGCAGCAGGTGCCTACTGGCTGTGGTTTTATAAGTGGGGGAGGGGAGGATGGTGGAGCACTCTTGGGGGGTCTGAGAGCCAGCTGCTACTTCCAAACTTAGGCACAATGGTCTGTTTCTGAGGTTGCTTCCTCGCCTCGGAGAACCCCAGCGGAAGTTTGGAAAAAACCTCTCTACCTTCTGGAGTATGGTTTTCGGGAGCCAACTGACTTCTGGAACTGTCTTTGGAGAACAGGTGGGATGTAGGTTACTGATGTATCACCCGAATAGCTTGTGTTTTATAAGCGGCTGTTGGGTCTTAGATTGGGAGCAGTGGTTTGTTTTATTTGTGGGGTTTTTTTTAATACTGTATTTTTGTATGCCTTTTGCAAAGTGGTGTTGTTTTTGTACAAGAAAAAAACTCTTGAGCAATTCTCGTGTTGCAAGAGTCTGATTTATTTTGAAAGGCAAGTTTACCTGAAATTTTGAATTTGTTGTGATTATCAATTGCCTGATTTTAAAATGTTGCCTTCTGGGACTTCTAATAAAAGATTCCTCAAACATGTCAGAGTGGGGCACCTTATGCCAAGTCCCCCTAAGCCAAGGAAAACTATTTCAGGGTAACCACCAGTGATCCAGAGGGCTGCATTTTTCTAACCATGTTGCCAACCAGGTCATTCCACTTTGGGTTCCTGAAATGCCATTTCAGACATGTCTAAACAATGTAGGTTGTGTACTGGGTGAACATGAAATTCTTTTGTGAATTGCACAGAGTGCTGAATTTGTACTTCAAAAGGTTTGAAATCCCAGTTCCACTACTTAACTTCTTCTGTGCCTTTTAGCTTTACCTCTCTGACCCCTAGTTTCCTTGTCATAAAATGGGGATAAACACTACTACACAGGAGGTTGGCAGGTATTAATGAAGTAGTAGACCTCTTTTTTTTTTTTTTTTTAGATTTTATTTATTTATTTATTTGAGAGAGAGAAAGAGAGAGTGCGAGCATAGCAGTGAGGAGGGGCAAGGGGAGAGGGAGAAGCAGACTCCCTACTGAGCAGGGACCTTGACATGGGGCTTCATCATAGGACCCCAGGATCATGCCCTGAGCCAAAGGCAGATGCTGAACCATCCAGGTGCCCCGAGACTGAGGTTCTAAGAGTGAAAACAAAACAGCCCAAAGTTACTCCACTAGTAAATGAGTTGGGATTGAAACCCCCTTTTGCCTGTCTCCACAGCCACAGGTCTTCATCACGGCCTAGTAATGCCAGCCTGTTTTGTTAGCATGGGGTGTGTGGAGGAGGTAAGCATGGAATTCCAGCACTTAACTGCCTGTTGCAATCGTCCCTCCTCGGGACCATGGTGCCGGCCACTTATTGGGATGAAGTGGAGCCAATGTTCTGTGACCAGTCACTGGGCCACGTCTGTGGGCTGGGTGGGTCAGTCCTGGTTAGGCCAGAGAAGCCCCTCCGGGATTGGGACAGGCCAACAGTTGCTGTTGGGAAAGGCCATGAGCATCATGGCGGAGGGAGGCCACTTTGCCTCAGCCAATCCTTCCTTACAGCTCAGACCTGGTTGGTATCGCCTGCCTGTTCTCCCTCTGTCATCAGGGAGCCTGATGAGTAGAGTCCAAAAGCTACCCTAAAGCCCTCACGTTGGCAGAGGAAGCCTCATCACACTGTGTAAGTACACCACCTCTGCCACAGGGGACCAGAGCGGATTTTTGCTCAAGGTCCCAGAACAAAATCAGAGTCCCAAACCCAGTCTCCCCGCAGGTAAGCTTTCCACTCCATCCCCACTACCTCTCTCAGTCACCAAACCTAGTGTAGAGACATGCATTGTTGGGAATCTGAAAACTCCCAATTCCCTCTTCTAGTGCTAGTCACTCTGCGCCCAGGATACTCCTCCTTCTTCTTTCTCACTCCCTCCTATCACCTTCCAGAGCAATAAAGTCATCCCCATCCCCAGCCATTTATCAAGAGATGAACATGTAGGACTTCTCTCCCTTTCCTAGCCTGGGATGAATCCCTAGGCCCTCGGTAAAATAGTAGGGACTCCTAGGTAGGGGTACTGGTGTTAATCGTTTTACGTATCTTAAATTCTCTTGATAACCTAGAGAACCGGGTGGCATCGGCCCCATTTCGCAGATGAGCAAACTGAAGCTTAGAGACATTGAAATCATTTGTCTAAGCCCACACCTGCTAGTGCCAGCCGGCTGTCTCCAAGCTTCAGCTCCTCCTCGTCCAACTCTGCTGAGAAAGGAGTGGGAATAAAGCCATCTCCTGGGGGGAAGGGAGGGTGTTTCTGGAATGTGAAGTATTTTAAGCTCCTTCCTAGCTCATTTCTTAGAGACTCCTACCTCTATCTTTGTCTGAAAATAGTCAGGGAGTTTATTCCTGGATTTCGGAGAACAATTCCTACAAATTAGATTTGACTCGGAATAGTACACCTAAGGAACCACAAACCCGACTCAAGGACACACGTGTGGACAATAAGGGGCAGCTGCAAAGCCACCCTTAGTGTAGAAAAGAAAGGTTAAACAATAAAAGGCCAACGCGTGTGCTAATTCCCACCCCTGTGGGAAGCTATTTTGGGGGCACTGAGACAGGTTGAACTATTTTAGATGTGCTGAATTTGTCTAAAGTGCTCCCAGGATTAGGATATTCCAGAATACTCACTTTTGGAAGGAGGAGGAGAGGATGGGGATGACTTTATTGCTCTGGAAGGTGATAGGAGGGAGTGAGAAAGAAGTTCCTTTCTGAGGATAAGCTAGCCAGTTGGAAGATGATTGATGAGTGGGTGACTGGGGAGGGGAGGCGAGGTGTCTAAATGTGTCAGCGAAGCTCTGCCGGGGTGTGAGCATTTCTACTTTAAGCCTGGTGGGCAGCTCTTATTAATGTCTTTATTTGGAACTACTGCCAAAGGGATCAACTGTATTCACGTTTCCATTCTTTGGACCAGGAAATGTAAATATGTTCTTAAAGTCACTAATCAGATGAGTTATTAAATAATTAGCCCCAGTGCCAGGGGCCCGGTAGGTGCCCAGGAAGTGTTGGATTGCCTTTAAACTTGTGAGAGGTGGTATGGATAAGTGGTCTCCCATACCCAGCAGATCTGAGTTCCAAATCTGGCTCCACATTTCCCAGCTGCACCTTTGCCACCACCTTGGGCAAATTATTACCTTCTCTGTAAAACAGTTCTAAATAATAGCTGGGGTGTTGTGGGGTTGTTATGAGCAATAGTAAGTGCTCAGTAAATGATTAGTGTAATTCAAACCATGCAGCAAGCCACACCTTGCTAATACAGATTAGTCATATTTGAAAAGTGATAGAAGCGGTTGGTGAAATAAGGAATCTTCTGAGCATGAGTACTTAGTCATCTGGGGAGCCCGAGCTAGGCACAGGGGGAATGGCGGGCACGACCTGAGCTTCTGGCTGGCCCACAGCATCCCATGACCCACAGCAGGCAGGAGCCGTGAGTCTGTGATGGTGTTGCACGAATGGGCCTTCCATGTGTCCTTACTGGGCAGTGTGGTAACGTCAAACTGAGCCAGAGTCAACTGATCCCATTTAGCCATTTAAACCCTCAAATGCCTGTTTTGTTCAGGCAGTGACTCTCAAACATGAGTGTGCATTGAGAATCTACCCACCCCAACCTGATACAGTAGGTCAGAGCCAGGAATCTACAAGCACGCAGGGAGGGGAATCCTGAGGTTCTTAGAAGAACTTTGGAATGAGAAGTTGGGGCCAGGTCCTTTGGAGATTAAAGAAGAATAGCCACAGAAGGTGGTTTGATGGCATAGTATAATGGTTAAGAACGGGGATTTTGGGGATCCTTGGGTGGCTCAGCGGTTGAGCGTCTACCTTTGGCCCAGGGCGTGATCCTGGAGTCCTGGGATCAAGTCCCAAGTCGGGCTCCCTGCATGGAGCCTGCTTCTCCCTCTGCCTGTGTCTCTGCCTCTCTCTGTGTGTCTCTCATGAATTAAAAAAAAAAAAAGAAAAGAATGGGGACTTGGAGTTACTACCTGTGTGACGTTGGGCAAATCACTCAACCTCCCTGAGTCCTAGTAGTTTCCTTCCCTGAAATGGGTATAATATTAATACCTACCACATAGCACTGTTGTAAAGATTAAGCAGGTAATTATATGTAAAACACTTAGCATGGTGCCCGCCACAGCATGAGAGCAGTGATATATGAAGCTAGGTTCCTGGTGGAAGTTTATAAGCGTGTGAACACAATCACGAGATAAGACACTATATGTCTCAGGCAAGGGCTACAAGCCTCAAAGGGGAAGAGAGCACTTTGTTTGGAGTCATTAAGAAAGTTCTTGTTGGGGATAGTGTGACTGTAACTGGAACTAGAAGTCCCTGCAGCATCTAGCTAAGTGGAGAAGAGGAAGGTATTCTAGGCTGAGGGAATAGTTTGGGTGCGGGATGGGGGAACTGGGAAGGTTTGTATGGAATCTGGGAATGGGGAAGAATCCGGTTTGATGTGCTGTCTTCTGAGTGTCTCATTTTTTGCAAAACAGGAGTTGAGCTGGATTTCTAAGAGGACCCTTGGGTTGGCAAACATCCTCAGAGATCCTTTGAAATAGGGAAGTCAGGGGAGGAAACTGACTGTGGTTTGGGACACCGTGAGGTTTGAGGTGATGGGGTCATACAAAACAGAGCACCCAACAGGAAGTTGAGGATGTGATACTAAAGCTTTAGGAAGGGGTTTGCAGTGAAGGTACAGATTTGAGACTCATGAGGATATAAAGATGATGAAGGCCCAACCGGCCATGCCATGAGAAAGGGAAGGGACCAGAGACACAGAGGACTTGAAAATGCCAGGAAATCAGGACTGGAAAGGAGCTCTTCGTGGCTCTGTATCTTACTGCCCCCTCTTCCCCCACTCTGACCTTACAGCCTTCAGGGCTTCGCTGTGGGTGTACAGGCCCTCTTAGACAGCTGAGAAGATGGGAAGTGAGCTCCCTCTGAGAACATTCTGATGGACTCTGGAGAAAACCCTATAACTTTACTTTGGGCATAACACAAACCGTATAACATGATGAGCTCCACTCCCTTGAGAGGGGAGCTTCACTTCTTTTGAGCAATTCTGAGCTCCCAAATTTGAATCGACAAATCGTCAATGGAAACAGCAACCAATGAAAAAGTATTCTGATTACTCCCAGGCACTCTGCTGGGTCATATTTTGTCCCTCACCCAACTCATGTCTATCCAGAACCCATGAATGTGACCTTATTTGGAAATAGGATATTTGCAGATGTCATCAAGATGATGTCATACTGGATTTAGGTGGATTCTAATCCAGTGACTGGTGTCCCAGGGAGGGAAAAATTTGGACAGAGGCACACACAGAGAAGACGGCCATTTGAAGACAGAGACAGAACTGGAGTCATGCTGCCACAAACCAAGGGATGCCAGCAACCACTCGAAGCCAGAAGAGGCACTCGAAGCATCCTTCCGTAGAGGGAAGCTTGGGACTGGGGCCCTGCCAAGCCCTGGATTTGGGGCTTCTGAGGTCCAGAACTGTGAGAAAATAAACTTCTGTTTTTTTAAGCCACACAGTTTGTGGTAATGTGTTATGGCAGCCCTAGGAGATCGATGCAGGCACCGAGTTTACCATGAGATAATCCCACAGGATATATTTTATTTGGAATATGTATTTAGTATGGGGGTCAGGCTGCAAAGGCACCTAGAGTTGCATAAAAAGCTAGTGTTTGTCTTCAATTCAACTTTCTTCTCTTGCCTGGGAAACATGCTTCAGACCTCCCGTGGCATGTTCCTCCTCCTGTCCTATCAAAACATCCTCTAGATTTCCATGTTGAACATTTGAGCTTTCTGGATGCTTCACTGTGGATGGCCCTTCCACTCTAATGGCTTCACCTTTAGCCTTCTCCCTATACTCCTTTTTTCTAAAAATATTTTAAACATTTAAAAAAAGATTTTATTTACTGGGGCACCTGGGTGGCTCAGTGGTTGAGCGTCTGCTTTCGGCTCAGGTCATGATCTCGGGGTCCTGGGATCGAGTCCCACATCGGGCTCCCCACAGGGGCCCTGCTTCTCCCTCTGTCTATGTCTCTGCCTCTCTCTGTGTGTCTCTCATGAATAAATAAAATCTTTTTTTTTTGAATAAATAAAATCTAAAAAAAAAAGATTTTATTTATTTATTTGACAGAGATATAGAGAGAGAGCACAAGTTGGGGGAACAGGAGAGGAAGAAGCAGGCTCCCTGCAGGGAACCCTGCGGGACTCGATCCCAGGACCCCGGAATCACAACTTGAGCCAAAGGCAGACATTCAACCACTGAGCCACCCAGGCGCCCCTGAAATTTTTTAAAATAAATTATTTAAAATAGAGGACAGGAAATAATAGAATGAACACTGGGTCATCACCCAGATATCACCTTTGCCTCTCTGCACTTCCCTCTTTTTTTTTTGCCGTGCTCCCATGCCTATTTCACCCCCTGTACTGCTCTCAATTTTTTTTTTTAAAGATTTTATTTATTTATTCATGAGAGACACAGAGAGGCAAAGACACAGGCAGAGGGAGAAGCAGGCTCCATGCAGGGAGCCCGATGTAGGACTCAATCCCGGGACTCCAGGGTCATGCCCTGGGCTGAAGGCAGATGCTTAACTGCTGAGCCCCCCAGGTGTCCCATGCTCTCAATTTTCTAAAGAAGGTGAGGCAGGTGCAGAGGTTGTCCAGCCTGACTATACATCTGTCCTACAGACAGACACCGTACAACACATGCACACACGGGGGATAATGATGAGGTGGCTGGCTGGGGACTTTAGTAGGGGAGACCAAGGATTATTACCCTCCAAGAAGTTTGAATATCCCTATTTCCTTATTCTTACATTTTAGATATGTTCTTCTGAAACTGAAATTGTCTCAGCATTTTTGCCTTTTCAATTAGAATTTCTTTACCCCGAATAATCTATAAGCAGTGGAGTATGGGAAATGGGCTTCTTCATCTTCCACCTCTAGATATACAATTTACTTTAAGTGAAAGACTCCCTTTCTTCTTGAGTTATCTTTCAGAATAGATTGAGCTGTTTGCTATTTGGCCTCACAAAAGGGGAAGTGGGGGGATCCCTGGGTGGCTCAGCGGTTTGGCGCCTGTCTTTGGCTCAGGGCATGATCCTGAAGACCCGGGATCAAGTCCCACATCGGGCTCCCTGCATGGAGCCTGCTTCTGCCTCTGCCTGTGTCTCTGCCTCTTTGTGTGTGTGTGTGTGTGTGTGTGTGTGTGTGTGTGTGTGTGTTTCATGAATAAATAAATCTTAAAAAAGGGGGGGGAAGTGGGGTCAGGGCTAATATCTGGGCATGACTACAAATAGCTTTGTTTTCTTTGTTTTCTTATGATTTATTTATTTGAGAGAGAGAGAGAGAGGGAGGGAAGGTGGGAGGGTCACAGAGAATCTCCAGCAGACTCCCTGCTGAACAAGGAACCTGATCGGGGGCTTGAACCCACAACCCTGAGATCATCACATAAGCTGAAATCAAGAGTGGGACACTCAACCAACTGAGCCACCCAAGTGCCTCCAAATAGCTTTCTCAACTCCTTTTGTCACCTTTTGTCTCCTTATTGCCCTGAAAAGCTTCCCATTTGAAAGTTTTATATTGTTTTAAAATAAATTCTTATTAATTCTTGATCATAGGCTTCCATTTCCCAATTTTCCCTTGAGTTTAAACTCACCAATTAGGATTTCAAGTTACAAATTATCTTGAATGGAACTATTAGTATAATTTAGAGTTCAGAAGACCATTAGGAGACAAACAGGTACAAATGAAATAGCCTAAAGGTATTTTAAAAATATGGTCCCATTCTCTTTTGGCAGGATTGGTAGAATTAAAACAAATGGAAATGGTACGATGTTTTTCTCATTTCTCCTGATTTGTTTTGGACCATGAGCTCCATTCTGATTTAGGAGTCTTTCCTGCTCAGCATTTCAGTGATAATTCTCCCCATGGTCTATAGGATCCCTGTTCTCTTTGTTTCTATAGCAACAGTCCCGTGTTGCTTGGCTAGAAGCAATTTTCTGCTGCTGTGGTGAAGCCCCATTTTTTCATTCCTTTCTCCCCAGTTGCCTTGGTAACCAGCTTCTCCCTCTTCGGGTCTCTCAGTGGTAAATTCCACTCCCCTCTTTTTTGCTCTCTCTAGTAACAGTCACCTGGTCATGACTTGGACAGTGCTTTCCTATCTGTGAGTGAGCATACTCTGTCATGGTCAGATTGTCATCATGAAATTAGCTCCCTTTTGCTTTATTTGCATCATTTCTCCTGCCTGCCATCTTTCTAGTGGTTGTCATGGTAACTGTACCCTCTGAAAGTCTCCAGGCAAAGGCTCTACAGTTAACAACCATCATGTGAGAGTGTGTGCCAATATATGGCCACACATCTCGATTTTAAAACCAGCCCCAGGCGGGTACCACAAATTGGTGAGAACAGGCTTTTGATCAGAGCAGACTGGATTGAGAAAAGGAGGTACAGGGTACTCTGGGTTCTGATGTACTCCAAACAATACATGTGGCTACAAGGTTCAGGCTGCAGAAGTGGCCATTATGCCAGCAGTGATCCAAGCGATTGAGAAATGTATTGGCAGTTATTCCAGGCAGGCCTACATATGCTCTAAACCTCCAGTGGTAATTCCTCTGGCCCAAGGGATCCTAGTGATATGACCTGAGAGCTGGGCACAGCCAAGTAATCTCAGGGAGAAATAAATTAACCCTTAAATTGGCTAACAAGGGGTTACTAGAATAGATGTTTGGGTACTTTTACACAGTACTGAAGATTTCTCTGCCCTTAGGCTGCTGTTCTTACCTCTTTAGTGAGGCAGATGGGGTGTTACCATTATAATAATACGTGTTCAACAAATGGTAGTCATTCTGTGCTAATGTATTGTAGCAGGTACTTTTTTTTTTAAAGATTTTATTTATTCATGAGAGACACAGAGAAAGGCAGAGACATAGGCAGAGGGAGAAGCAGGCTCCATGCAGGGAAACTGATGTGGGACCCCAGGATCATGCCCTGAGCCAAAGGCAGATAGATGCTCAACCACTGAGCCACCCAGGTGCCCTACAGGTATTTTTTTTTTTTTTTGAATTTTATCCTTATGACGATCCTGAGAGGTATTAATGATAAAAGTGAGGCTAAGTGGTAAAGTTAATTGTGTGAGGTCATGCAGCAGCTGATAAGTAGCAGATCTAGGATTTGAACCCAGGTCTCTGATTTCAAAGCCCTTTCTTAAAGGTTGTGGGGTTTCCTGAATTTCAGGCCTCTGATCTGTACTTTAATCTGAGGGTTACCACTCCTTTATCCTTTCTGCCTTCCTTATTTTCCCTCTTATTTTGCGGGTTGTTTACTTTTCTCTGTTTTCAACCCATCTCTTGCATCCTTTCACTAAAGAGATGGAAGATTTTGTCCTGCCTTCTGATTATGTCTGGGTTTGCGTTTTGGGATAAAAACATTAGAGCGGCTGCCCATGCCTGAGAACTGGGCAGATCTGATCCTGGAAAACACCACGCCTCTAGCTCACTGGCTCCAGCGCTAGGTAGGGAAACCATTCTCCTCTCCGTTTAACAATATTGGGTGTCTTTTCCCCATCGGATGCTCTGCTAGGCACTGGAGATTCAGCAATGGCTGGGTAGAACCTGTTCCTTGCCTTTATGGAACTACCAGCCTGGGGCGGAAGTCAGACAATGCACAAGACATCAGTATATAATTTTATATTGTAATTAATGGCATGAAGAAAAGAACTGAGAGTGATTTGAGATAGAATTGCCGCTCGGCATTTAGGAGGAGATAGCTTAAAAATCATTTCGGGCAGCCCAGGTGGCTCAGCGGTGTAGCGCCGCCTTCGGCCCAGGGCGCGATCCTGGAGACCCGGGATCGAATCCCGCGTCGGGCTCCTTGCATGGAGCCTGCTTCTCCCTCTGCCTGGGTCTCTGCCAATCTCTCTCTTTTCTGTGTCTCTCATGAATAAATAAATAAAATCTTAAGAAAAAAATCAATCTTTTGAATACATTGATTATCAGTTGCTTAAAAGAAAGAGAGAGAGAGAGAGAGAGAGAGAGAGAGAGAGAGAGAGAGAGAGAGGTGACAGTTGAGGCTCTGACACCAGCTAGTCGGGAACCTCTCAAGCTTGGAAACCTAGGTCTCGCTCCCCCCACCTCTCCTCTCCTCCCCTCCCCCACAGAGCCTTAGGGGTGCGCCGGCGCACTACCGGTTGCCATGGGGACAGCTGCTCCGCGCAAGCGCAGATGTCTTCAAGATGGCGGCGGCGGCGGCTGCACGAGCGGTTTCTGTGGGCTCTGGGCTCCGGGGCTTGCCGCGGACGCTGCCTCTCGTAGTGATTCTCGGGGCCACCGGCACGGGCAAATCCACCCTGGCGTTGCAGCTAGGCCAGCGGCTCGGCGGCGAAATCGTCAGCGCCGACTCCATGCAGGTATGACGGTGCGGCGAGCGCCGGGCCTGAGGAACCCGGAGGCCATTTGCAGGCGCCTCAGGTCGAGCGGATGCCCTGTCGCCTGGTGGGAGTGGGTGAACCCCGAGGCTTGTGGGGCGGAGTGGGTAAGTGAAGGGAACCCGTCATGACTGGAGATGCCCACCATGTGCCAGACGTAGTGCCCGGCGATCGAGTCAGCCCTCCTCCCCGTCACGCCTCACGACGTTGCTGTTGGTAGGTAACTGTCTCGGGTGACGGCTGAGGGAATTCGCCTAGGGAGAGGGACTTCCCGTGGCGCAGAGCGAGTACGCGAGGAGGTGGCGCTTGAACCTACAAGGCTGACGAGCGTCCAGGAAATAACCTGTTGAATGAAAATCTTTGCAGAGCTTTTGCGACGCGGGTGTCCGTCGGGCCCCATCTGTGAGTGACTCGTGCGGGAAATGGGACAGGGTGCATGGATGTTCAGGAGACCTGCGTTCTAGTTCCGAATCTGCCGTCGGCCACGTGAGCTTAAACGCCTCTGTAAAGTGGGACGGGGAATGCCACCTCCTTCACAGGGCTTGGGGCTCGATAGGTGAGAGCAGGAGTTTTCAAATGAAGAGCAGGGTCCTGAGGAAGGCCAGGGCCAGGCACTTGGTAAAGGGTTTATTGAGATGTTTAACCTGTTGGCCGCTGGGAGTCAGGCCGCTTTGTCCTCTTCCTTGAGTTAGAGGGAAGCCGAGAAGGGAGTGTAGTACCCGCAGCACCTGGGTGCATTTGTGCTCGCGGTGAGAGTGGGTGACATTTTGGGTAAATCGTTGATGGAGGAACCCTATTTGTTGAAGATAGTTTGCAGTTAATGGGTTTTTACAGAGTATATAGGTGCTTGATATGAAATGCCTGGCCCTGAGTCCGGCACCTACCTGATGGGTATTAAAGCGAGGAGGGGCATTCCTTCCCCTCACGCTACACCCTGTAAACCTCCGCGGCATGGTTTCTACCTTTTTTAGCTCTTTTTTTTTTTAAATTTTTTTATTTTTAAAAATTTTAAAAGATTTAATTTATTCATGAGAGACAGAGAGATTGAGAGGCAGAGACAAAGGCAGAGGGAGAAGCAGGCTCCATGCAGGAAGCCCGATGTGGGACTTGATCCCAGGACTCCAGGATCATGCCCGGGCCCAAAGGCGGGTGCTAAACCACTGAGCCACCCAGGGATCCCTCTTTTTTTTTTTTTTTTTTTTTTTAAGATTTTATTTATTTATTAATGAGACAGAGAGAGGGGGGGGGCAGAGAGAGGCAGAGACACAGGCAGAGGGAGAAGCAGGCTCCATGCAGGGAGCCCGACGTGGGACTCGATCCTGGGAGTCCAGGATCACGCCCTGGGCCGAAGGCAGGCACTAAACCGCTGAGCCACCCAGGCTGCCCTACAAGTCAGCTTTTATAGCAAGCCATACAATTTCTGAGATGGGAGAAATCAGTGAAGACTGGTGTAGTCAGTCATGGAAAGCTCTCTGAAAAGGGACTTGAAAGATGGGTGAGAAGTTTGGACGGATAAGAGAAGGAAAAGGCGTTATGTGAAAGGAACACAAATGAAGATTTAGAAGGTGAAGTGGGCATAGTGTGTATGTAGGGTAGTGAAAGAAGGGTGTTCATTAGGTATTGTAGATACTGTGGATGGAATCGGGGATGAGTAATGTGATGAAGACTGTGTAAGAAGCATTCCTTTGTGAACAGTATGCGTAATGAATTGGATTTGGGAGTGGGTGTTAGGAATGCAGGGGAAGGGAAAGATGTAACTTTTTTTTTTTTTAAGATTTTTATTTATTTATGAGAGAGAGAGAGGGAGAGGCAGAGACACAGAGGGAGAAGCAGGCTCCATGCAGGGAGCCTGATGTGGGACTCGATCCTGGGTCTCCAGGATCCCGCCTGGACTGAAGGCAGTGCTAAACTGCTGAGCCACCTGGGCTGCCCCCGTAACTTTTTTTTTTTTTTTAAAGACTTATTTATTTGAGAAAGCACACACTCTTGAGTGGGGGTGGGAGGGAGAGAGAGAATCTCAAGTAGACTCCTCACTGAGTGTGGAGCCCACTGTGGGGCTTGATCCCAGAACCCTAAGATCATGACCTGAGGTGAAATCAAGAGTCAGACACTTAAGTGACTGAGCCACCCAGGCGCCCCAAGATGTAATATTTTCGAAGGTATTATTATGTTAAAGTGAGTTGGTCACTGATTCCTGAAAGAATACACACAATGTGACTTGGGATTCAGGTTTGCATGCCTGGGAGAGTATGGTGAGCCTGGACATCAGGAAGATTTTGTAGAGCACAGTGGGAGTGGCAGCAGGACATTCAAGGGGAAAGTCTACTGGGTGGGTGGAGAGTGCCACAGATGTGACCCTGCTTCAGGATTCTTGCACTTACTACCTCTGCCTGGTGGAACTTATTTAACCATGTGGCTCACTTTCTCTCTTTATTCACATGTCACCTTACTGAGGCCTTCTCCGATCATCCTATTTAAAATAACACACCACTATTCCCTGTTCCCCATTTTCCTCATATACCAAACATCGTCCATGTCAGGAGAGTGTTCTCAGTAAATCATTTTAGTTTTACATTTATTTTTAAAGTGGGTTCTGATTGTATACAGTGTTGTAATAGCTATTATTCATTTCTCAGAAGTGTTTCTTTACTCGTAGTTTGTGTACTATAAGGTTGAGGTCGCTAGAGGTTTTGTTGGCTGTAAAATAGGTCATATCAGTGGGACACCGTGCCATACTGGTGATATGGTGGACCTTACTTAATATTTGATGAAAGATTTGTTGACTTGCCTTATTGAAATCTTGATCCAGGGTAGCCTGGGTGGCTCAGCGGTTTAGCGCCGCCTTCAGCCCAGGGCATGATCCCAGTCCCGGGATCGAGTCCCACATTGGGCTCCCTGCATGGAGCCTGCTTATCCCTCTGCTTTAAAATCTAAAAAAAGAAAGAGAGAGAGAGAGAGAGAGAGAGAGAGAGAGAGAGAGAGAGAGAGAGAGAAAGGAAGAAAGAAAGAAAGAAAGAAAGAAAGAAAGAAAGAAAGAAAGAAAGAGAAATCTTGATCCATTCAGATTTTTCCTGTGGTTATGTAAGTAACTGGGATATGAGACTTAAATTTTTTTTTTTAAGATTTTATTTTTTTATTTTAAATTTTTATTTATTTATGATAGTCAGAGAGAGAGAGGCAGAGACACAGGCAGAGGGAGAAGCAGGCTCCATGCACCGGGGAGCCTGACGTGGGATTCGATCCCGGGTCTCCAGGATCGCGCCCTGGGCCAAAGGCAGGCGCCAAACCGCTGCGCCACCCAGGGATCCCCAAGATTTTATTTATTTATTCACGAGAGACAGAGAGAGAGAGGCAGACACGCAGGCAGAGGGAGAAGCAGGGGAGCCTGATTTGGGACTCGATCCCAGGACTCCAGGATCACACCCTGGGCCCAAGGCAGAGGCTCAACCAGTGAGCTACCCAGGCACTCAGAGACTTAAATTTCTTTCATCTTAGGGATGCCTTGAGAATTAATGTAGGAAAACACTTTGAAGATTATTGAGCTTTCTGAACTGGCTATAGATTGTGTTTAGTTTTGATTATACCATGGCTATTTGACCTCTTGGTCTCCATTGGAAAACTTTGATTTTAGTTTTCAGTCCAAATAATGATATAAAGTAACTATGCCCCGTTTATGTGGTTGTACACAGTTCTTCATTTCTACCTTTGCTTATATGCCTGTTAACCTGCTTTGCTTGTTTTTTTATCCGAAGGAGCGAGATGGTGCTTTTCATTGACTTGAGGTTAACTCAAAATTTTTGGTGACCATGTGAACAAAATAACATTTAAAAAAAGAATTGAAGTATAGTGGATGACACACGTTATATTAGTTTCACGTGTACAAAATGACATTCTTAATGTTGTATTACCAGCTCCTTGAAACCATTTCGAATAAATACAGAGGCAGAATGATAATAATAACTTAAATTTGTATAGCAAATTTGTTTATAAAACAGTTACAGATGCTTTTTATTTTCACAACAACCTTGTAAGGTAGATATTGTCATTTCACAGGTAAGGAAACAGGCTTTGCAGTAAGGTCTTCCAGTAAGTAGCAAACCTGGAGTTGAATATAGGTGTTTACTTTCCATGCTTGCTGCCTTATCCCCACAAAGCCTTGCCCTTTAGATGGGGCAGGAGGAGTAGTGTTCAGGCATTAGAGAGTATTTCTTAATATGTATGACTTTTCTTTCACAGGAGTGCTACATTTTGAGTAGGATATAAAATGTATTTTCGGATTCGTATTGTGAATCATAGTGTGAATTCATAGTGATGTTTTCAAATGGAGTTTGAACTTAGTGGTGGCCACATGATGCATTGCTTAGGAGAATAAAACTTGCTGCAGCTAAGAGAAATAATTTAATGTCAGTAATTTAATGATACTTGGAGAGAATGTGTACTGAAACAAAGGGGAATCTTGGCCTTGTGGAGAGCCTACTTGGAGCAGTAAACTTTGTTGTACAGCCACACAAAGAGTGACCAAATGCAAAGTGTGATAATTAGTTCTTTCAAGGTTCCAGGTCGATCTTTTAAAAAAACAAATATTTGCATTTTAATAATCCCTTTTGGGATGATGTCCAGAATTTTGTATTTCATAAGTGTGCTAGTAACTCAAAAGGGATTCTAAAACACTGTTTTATTTTATTTTTTTTAAATAAATTTATTTTTTATTGGTGTTTAATTTACCAACATACAGAATAACACCCAGTGCTCATCCCGTCAAGTGCCCCCCTCAGTGCCCGTCACCCATTCACCCCCACCCCCCTGCCCTCCTCCTCTTCCACCACCCCTAGTTCGTAAAACACTGTTTTAAATCTTAAATTGTCTTGCACTTTGTACTTGTTATATCTTTGTCTTACTTGACTGTAGGGTGATTTCAAGGCAAGCCCTGTTGAGACAGTTCCCATCCAGGGAAAGTGATTATTTTTGTAAACATTGAATAAGTAAGTGCTTTAAATATTGAGGTAGCTTCTTTGAGGGAAAATCACAGTGGAGTATTAAGGGTAGGATGTCTAGGGTGAATACATTGTCATGGAGCCTGATAGATAATGACTTGCTCTTGTAGCCATGTGGCATCCGAAGGTCCTGCCTGGCTTCTTGCTTCCCATTCTCAAGCACTTAATTTGTTGAGTGGGATATCAGAAACACTTTCTGAGGAATTACTTGTTTAGGGACTCTTGCTGGATTCTGCTTTGAATTTCTGCATGGCAGTTGTGACAAATGTGAGAAATTAAATACAAATATTTAACGTGAGTTTGGGGCACCTGGGTGGCTCAGTGGTTGAGCGTCTGCCTTCAGTTCAGGTCATGATCCCGGGGTCCTGGAATTGAGTCCCACATGGGCTCCCCAGAGGGAGCCTACTTCTCCCTCTGCCTATGTCTCTGCCTCTGTGTGTGTGTGTGTGTGTCTCATGAATAAATAAATACAATCTTTAAAAAAATAATAATTTTCTGAGTTTTTCCAAACCCCAATTTCACAAATTATAGAAACTAAATATTGTTAGCAGTAAGAGTCTAAATTTAAGGAGGGACAGGTAATGCAATCCCTGTTTTCCAGGATGGAAAAACTGAGGCCCAGAAGATTAAAGAGCACGCTAGAGATCACAATGCAAGACACTGGTACACCTGGGAATTGGATCTGGGTCTTGTGACTCCTGTGTAGTGTCTGATATATTGCAGGAAGATGATACTGAAGGTCTTCTTTTCAGTCTGAGTCTTTTTCTTGGCATGTAAATTCAAGGTACAATGCATTGCCTTCAGTCACTGGATGAAACATTGTACTGAGAAACATGAAGGCACTTGCCAAAAGATGTACAATGACTGCCTGGAAATACAGACTGCCAACTATATGCCAAGAGAAAAATAAACAAAGTGTTCTATTTGGGTTTATAGAGAGGAAGTATCTCTAATGCCTTAGTTCTTCAAGTCCTGTGGAGAAGCAGTAGTCATACATAGGAGCACAGTTCCCTTTGTGTTTGTCTAAACCTACAAGAGAAGCAAATGATTTTTGGCAGTCTGGCTATGAGCAGGCTATGTATCATCTAATAGATGTGGAGTTCTGGGTTCTTTTTGTCTGCTTTGGGATATAATTTAGCAGCAGTATCTATCTATCTATCTATCTATCTATCTATCTATCTATCTATCTATCTACCAAAGGACTGTTTGTCTGATAGTGCTCAAGGGAGATCTGGGATGCTTGGGGGAGGGATATGAAAGGAGAGATGGGAGAGTGGATCATAGTGGCTTACTAGGACATGAAATAAAAGTCATAAAAACCTTGTTAACCAGGAGAGATGGGAGCTATCTGGAGGCTATTTGCCATGACTGACAGAGGAGATCTTAAAAAAAAAAAAAAAAAGACTGAGCCCGACAAGAGGAGATCTCAAAATTTTTGACTTATCTAAAAAATCTATGGGTTTTGGGACGCCTGGGTGGCTAAGTGGTTGAGCATCTGCCTTTGGCTCAGCGCGTGATTCTGGAGTCCCGGGATTGAGTCCTACATTAGGCTCCTTCCATAGAGCCTGCTTCTCCCTCTGCCTGTGTCTCTGCCTCTCTCTCTGTGTCTCTCATGAATAAATAAAATATTTAAAAAAGCTATGAGTTCTAGATCTCTTAGTTCACCTCCATTGTCACTGAGTTTAGTTTTCCTTAGGCTATGGTATTAAGCCTGGGTGGGTTATTCATATATATGTATATTCACTTTCTTGCAGCTGTGGAAAGAACTGTGGAATCAAACATCCTATGTTATGTGAGGAAAGAGAAGTCACTACTGGCCAAATGAGAAACCATAGGAGAGCACAGATGGGACTTGTAGGTTCAGATGTGTGAGGAGAAGATGGTGCTCTGATGCTTCAGTGCCTGGGGCAGGGTGTTGAAACAGCTCTTCTTTAAAAGGAATATACTTGGGGGAGCCCAGGTGGCTCAGTGGTTTAGCACTGCCTTCAGCCCAGGGCGTGATCCTGGAGTTCTGGGATCGAGTCCCACGCCAGGCTCCCTGCATGGAGCCTGCTTCTCTCTCTGCCTCTCTCTCTCTCTCTCTCTCTCTCTCTGTGTGTGTGTGTGTTTCATGATAAAATAAATAAATAATCTTTAAAAAAATAAAAAAATAAAGGGAATATATGTTCAAGGGGTAAATGTTATTTGGGATATACAGGAATTGCCCTATGTGATTTGTATGTACTTGTATGTGGCTTAACCAAATTGGTTTTGGTTTCTTGTGTAGTTTGAATTTTTTAGATAAATTTGAATCAAACTGGAGTCCTGTTTACCTCATTACTTACCTTTGGGGCACTGGTTCTGCCCCTTCCTCATTGTGGCATCCAGAGTTCAAGCTCTTAACCATTATACCATGAATAATCCTCGTCATCATAATAACAAGCATAGAAAACAATAATAGTATATATGCCAGGTACTGTTCTAAAAGTTTGACACGTATTATCTCATTTAATCCCTTCACCACCGCCTTGTGAGGTAGGCACTATTATCTCAGCCCTACGGAAAATTACTTTCTTGAACCCTCACCTCTGTACTATTCTATGCTTTTTTCCTCCACCTCCTCTTACTTATTTGTCCATTCATTCTGCATCCCAGTTTTTCCTCTGTACCACTGTATACATTTTATCTGGCAGAGGAGGAAGACTATTTCTGCCTGACAAAAGAATAGCATGAACAAAGTAATGGAAAAATAAAAGTGTATGGTGTGTTTTCAAGGAGTGACCAGCAATTATCTGGTATAGAGGATACTTGAGGGACAGTAGTAGGAGGTGAAACTAAAAATAAAGGACCCCGTGAACAAACTGTAGAGGCCTTTGAAAGGAATGCGGGGTGTGTGTGTGTGTGTGTGTGTGTGTGTGTGTGTGTGTGTGAAATATGGGAGTGTTAGTAAATGTGTTTCATTGGGTAACTCTGGTTAGAGAATGGGTTAGAGAGGGATAAACAGCTCAGTTACATTGGCCTGGGTGAGAGGGGCTGGAGTTGAACTGTGGCTGAGAAGAAGAGGAACCATTTTGACATTTTGGAGACAGAATCAATAGGATTTTGGTTATTGAAATGGAAGGTTTTTTTTTTTTACTTTATTTATTTATTTATTTATTTATTTATTTATTTATTTATTTATTTATTTATTTATTTATTTATTTATTTATTTATTTATGATAGTCACACACACACACACAGAGAGACAGAGACACAGGCAGAGGGAGAAGCAGGCTCCATGCACCGGGAGCCCGACGTGGGATTTGATCCCGGGTCTCCAGGATCGCGCCCTGGGCCAAAGGCAGGCGCCAAACCACTACGCCACCCAGGGATCCCGTTTGGGTTATAGTTCAATACTATGTTATTTATTTTATTGCTCAAATTAATTCAAACTTTGATTATTGGGTGCTCTTTCACATTAACTCTTGTGTCCTTTTGGCATGCTCCCATCTTTGTTTGTTTAGCACTTTCTTTCTGGAACTATAAGATGCTCTCAGCTTGTATTTGTCCTGCCCCACCCCAGAATCAGTCATTTCTCCAAGGAGCCCTGGTTTTTGTTTTGTTTTGTTTTTAATTGGTGAATGTCTTTTTGTTTGTTTATTTTGCTTTATTTCAGGTTTTGGTGAATGATATTTAGGAACCAAAATCTGGATGCTGGGTATGCTTGTTGCAACTGGGATATCATTGCTTCTTGTCCCTTCAGTGGAAAAAGCTAGGACATGAATATGCACACTTATTCCATGTATACACAGTATCTGTGTTTATATCTGTATCTGCATATATGTGAAAATAAACATGGGCTTATATGGATACCTCTGACTCTATTCTGGCATTTCAGAAAATTATTCTCATTTTAGTGTTCCCTTCCTTGCCTATTTGTGACTTCTTTCTTAGAGAGTAAGAAATTTGGCTCTCATTGTGTATAATATATTTACTTATGTGTGCAACCTGTATTGTAGTTTCATTAATTACTTGTGTGAGAAACAGATTTACCAACTAGGTATAATTGTGTGCAGTCATTTTGTTCATATTAGCCTTAGAGTATCCAGTCATAACAATGTAACAATTACAGTTACTTAGGTAAGCTTTATTCCCCTCCACTGCCTTTTGGTGAGGTTATGCCATATACATTTGTAATACAGGTAGATTCATTTGTTGCAGTCTGCATTCTATCCTGGGTTCCCCAGACATTCTGGTTATTTTTTTAAGAATTGCATACAGTAAAGTGCATTCTTTGTTGAGTATGGTTTTATGGGTTTTGACAAATACAGAGTCAGGTGTCTACCAGTACAGTACCAAAGTGAACAGCTCCATCACTCTAAAAATTGCCTTGTGTGGCCTCTGTAGTCAGCTCTTTTCTACCTGCCTTAACTTTCAGCAACCACTGTTTTCCATCCCCATGGTTTTGCCTTTTCCAGAATGTAATGTACATGGAGTCATACAATATGCACCCATTGGGAACTGACTTTTTCACTAGCAGAGTACATTTTAAATTCTCCCATGTTGTTGCATGAATCCATTAATCTTTATTGCTGAGTGTCCTGCCATTGTATGGATGTACCGTAGTATGCCCATTCACCAATGAGAGGACAATCTGGGTTTCCAGTTTTTAGCACTTTTTGCTGCTGTAGACATTCATGTGCTGATGGTTTAACTTTAAAAACTACAAAGTTTTTACAAAATGGCTATTCAGTGAATGAGAATTTCTGTTCCTCTGTATTCTCTCCAGGATTTGGTACTTTTTTTTTTTTTTTTTTTTTAAGCAATTCTGATAGGTGTGTACTGGTATCTCATGGTGGTCAATTTACATTTCTCTGAAGGCTAATGATGTTGAGCATCTTTTCATATGCTTATTTGCCATCTGTGTATCTTTGAAGTGTCTGTTGGATCTTTTGGGGGTGTGTTTGTCTCATTCTTGACTTTTAAGAGTTCTTTATATATCCTCGATACAAATCCTTTACCAGATATGTTATTTTTTTTTTTTAAGATTTTATTATTCATGAGAGACACACAGAGAGAGGCAGACACACAGGCAGAGGGAGAAGCAGGCTCCATGCAGGGAGCCTGATGTGGGACTCGATCCCAGGTCTCCAGGATCATGCCGTGGACTGAAGGTGGCACTAAACCGCTGAACCACCGGGGCTGCCCCCAAAAAGAAAAGTTTTATACTGCAGTTTACATTTATGTTGCATTTTACATTTAGGTCTGTGAGCTGGTTTGAATTAATTTTTGTATAAGGTATGAGATATAGATGTCTAGTTATGCCAACACTGTTTTAGAGAGGCTATCCTTTCTCCATTAAATTGCGTTCGTACTTTTGTCAAAAGCTAGTTTATGTTTGTGCAGGTCTATTTCTGGGCTACATTTTGTTCCATTGATCTGTGTCTAGTCTTTTGCCAATATTGCATTGTCTTGATTACTGTGGCTTTATAATAAGTCTTAGAATTGGGTAGTGTAAGCTCTCCAACTTTCTGCTTTGTTGTTTTTAATCCCTGGGTAGTCTATTTTGTAGGCATATCGTAATTAGCTAGGTTTCTACTGAAGGATATTTAGAGGGTTGTTTTTTGCTATAATAAATGATGCTGAGATGAACATCTTCACACATACATCTATTTGAACTGTGTGATTCTCTCTCCAGGATAAATGCCTAGGGGGACACCTGGGTTGCTCAGTGGTTGAGCCTCTGCCTTTGGCTCAGAGAGTGATCCTGGAGTCCCAGGATTGAGTCCCACGTTGGGCTCCCTGCATGGAGCCTGCTTCTCCCTTTGCCTGTGTCTCTGCCTCTCTTTGTGTGTCTCTCATGAATAAATAAAATCTTTAAAAAAAAAAAAAAAGAAAGAAAAGAAATCTCCCTGCCTTTAAAAAAAAAAAAAAAAGGTTAAATTCCTAGGGTGGAAACACTGGATAAAAAAGATGCACATAGCACCTTTTTTTCTCCCTTCTTCCAATTTTCTAAGATTATTAGAGGTTATACTTATTTTATATTGTTTTTCTTACTGAGGTGAAATTCACATAACATCAGCCACTTTATTTTATTTTTATAAAGATTCATTTATTTATTTGAGAGAGAGCGAGGGAGAGGGAGAAGCAGACTCCAAGCTGAGCAGGGAGCCTGATGAGGGGCTCAATTCCAGGACACTAGGATCATGACCTGAGTTGAAGGCAGATGCTTAACTGAGTGAGCCCCCAGGTGCTCCAGCATCAGCCATTTTAAGGTGACGGATTCAGGAGTATCTGGTTGGCTCGATCAGTAGTGCATGCTACTGCTGATTTCAAGGTTATTAGTTTGAGCCGCATGTTGGGTGTAGAGATTACTTAAAAATAAGATCTTTAAAGTGGAACAATCCAGGAGCACCTGAATGGCTCAGTTTGTTAAGTGTCTGCCTTCAGCTCAGGTCATGATCCCGGGGTCGTGTGGAGCCCTGCATTGGGGCCCTGCTCAGGGGGTAGCCTGCTTCCCCTCCACCCACCCACCCTGCGGCACCCCCTGCTTATACTCTGTCTTGCTCTCAAATGAATAAATAAAATCTTAAAAAAAAAAAGTGAAGTGATTCAGTGGCATTTAGTATGTTCATGGTGTTACAACCACTACCTCTTTCTAGTTCCAAAATATTTCCACTACCCCAAAAGAAAACCCTATCCCCATTAAACATTTATTCTGGGGATCCCTGGGTGGCGCAGCGGTTTGGCGCCTGCCTTTGGCCCAGGGCGCGATCCTGGAGACCCGGGATCGAATCCCACATCGGGCTCCCGGTGCATGGAGCCTGCTTCTCCCTCTGCCTGTGTCTCTGCCTCTCTCTCTCTCTCTCTCTCTCTCTCTCTCTCTCTCTCTCTCTGTGACTATCATAAATAAATTTTAAAAAAAAATTATTCTGCATTTCTCTAAGCATTTACTCCCTCATTCCCCTCATTCCCTCCACTCTCCCCCCCCCCATCCCAAGCCCCTGGCAACCACTAGTTTGCTTTCTGTCTCTAGGGATTGTACCTATTCTGGATATTTCATATAAATGGAATCATATAATTTGTGACCTTTGTGTCTGGCTTCTCTCACATTTATTGTAGGCATGTATTGGTACTTTATTTCTTTTTATGGTTGAATAATTTTCCATTGTATGTATAGATCACAATTTGTCCCATCTGTTGATGGGCATTAGAACCTTAGGCTGTTATAAATAGTGTTGCTCTGAACATATACATGTACATCTACTTGTTTATCTGTTTTCATTTATTTTGGGCATATGTAGGAGTAGAATTGTTGGGTCATATGATAATTCTGTGTCTAACTTTTTAGGGAATTGCCAAACTGTTTTTACACAATGGCTATACTATTTTACTTTCTTTCTTTTTAAAAGATTTTATTTATTTATTCATGAGAGACACAGAGAGAGGGGCAGAGACACAAGCAGAGGGAGAAGCAGGCTCCCTGTGGGGAGCCTAATGTGGGACTCTATCCTAGGACCTCAGAATCACGACATTCAACTACTGAGCCACCCAGGTGCCCCCTATTTTACATTCTTACCAGTGATGTATAAGGGTACCAATTTCTTTATCTCTTCTCCAATGTTTATTATTTTCCTTTTTTTTTTGTTTTCTTAATATAGCCATCCTAGTGGGTGTAAAAATGGTATGGTTTTATAGTTTTGATTTACATTTTCCTAGTGGACATTTGTATATCTTTGGAGAAATACCTATTTAAGTCCTGTGCTCTTTTTTATTTTTTTAAAGATTTTATTTATTTGAGGAAGAGTGCAAGAGAGCACACAAACAGGGGGAGGGGCAAAAGAGACAAGTAGACTCCCCACTGAGCAGGGAGCCCCACAAGGGCTCTATCCCAGGACCAGAGCCAAAGTCAGATGCTTAACCAACTGAGCTACCCAAGGTGCCCCTGCACATTACATTTTGATATGTATTGCCAGACTGCTTTCAAGAAAGTTTGTACCAGTGGTAAGTCTGTTTTCCTTCACTCTTGCAATTCTATTAACCTATTAACCTATTTCATTGTTGTCAGTTTGGTAAATGAGAAGTGGATTTCATCTTAATTTCATTTCTTAGGTTGTCTTTTCAAGGGTGCATTAGCTATTTGTGTTTTTCTTTTTTGAATGTCCTGTGTTGTGTCTACTTCTATATAATCCTTTTCTTTCTTTTTTTTTTTTTTTTAAGATTTTATTTATTTATTCATGAGAGAGGCAGACACCTAGCCAGGGAGAGAAGCAGGCTCCATGCAGGGAGCCCGATATGGGACTTGATCCTGGGACTCCAGGATTATGCCCTGGGCCGAAGGCAGGCACGAAACCGCTGAGCCACCCAGGTGTCCCCTATATACTCCTTTTCATTTTGTGTTTATTGATTTCTAAGAGGTTTTATGTAAGTTTTTTTTTTTTTTTTTTTATGATAGTCACAGAGAGAGAGAGAGAGAGAGAGAGAGAGGCAGAGACACAGGTAGAGGGAGAAGCAGGCTCCATGCACCGGGAGCCCGATGTGGGATTCGATCCCGGGTCTCCAGGATCGCGCCCTGGGTCAAAGGCAGGCGCTAAACCGCTGCGCCACCCAAAGATCCCTGTATTGTAAGTTTTAATCCTTGGTGCAGTCTCATGTGTTGGAAGTATTTTTTAAGTTGGTCATCTGTCTTTTGATTTATATGACTTTTTTTGTCACATAAATGTTTTATTTTTTTTTAAAGATTTTTATTTATTTATTCATGATAGAAACACAGAAAGAGGCAGAGTCACAGAATGAGGGAGAAACAGGCTCCCTACAGGGAGCGAGATGGACTAGATTCCCTGACCGGGATCACACTCTGAGAGGGATCACACTCTGAGTCAGACGCTAAACCACCAAGCCATCCAGGTGTCCCAATATAAATGTTTTAAATTTGTATATTCTTATATACGTTTTAGGAGTATAAAAATTTAATATTCTTTTAGAGAATGCTATAGGGGTGTCTGGCTGGCTCAGTTGGTAAAGCCTGTGACTCTTGATCTTGGGTTGTGACTTTGAGCCTCACGTTTGGGTGTAGAACTTGCTTTAAAAGATGAGAATGTAAAAAAAAAATGATGAGAATGATATAATAGATTTATAATTTATTGAACTATTGGAACTTACAGATGTGTGTAAAAAATGTTGTTGATGCTCTAGCATAAATGAAGGTATACCCAAGGCTTCTTTGCCTTTGCTGTGTCTGTTACTCTTCCCTTGCAGTCCCCTATACATATGTAACTGCAGCTGAAGTATGGGATTCTCCATGGTCCAGGCTGGTAGCTACCCAGCTACCCAATCAGCAACTTTACTCTCCTTTTCTGGGGTTTACATCTTGCTAGTGCCTCACACAATACTTACAACATTGGTTCTCACTCTCAAGTGCACATTCCAGTCACCTGGAGAGCATGAAAAGAACAGATTTATAGTATTCGGTGTCTATTGATTAGAATTAGATGATTTGCCTAACTTTTCAGGTGCTGATATTCTTCCTAATTTACAGTCTTATTCCGAGGTCTTCATTTAGCCTCTTTAGCCTGGTAGACAGTTTTATTTACTGGGAAAACTGGGTTTTAGTCCTAGCTTTGCCACTAACTCACTGTATCTATAACCTGGGACAAGGTACTGTCCTCTCTGGGCTTTAGTTTCCTCTTTGGCTATATTAGGGAGGGGAACTGATTAGATTAGATCAGGGATGGGCAGCTTTTTTCTATTAAGGTCCAGATAGTAAATATTTAGGCTCTGTGGGTCATATAGTGTCTGTCTGTCACAGTGTCTAAAGCTCCTTTTAGTTCTGGCATTTTGTGGTTCTCTTTTTTCAAACCCTAGCAAGGGGTCTCACCTAGAAGAACCAATGAAAGTCTTGTTTAACTACCACCAGTTAAATATAGGTAATACCAAACCTTATATAGTGCTTACAGTTTGCCTGCTACTCTTCTAAATATTTCACCTATATTAACTCTAATCTTCAGAATAACCCAGTGAGAAGTGTAGGTGCTATTATCATCCTCATTTTATAGATTAGAAAACGAGACACAACGAAAAATTAAATACTTAATTAACTGCAAAATGAAGTTGGATAGTAGAGCCAGAATTTGAACCCAGGCATAGCTCCATTATACTTTATTGCCTCTCCCTAACTTAGACATAGACCTCCAAATAATATATACTCTATCATAAGGATCTTAAGTAAAATATTATTGAAGCCCTCGAAAGTGGGCCAATATTGAGGCTATAAAAGTGGCCATGAGAGGAACTTTATTAATAATTTTATTTTCTTAAAAGAGCCCTTTTGTTTCTGTCCCAGCATTATAGTCACATGGCATTGTCTTTTTAGTTATTTTTAGTATTCCTATCATTTACTTTTCAGAACCATGAGGGGGTTCACTGAATGGAAGCAGTCTTCTCCTCGGTTTCTGGAATTTAATTTCACCTTAATAAGAGTTTATTACTTCAAGCAAGCAAACAGACCAGAGTCAAATGGGGATAAAAATTCTACTGGTAAGAGACAGCAGAAACAGCTTGTGCTATAAGCAGAGTATCCAGGCTTTAGTTGTATCTCTACTGCCAGTCAGTTATATGTCTAGGGAAGCTTTCTGAGCCTCCATATTCTCAAGTATAAAATTTTAGGTGATTGGACTAGGTGGATGATCTCTGAATTTCCTTAAATCCATGCTTCACCAGAGTTTACAGGTGGACCTCCAAGCAGCCACTGCAGAGGCTCTCCATTGCAGAGTTTCTCAGGCTTTAACTTAAAAGTTATGTGCCATTTTTTTTAAGATTTTATTCATTTAGGGATCCCTGGGTGCCGCAGCGGTTTGGCGCCTGCCTTTGGCCCAGGGCGTGATCCTGGAGACCCAGGATCGAGTCTCACATCGGGCTCCCGGTGCATGGAGCCTGCTTCTCCCTCTGCCTATGTCTCTGCGCCTCTCTCTCTCTCTCTCTCTCTCTCTCTCTCTCTATCATAAATAAATAAAAAAATTTAAAAAATTAAAAAAAAAGATTTTATTCATTTATTAATAAGAGACACAGAGAGGGAGAGAGAAAGAGAGAGGCAGAGACACAGGCGGAGGCAGAAGCAAGCTCCATGAAGGGAGCCTGACGTGGGCCTCGATCCCGGGTCTCCAGGATCAGGCCCTGGGATGAAGGCAGTGCTAAACCGCTGAGCCACCCCGGCTGCCCCATTATGTGCCAATTTTGCATTCTCTACCCTGTCTGTATGTATTTATTTAGATGTAAAAATGTTTCAAATTCTTTTTACCATTTAGTTAGATTGATGCTCTCCAGGAATGCATACTTACTATGTATGCGCCTCTTAGTTTGAGAAGCATGGCTTTAAAAAAAAAAAAAGAGAAGCATGGCTTTATATTAAGATTCTGTCCCTTCCCCCCCCCCGCCCTTTTTTTTAAGATTTTATTTTTAAGTAAGCTCTACACCCTACATGGGACTCGAACTTACAACCTTGGGATCAAGAGTCCCATACTGCATTGACTAAGCCAGCCAGGTGTTCCCCCCACCCACCTTTTTTTCTTATATACAGATAGCCATTGGAAGAAGAAAAGTCATGATCTGCACTGCAAATTCCAAAGCACTCCTCTCACCAGACTGACTGAAGGCTTCTCCCACTTTCTGAGCATCTTTGTCTGTCTGATTTAGTCAGCATATCTGCAGTTGAACTTCTGCCAAACAAAGCTAAAAGGAGTAGTTGCCTGATATAATGTTCCTGTAGCTTGCTCATTCTTTCTTAATAAAGTGTAAAATTTTTTAAAAGTCATCTTTTTATTAAGAAAGAAAAAAGTTAGGCAAGAGGTTGACCTTTTCCCTACTCTTTCATTTCTCTTCAGTTGAATAATCAAATTCAAGCTCCTTTAATCAGAAAGGAAAATCAACTTTCTGGTGTGTGCCAACATCCTTTAAAAATTTTTTTTCCTTTAAGCTTCCATGCCAAAAGTCTTTTTTTCTGAAGTTTGGACTGTTAGAATTAAAGAGGATGTAGGGAATGAGGAACTTGAGGTTCCAGGAAAGAAAGCTCAGTTCCCCAAAGTCACAGAGCTGATGTGTATAGAACAGAGATTAGCAACATGGTGGGAAGAGAACAATACGAAGTCAGAAGATGTGGATTCAAAGTTTGCCTCTGCCGCTAACTTGCTGTGTGACTTTGATCAGGTTACCTAACATGTCTAAGTTTTCATTCCCTCATTGTTAAAGTGGAAGCCAACATAACTTCATAGGGTGTGAAATTTCTTAAGATTTTATTTATTCATGAGAGAGAGAGAGAGAGAGAGAGAGAGAGGCAGAGACACAGGCAGAGGGAGAAGCAGCCTCCATGCAGGGAGCCTGCTGAGCTTCCCGGGTGTGGACATAAATTGGAGGACTTATACTGTAAGGATAGAAAGATCAGTGAGGAACTCGATGGAATGAGCAGTCTGGTTGGGAAGTCATAAAGCCTTCAATTGGTGTGATGATAGTGAGCGTTTTAGGAACTAGTTTGGATAAAAGTGGAGAGATTGGAAATGTGGGGAGAGAGATGGATACAGAGGTACTAGGATCACTTCGAGGGTTTTGGTTTGATTATCTCATGGTTCACTCAAGTATGGCTGGGACAATAAGGAGTTCAGTTTTGGATATACCAGGTTACAGGTGTCTGGGGTGATGTTGCTGCTGCTGCTAAGGATGATAGCTAACATTTATTGACTGCTTCCAAAAAGCAGGTCCTAGTCCATATGCTTTGCATGTATTAATTATTTAATTCTCACCGTAACCTTTTGAGGTAAGCTTTAAGATTATCCTCACTTTATAAGTAAGAAATCTGAGGCACAGAGAGGTTAAATAACTTGTCCAAGGTTACATAGCCAGTAATAGTGGAGCCAGGACTTAAATCCAGGCAACCTGGCTCCAGAGTCCTTACTGTTAACAACTTCACTATATTATATGCCTCTCATTGATGATGAAAATGTCCACTAGGCAGTTAAATATACAGGTCTGGCATCAAGAGAGAACTAGATTGCAGATATGGATTTTAGGAGTTAGCACAAAAATGGTTATAGAAGCCATGAGTGTCATACAGTTCATAGTATAGGAATGACAGGTAGATGCCCTAAAGACACCCATTTCTCAGTATTGTTACCATGACAGATATTGCTAACAGATCAGGGGTTGGCTTCAGTAAGGAAACTGAGGAAGGGCCAGTGAGATTGGAAGAAAAGTGGGAGAGATTGCTGCCATTGAAACTCCAAAGGAGAATGGATTATGGAGAGAGACTAGTAGTATCAGATTGTTGCTTTTTCCATCATGTGTTTTGAAAGTTTAGTAGAAAAGTGTTAATTTGGCAGCCAGGGTTCATTAGTGATCTCAGAGCATGGTATCCATGGAGCAGTACAGGGGCAGCCAGCAGAGAAGGTACGGTGATTGTACTGATTCATAATCCATGATTGTGGTTTTCAAAGCATATGCAATCCATAGAGGCAAGAAAGTGATTGAGGGACTTCAGGATCTAATTTGGATTAGGAAGGAAATGAAGTCCAAAGAAAGAAGGAAAGAAAAACAAACAAGGGGGGAGGGGCAGCTTTTCCTCATGCTTATAGACAGCACTGTTGGGGAATCAATCTGCACTCAGAGCTCCATGATCTGCCTAGTGCTCAGGATCTTGCTGATGAACATACTCAGTAGGACTACCCTACAGAATGACAGCCTAAAGGGATGGAGACTTAAATGAGTAGGATCTTTAGCAGTACACTTAAAGATTTTGGGGAGTTTCTCCAAGGTAAAATTTCTTTGGATCAGGGTTTATCCTCAGGACTATTGACATTTTTGAGCTGGATAATTTTTTGTTGTGTGTGTGTATGGGGGGAGGGGGGAGTTGTCCTTGCATTGTAGTATGTTTAGCAGCATCCCTGACCTACCCACTAGATAACAGCAGCACGTCCACTCCCGCAGTTGTGACAGCCAAAAATATTTCTAGACATTGCCAAATGTCCCCTAGGGGACAATTTACTTTCAGTTGATAACACACCTCTCGATTCTGCTGGTTTTCCTCTAGGTCTCTGCTGTAAATTTCACTCACCTTCATTAGCGCCTCTGGGCACTTTAGCTTTGTTGGTTTGGAGAGTTTGGGTTATTTTAGTTCTGTGGCCTTTTCCCAAGACATTTTCAATCTGGAAATAAACTCTGAATAGAAATGAGACAGAAGCATATTTCCTTCTAGTACATATAAATACCTAGAACATTCATTAAATGGTTAGTGCTTATGAGATTTATAGAAGATGGTTACAGTCAAACTTTAATGTCTCAGAAACTTTTATACTGTTTATCTCTTTATAGTATAGTTATTTGTATCTGTATCTCTTGCTAGCCTGGACTCCTTGAGGACAGGGACCCTTTTTAAATCTTTGCATGCCCTAACATCTTGGCAGAATACCTGGCACATAGTAGACTCTCAATAAATGTTTGCTAAGATAAGTCAATTATGTTGATAATTGGCTAAGTAGGTTAAACTTGTAATTTTTCAGAGTATTTCAGTTATCAGACCTCACAAAGAGACCAGAACTCCCTTAGTATTGACAAAATCTGAATTGTACAGAGAGAAGCATTTTATCCAGTCATTTCTATGTACACAGATCATAGGTGTCCTCTGGGAGAATAGGAAATGGAACAGTGACATGCTGCCTTTGGAAGGTAACAGATCCTTTAAGCTCTTCCTAGCACCCAGGGCTGTCTATTCTATAGGTAGAGTCTCAGTGCAACTATAATTGAAGCTGGAAAATAGGTGAAATATAAGGCAATCAGCTACAAACCTAACTTACTCTGGTAGGATGATGTTTTCTGGGCAGGTAATAAAATAAGCACAGTTGTGGGATTTATAGTATAAATATCTGTATGGGCCAAATGTGACATTTACAAAATTGATTGGTTTCTAAATTTGATTAGATATTTATTCTTAGTGCAAATGTGTAAAATGTGTTGTGTTTTTGCTTTTTTGGCTGGGTGGTATGATTTTAGTTGGTAAATAATGTATGTCTTAAAATGCATAATTCTTGGGGCTTCTTGCTGGTTCAGTTGGTGGAGGGTACAACTCTCGATCTTGGAAATATAGGTTCAAACCCCATGTTGGGTGTAGAGATTACTTAAAAATAAAATCTTTAAAAATGCATAATTCATAACTGTACAATTCAGTGAGTTATCAAAAAAGTGAAAATCCCTGTGTAACCAAAACTCAGTTCAAGAAATAGAACATTACCAGTCTTCTCAATAATTTTAAAAGTTATGGTATGATCTAGCAATTCCACTTCTAGGTACATATTTAAAAGAATTGAAAATTTCAAATTTTTGAAAATGTCACTTCATTGCTAATATTCACTGGTTTGTCATTCTACCAAAAAATCTGTCATCCAAGTTTTTTGTTATTGTAAAATATACATGACATAAAATTTACTATTTTGCCATATGTTAAGCATATTCACATTGTTCTGCAAACTTCATCACCCTCCATCTTCAGAACTTTTTCAGCCCAAACTGAAATTCTGTACCCATTTTATTTTATTATTATTTATTATTACTATTGTTATTTTTAAAAGATTTTATTCATTTATTTGACAGAGCACAAGCAGGAGGGACAGCAGACAAAGGGAGAGGGCTCAGATTGTGACCTAATCAGGTGCCTGCATCCACAATTTTAAAAGAAACTTTTTGTTAGGGAAATTTTCCAACATATAAAAAAGTAGAGTGAATACCAGTTGAACTGCTCTGTGTCTCACCTCCCTTCAGCAGTTAAGAATACTTGGCCAATCTTGTTTCAGTTATTAGTCTGCCCCTCCTACCCTGTTACTGGAAGCCAGATCTCAGTCATGATATACTTTTTTTTTTCCTGTTGTTAAAAGCAGCAAATAAACTTAAAATTTTTTTAAAAAATTTATTTATTTATTTATTTATTTATTTATTTATTTATTTATTTATTTGAGAGCGAGAGAGAGTATGTGCAAGCAGGGGAGGGGCAAAGGAAGAGGGAAGGATAGAATCCTCAAGCAGAGGGGCACCGGGGTGGCTCAGTTGGCTAAGTGTCTGCCTTTAGCTCAGGTCATCATCCCAGGGTCCTTGGATCGAGCCACATTGGGTTCCCTGTTCAGTGGTGAGCCTGCTTCTCCCTCTGTCCCTCCCCCTGCTCCTGCTTTCTCTCAAATAATAAGTAAAATCTTTTTAAAAATGTAAAAAATAAAATTAAAAAAAATCCTCAAGCAGAATCCCGACAGAGTCCAGAGCCCAAGGCAGGGCTGGATCCCAGGACCCTGAGATCATGACCTGAGCCAGAATTCAGAGTGTCACTCAATCAGCTGAACCAGCCAGGTGCCCCAGTGATCATAATTCTCATGTCATTATTAACAACTATCTTTTCAGCATCATTCTTTCTCTCATGCAATGCAGATATAGATGGACTTTACATATGCCCTTCATCTGCCCTTGCCTTCTTGCTCGTTAAAAATTTATTCATGGGTAAAATGAAAAAATACACAGTAGCTGTGGTCACAAGTTGCACAGTTATTTGTAAGCTCAACTGTAACTGTTGAAAGAAGTCATATTAGAATGGAAGACTGAAGCAACGTCGTTATAGATGTAACTTTGGATCAGCTCTAATTTCTTTTTTTTAAAAAAGGTATACTTTCATTCATATGTACCTCAATATGTTGTATACCTCAAAGTTAAGGACTCCTTTTTTTAAAAAAACATAACCATAAAACTGATACCTAAAAATAATCCTTTTATCATCAGATATCCAGTTAGTATCACCTATGTCTTTATGCCCAGTTTCTTTTAATCTAGTGGTACAGGAAATGAAAAGTTGACAAATCACTCAAAGATGACAATTTACACTGGTAACCAAGATGTACTTTTGTGTGATTTACAGTTTTTAGTGTGTTAACTCTATAAGCAAGACATCTACTTTCCATAAATCACTAATACTCTTTTCTTTCTGATATTTGTTGACATTTATATATACCATAAACAGTACAACAGACCATTTCCTTTAATAAATAAGATGAGCCTCGTTCTGGGGTTGCCTTTAGTATTTGTTGATGTTTTTGTTGAAACAAAAAATAAAAATAAAAAATAAATAAAATAAACTTACCATTTTAAGGAGTTCTAGAACAGGGACGCCTGGGTGGCTCAGCAGTTGAACGCCTGCCTTTGGACCAGGTCGTGACCCTGGAGTCCCAGGATCGAGTCCCACATCGGGCTCCCTGCATGGAGTCTGCTTCTACCTCTGCCTGTGTCTCTGCCTCTCTCTCTTTGTGTCTCATGAATAAATAAATAAAATCTTTAAATAAATAAATAAATAAATAATAAGTAAATAAGTAAATAATAAGTAAATAAATAAGTAAATAAGTAAATAAATAAATAAAAGCTTAAAATTTTTTTAAAAAAGGAGTTCTAGAACATACACATAAAGGCAGGACTCAGGATGAAAATTTATATATGTTTACATTTTGGCTTTTTTGGAGGTGGGGGTGATAATTGTGCATTTACAACTATGCCTTTCCTTAACATTAATCTCAGTGTTAAAAAATCCATTTACAAGGTTCAGAAAGTCTCTACTGACAAAATCAGATTGTTGTTTAAGTTCTTTAACTAACATTGATTAGGTCATTTGGAATTCAACAAAGCCAACTAAAGTTTGTGGGGAAGAGGGAGAAGAACACAGAACACAGAATTATTAACTCCTATCCCTCCTATAGTTTTCTTAATTCATGGAGAAGACTGCTGTGTATAGTATATGCTGTGGCACCTTCTGATGTCAGAAGGACATCTTGTTCAAGATACACAGAAAAGCACACCCGATGATTTAAGATTCCATCAGTATCCAGGTGTAAGAATGGATGTCTGTTGTGAGTTAAAGGCAGAGCTGGTTCTTTCCTATGGCTCTTTAGATTTCTTCTGTGGGGGGGGGGGCAGGGGGTACTAATTAACATTTTTTTTGTTCCTTGAAGATAGCGTATATCCTTGTTGGGTAAACAACCTCAGTAGTTAAGAGCACAGAAGCTTCAGAGTGCTAGTGACACTAAACTTACTTCCCATTTCTCTTGCATTGTGATAGTAGTAGTAGTGGTTGTAATATAGGTAGTAATTTAATGACCCTATATATCATATGCAAAGTGTTAGGGAAAAACCAAGTGCTTTTACGTGTATTAACTCACTTAATCCACACAACAACCCCATGAGATAGATACTGTTATCCTCATTTTACTGTTGAGGGATTGAGGCAGAGAGAGGTTAGTAACTGACTACTCCACAAGTACAAATAACTGGTAAGTGGCAGAGCTAGGAATTGATCTGAGGCAGCCTGGCGCCAGCGTCCTTCCTCCTAAACCATTATACTGTACTGTACTTAATCGACACCCATGTAAGTAAAGGGAAATGTGAGATAAAAAATGCTTTTAACATCTTTGTGGGCTCTATGGAACTTATTATTTGTTCATTCAATGCTCCCTGTAGAATCAGTGATTACAGAGAGAACATTTAATCTCAAAGCATTCATCCCTATTTTCCAACTAGTATTTTCAGATCTGTTCTCCATCTGAGACCTTGCATTTGGAAAAAGTACATTTGAACTTTTTAGTTGAATTGGCAGATCAAGAGCTTACAGACAGGATATTGCCTTTGAGTATTTAGACTGTATGTGCTGACCCCCTGAAGCAGTAATTTGGTTAGATCACAATGTTTCCATTAGAGTCCAGCAGTATTAGGGGTTCTGACTTCAAAGTGTGTCTGTGTGTGTTTTATATGTATCTTTGTAAATAGGCCACTTCTCTACAAATGGAGCCAAGATTCTAAAAATCTTTCAGAGCCATTTAAATCCAAGAAATATCTAAGCATTTGAAGTAGAACTATGAGCAATGCAAATGTTACCTTTCTGGAGACTTGTGATAAGTAAAATAAATAAAACAACCTGCCCATTTTTAAATGCTTACAGAACCTAAAGAACGTCCAGTTAATCCTGCAGAATTAGTTCTTACTTGACCATTGATTTACATACACTTTTTATCTTTAAGTCTAAGCTAATAGCCACTGTTTGTTAAGAAAGCCAGTGTTCTGTTTTCTTTTGCTTCCTTTATCTTGGGTGTTTGTAGGTCTGCTATTCTCTCAACACATGTGCTTAGAAACACATCTATTCTGGTGCTTTGGGTCAGTCCCGTGTTTGGCTAGAGGGAGGAACAGATCACCATTGCTACTTATGAAGTTTGCGTTTTATGGAGGCAGGTGACTTTCTCATGCTAATTTTCTTTCCCCTCCCTAGGTTTATGAAGGCCTAGACATCATTACGAACAAGGTTTCTGCCCAAGAGCAGAGAATGTGCCAACACCACATGATCAGCTTTGTGGATCCTCTCGTGACAAATTACACAGTTGTGGACTTCAGGAACAAAGCAACTACTCTAATATCCTTATGAAAGAGCAACTAGATTTGGTGGGTACAAGGCAGCCCAAGCCAAGAGAGAAGTTTTCTTTTCAGTGAGTTTCTTAAAACCAGGGGCACCCAAGACGTAACAACCAATAGATAGCACCCCCATCAGAACTATATGGATCAAAAATAGAATGCTCTTGCTTCTCAGAGTCATCAGACTAGAGCATCAGCCATCCCTTGGATGCTTATTAGAAATGCTGAATTTGGGCCTCACTCCAGAACTACTGAATCAGAATCTACATTTCACAAGAGTCCCAGGTGATTCATATACATATTACAATTTCAGAAGCAGTTTTAGTGAAGACAGCACTGATTCAGGAATTAGAAAATCTGTTCTCTAGTTCCAGAACCTTTGGACCAAGTGAATTTTATTGAGTAGAGCATTTACCCCACTCAGTTCCAGTTTCTCATCCTTTAAATGGGGATGCAAAATCAATTTATAGATATAATGGAGTTACTTACTTTTAGAATTGAATAGGGATTGTTGGGTGAGGACTGCAAAACAATAAAAAAAATTTTTTTCCTATGATCAGTGATCTTTGATTGATTAATTAGGCTCTATACCCAGCATGGAGCCCAACATGAGACTTGAACTCACAACCCTGTATTCAAGACCTGAGCTGAGATCAAGAGTCGGATGCTTAACCAGCTGAGCCACCCAAGGTGCCCCTTGTTTATTTTAAAATTAATTCCAGTACAGTTAACATATAGTGTTACATAGTTTCAACACCAATAAATTTTGAAAAAAGAATACTATAAGGGAGACTGTCCTTATATTTTAATTGTCCAGACTTCCAGGTGGGGTGCCTGGCTGGCTGTGTTGGTAGAGCATGCAACTCTTTTTTTTTTTTTTTTTTTTTTTTGAGCATGCAACTCTTAATTTCCAGGTTGTGATTTCAAGCCCCACGTTGGGTTAGAGATTACTTAAAAAAAAAAAAAAATATTGGACTGCCAGATATTAAAATATAAGGAAAATTCATAATAGTTATAATAACGTGGAACTAATACTAGACAAATATATGACACAGAATAGAAAACTCAGGTACAAATTCAAATGGATATATATATTTACCTAATGATCAAGGTGGCATTTGAGGAACGCCTGGGTGGCTCAGCGGTTGAGCATCTGCCTTTGGCTCAGGGCGTGATCCTGGAGTCCTGGGATCGAATCTCACATTGGGCTTCCTGCTTGGAGCCTGCTTCTTCCTCTGCCTGTGTCTCTGCCTCTCTCTCTCTATGTGTGTCTCATGAATAAATAAATAAAATATTTTTTAAAAAGATGGCATTTGAAACAGTAGAGAAATAATATAGTAGTTAATAATTATTCCTGGAATAGCTAATTTTTTGGGAAAAAATAAAATCACAATCTCATATATGACATTGCAGATGGGTCTCAGAGTTAAATACATGTATTTTTAATGAAACTTTGAAACAGATGGGATAATATAGAATTGAGTAGTTATATGATTTTATTTTATTTATTTTTTAAATTTTTATTTATTTATGATATTTATTTATGATAGTCACAGAGAGAGAGAGGGGCAGAGACATAGGCAGAGGGAGAAGCAGGCTCCATGCACCGGGAGCCCAACGTGGGACTCGATCCCGGGTCTCCAGGATCGCGCCCTGGGCCAAAGGCAGGCACCAAACTGCTGCGCCACCCAGAGATCCCAGTTATATGATTTTAGAGTAGGGAAAAGTTTTTTTTTTTTGGGGGGGGGGGGGAGTGTTTTTAAATGGATTTTTAAACTCAGTTTTTCTTTATTTTACTATGTTAAAATACAGAATTTACCACTTAACTATTTTATTTTATATTATTTTATTTTTTCAAGATTTTCTTTTTTTTTTAAGATTTATTTATTTATTTATTCATGATAGAGAGAGAGAGAGAGGCAGAGACACAGGCAGAGGGAGAAGCAGGCTCTCCGCCGGGAGCCTGACGTGGGACTCGATCCTGGGACTCCAGGATCATGCCCTGGGCCAAAGGCAGGCGCTAAACCGCTGAACCACCCAGGGATCCCCTATTTTTTCAAGATTTTATTTATTTATTCATGAGAGACAGAGAGCGAGAGAGAGAGGCAGAGACACAGGCAGAGGGAGAAGCAGGCTCTCTGCCTGGAGTCCGACGTGGGACTCGATCCTGGGTCTCCAGGATCAGGCCCTGGGCCGAAGGCAGCGCTAAACCACCTAGCCACCCAGGCTGCCCACCACTTAACCATTTTAAAGTGTACATTTCAGTTGTGTTGAATACATTCACATTGTAGTGCAACCATCACCACCATCCATCCATATAACCTTTTTTTTTTTTTTAAGATTTATTTATTAGAGAAAGCACAAGTGGGAGGGGCAAAGGGAGAGATAGCAAGAATCTCAAGCAGACTCCCTGCCTGATGTGGGGCTCCATCCTAGGACCCTGAGATCATGACCTGAGTCAAAACCAAGTGTCAGGTGCTCAACCAACTATACCACCTAGGTACCACCTTCTCCTTTTTTAAAGGAAAGTAGCTAGCTTTGAGTATGTACGAATTAAGAATTTGTGTTGGCAAGAATGTGTGTCCACCCTAGAGTAACCTTGCCACGAATATAACTGGAGATAGATGGTAGATCTCATTCATAGCAGCATTGCTCTTAATGGCAAAAACAAACACCTAGATTCTTACTTACAGAAGAATGTATAAAATTTGCTTTGTTCATATAAGTGCTTTTTCAGCAGTGAAAGTGAATACATTGTAGCTGCGTGCAGCAATTAATGTGGGAGAATTTCAGAAACATTATAAAATATGAGAAATTGTAGAAGGATGCATGTGCATTCATACCATTTATTATAAAAGTTAAAAAGCAAGCAAAACTAACCTATGTATTTTTTAGGGGGTTATATATACATAAGGAATAACATAAAGAAAAGCAAGGGAATGATAACAAGAAAACCAAACAATTCAGAATAGCAAATCTCAGGTTTCCCTGCAGAGAGGGGAAGTGTAGGGGGTTGGAATGGGAATGAATACACAAGAAGCTTCAAAAGAATTAATAATATTCCTTTTCTTACCTTGAGTTCATGAGTGTTTATTATTAGGCTTCATAATGTATGGATGTTCTTTTGTGTATATTAAATATTTTATAATTTTTTAAAAATTAACCCGCTATAAACAAAATTAAAAAACAGACTATAAGCCAGAGGAAAAATACTTGTAACCTAGGAAAAGTGAATAGTTCATATCCTTAATATATGAAGAACTCGTATGAATCAATATGAAAAATTCTTAAAGGGCTTGAGTAATAATAATTCACAAAGGAAGAAATATAAATGATGGTAAATGGAGAAAAGGGTTTTTATCCTTGCTGTTAAGGCCATGCAGATCAAAATAGTGAGATCATATTTTTTTGCCTATTAGATAGGTAGATATTAAAATGTAGATAATTCTTGCCCTACCTGCTATACGAGACAGTTGTATCAGATGAAATAATATATATGAATGCCCTTGGCAAATTAAAACATAACACTGAATGTATGTTGTTGCTTTAAGACAGTTTGGTTATTCAGAAAGAACTTAGAGAAAGTGGAGTTTTCAGAGGGCAGCAGGGGATGACTTAATCATCACTTACAGGATCGGATATTTTTGAGTTTAGGTAAGAATCTAAAATCAGAATGTCAAAACTGAAAGTACCTTAAGAAATATCCAGTTAACCTTGTTTTGACAGGCTAGGTAAGGTATTAGATACTGAGGCCCAGAGAGAAGGATTTTGTCCAGTTGTTTCATGGCTTGGGCAAACAAGTTAAACCTTTTCCCACCAAATGTCTCCTATCCCATTTTCCTTCTCTCTTTTCCACTCTCTCTCTTTGGCATCTCACCATTTCCCCCTTCCCTTTTTACTTTCTTTGGTCCTTCTCCCTTTGTCACTCATAGTATATACTTGAATGTTTATTATAATTACTGTAATTGTGTATGCTCCTTATACTTAATAGGGGGAATATAGTATTTCCTCTCTCTCTCTCTCTCTTTTATTTTTTTTTTATTTTTTTGAAGATTTTATTTATTCATGAGAGAGAGAGAGAGGCAGAGACACAGGCAGAGGGAGAAGCAGGCTCCATGCAGGGAGCCTGATGTGGTACTCGATCCCAGATCCTGGGATCATGCCCTGAGCCAAAGGCAGACGCTCAACTGCTGAGCCACTTAGGCGTCCCTCTCTCTCTTTTTTAAAGATTTTATTTATTTGAGAGAGACAGAGAGAGAGCACAAGTGTGGGGGAGAGAGAGAAGCAAGCTCCCCAGTGAGCGGGGAGCCTGACAAGGGGCCAATCCCAGGACCCAGGGATCACGACCTGAGCTGAAGGCAAATGCTCAACCAACTGAGCCACCCAGACACCCCAGTATTTCTCTTTTTAAAAAACAAATAGAAAGGGATACCTGGGTGGCTCAGCGGTTGAGTCCAAGTTGAGCCTTTGGTCCAGGGCATGATCCTGGAGTTCCGGGATGGAGTCCCACATTGGGCTCCTTGCATGGAGCCTGCTTCTCCCTGTGCCTATGTCTCTGTCTTCTCTGTCTCTCATGAATAAATAAAAATTTTAAAACAAAACAAAAGGGAAACAATGTTTCTTCTTTAAGATCCTTGATTTGTAACAGCTTTCTTCCCACCCCACCCAGCCTCTCTGGGGTTAGTGGGCTTCTGATAGAAAAGAGGTCATCTATCTCTGGGCGCACAGACAGACTGGCAAGGGGAAGAAAGGTATAAATGAGTCAGTCTTTGTCTAGGTCGAAAGTCTCTTTTTATCAATTATCCTCAGAAGCAAAGCCCTCCATAAAGCAGATAATTATCTGTTCAACAGAGATTCTAAAGAGAAGAATTTAAAGTAGTGGGGATATAAAAACAATAGTGGCTCAAGTAAATTCAGTGCTTACTCAATTGAAAGCAAATATTTCGGGCATCATGGTAGGGGATTTATATGCCTCGTCACATTTAATGCTCCTTAGACTTCAAGAGAATTTTACAGGTGAGAAAACTGAAGCTCAGGCTGAATAACTTGTCAGAGTTGGAGCTGGTAATTGAGATCTATTTGTCTTCAGAACCTGTGCTTCCCAGTTTACTGGTGGAGTCTCAAGTGGGGCTGAAATGTGCAGTATTACCATGTAATGGTGGGGACTGACTGAGTCTAGGAACCGTGGTGTAGGGAAACCAGCTTGTATTTTATTGTAGAAGGCAGTCACAGAATGGATGTCACCGTGGTGGCTTCCTGAGCAGCTGACGCTTGTTTCTCTGAGAGCCCTTGGGCTTGTGCTCATTAAACTGATTTGGAATACCAAGCAAGCTTTGAATTGTAGCAGCGAGGCCTAGAAACTTCTAGAACTGAAAGGAATTACCATCATGCATTTGTATCTGGTTTATGCAAGTCCCTCCAGAACTAATGGGAAATGCTTCTGGGAACTCATGGGAGAGGGTGAAGACTGGTATCAGTTCATCTTGGTTTCCACCCTTTCTTCTCTGTTCTCCAGACGAATAAATGAGTGTGGTTTCTTGCTAATATCCTCCTTCCCAAGTGAGTCAGGATGCTCTTCTTGATATTAAATATTGTGATGTCTTTCTTAACATTAACATTGAAGATATATTTGCCCGAGACAAAATTCCTATTGTCGTGGGAGGAACCAATTACTACATTGAGTCTCTGCTCTGGAAAGTTCTTGTCAATACTAAGGTATGTTTAGTTCCTTTATAAGTCACTGAGGAAATGGGTTCCTCTTTCTTGCCAGCTAATTTTAGTGGGAGGAAAGTTGACTCTTGTCTATTTCTTAAACTCAGCAACTATAATTTTCTTACTTAATATTCTGAAGCAAATGCCACCTCCATATGTGAAGTGTGCTCCTCCAGGGTGGCCTGAGGGCAGGGGCTGTGTGTGGGAAAAATGCTCCTCTGTGAATTAATTAGCATCTCCATGTAAGTTAACAGTATATCAGTCTGACTCAGCATTTCCTGGCTGTAACAATCTGTACATCAGTGAGATGCCCAACACTAACCTTTCGTATGGAGATGCTATTGCCTAGGGGGAGGCTTTGCAAACTGTATTGTGCAGGCAATCCTGATCCACTCTGGTCACTTACTGAGAAGACTGGGCTCCTAGATATGTTCATACAGATGTGTTAGCCCTGGTTCCTGTTTGTACTTCTGACAAGGAAGCAGGTACCTGAGTACTTTGCTCAGCAGTAAGTCCTTTGTGTGCTGTGGTCTCACAACACTACCACGGTGTATTGGAATTTTCTATGATCTGTCTTTCACTATATGGCAAGACCTTCTGATTTCTCTCTGTTCTGTATTTCTAACTCCCAGCAAAGCACCTGGCATATATACTGTTGGAATGCTTGTTGAACCGTTGAATTAAATTTACTTCTAAACCTTCTTTTAATAGCCCCAGGAGATGGGCACTGAGAAAGTGATTGACCGGAAAGTAGAGCTTGAAAAGGAGGATGGCCATGCACTCCACAAACGCCTAAGCCAAGTGGACCCAGAAATGGCTGCCAAGCTGCACCCGCATGACAAGCGCAAAGTAGCCAGGTAAGAAAGCCTGGGCCTACTGAGCCGAGTCCCTCTGGAGTTGGGGAGCCAGTTCTTCAGTGCACCTGGGTAATGAATGAGAGGGGTTTGGTAATAGCAGGAAGTGGAGATTGGTGTGTTCCCAGCCCACAGGTCATGAGGCCCTGAGGTACTGCCTCAGTCCAACTCCCTCAATAAATAATTGCATCCAACTTTGTTGTTAATTTAAAATGTATAATACAATAGAGTTTTCCCTAGGGCCTAGGTAATTGTGCTTCATTTTCTATTTGATCTTTGCTTGTATAACAGTTTTCATATAAATTTTTTCTGGCATGCAGTTGGTTTACATTGTGATTTGAGTTTCATAATTGATGGTGTAATTCTGAGTTCTGCCCCAGCAGCTTTCCCAGTGGGAGGTAGATTTTATGAACCTGTCTCGTAGACCTGCTCACCTTCACATATGGAGGTTTTCTTGAAGAGGTGGTGAATGAACTCATAAGGTCATGTTTTCTTAGTTTTTTTTTTTTTTTTAAGATTTTATTTATTTATTCATGAGAGACACAGAGACACAGGCAGAGAGAGAAGCAGGCTTCCTGCTGGGAGCCTGATGCAGGACTCAATCCCGGGACTCGGGGATTATGCCTTGAGCCAAAGGCAGACACTCAACCACTGAGCCAATCCCTCTTAGGTTGTTTTGAAATCGCAGTCTTGTGTGTTAGGTTTATTTTTCTGCAGTGTTGGGAGTGATACCATATCTGGCAAAGTAGAGGGTCTAATGAAGGATGGTTGATTATGCAGATTAAATATTATAGAACCACCTGGTATTGATAGGGATTGTGAAATAGTCCACCTAAATGAATGTTCTAGATCAGTGTTTCTTAATCCTTTTTCATTATCCCCCACCACCCTACATGTACCCAGTGCCTTTTTAGAAATTTTTTCCTAATTGTACTTCCCTCCCTCCCTGTTCTCCATGAAGTTTAGTACTAAAGAATAATATTTCTTTAGGTACGATTGCCCTCAGAGGGTCATACCACTGTAATATCTAAGTTTTTTTGCCCCTTTGAGAGTAGTATCACCCCGGGTGATAATGCATGTTCTAGATAAATGAAGTTTATACTTTCAGTATCTAAACATTTATTTTAAAACATTTTAATAGAGATCTTTAAAAAATTTTTAGAAAACAGAAACTTGATGAACATTCATTTTTATATTGTTTTATGATGTGATTCTAGAGCTTGGTCTTTATTATCCTCTCCTTTTATTAATGAGTTCTTTTTTTATCACCTCTCCTCATTTTGCTACTTCTAAACTAGTAATGAGCCAAGAATTGTTTCCTAGTAAGAGTCAGTAGGTTCTTTTTTTTTTTTAAGATTCTATTTATTCATGAGAGACACAGAGGCAGAGGGAGAAGCAGACTCAATGCAAGGAGCCCAATGTGGGACTTGATCCTGGGATCCAGTATCTGGATCACGCCCTCAACCAAAGGCATATGATCAACCGCTGAGCCACCCAGGAACCCCAAGTCAATAGGTTCTAAGCAAGAGCTCTAGTCTCTTCTTTAGAGAGGACTGGAGGACTTTGTTCATCTCTCTTTTAGTTTGAGACTATATCCTAACCTCCAGATAAATGAGATTATCTATTACAATTTTTCCTCACAGGTCCTCTTTGAGTGAGCATTGGTACAGAAACATAGGGGGTCTCTACTCTTGTGTTAGGGATTCAGGAAGTAGAATTGGGTCAGGGAGGGAAAGATCACTTTCAAGCTGATAAGTTGCCAACACTCAGAGTGGTGTAGTGTAGGTATGAGAGTTATATTACCTGCATAATCTAATAGAAGCAGACAGAGTGGATGGTGGCTGAAGAATAAGTATCTGAGTTCTTTCTTCAGTGGTCTTTGTGCTAGTAGAGTACCAAATCAGTCAGAAGTGCTCTTCATTAATTCTAGACCTATGTTAAAAAAAAAAAAAAGGTTGATGAGCTGGATATACAACATACTTTTGTACTGTGGGAAAGGCGTTCCAGCAAGACTGGACTTGCTGGCTTGTAACAGTCTCCCAAATAAGCTCTTTTACTGCTTACCTGAAGGTGAGTGTGTCCCATTCTATTTGTGTAGAAGAAGCCTGTTGTTTCTGAAAAATTAATATATGTTTACAAGAATAGTATTAGTCTTACTTTATCTAAAATTTTCTTTGGAACTGTTTTCTGGGTAGCTATAGGATTGGAGTGACTCCAGGCCTTCATGGCTTTGGGGGCTTATCAGTGAAAATGAGAAAGAGGTGTTTGTAATAAATAACCTTTCTCCTTGTCTCATTTGAGAATGAATATTTTCTAATGGTTTTTATGGGTATTCCCCCCCCCCCCCCCCCCCCCCCGCTGTCCCCTTAAATGGCTTAGGAGCTTGCAGGTGTTTGAAGAAACAGGAATCTCTCATAGTGAATTTCTTCATCGTCAACATGCGGAGGAAGGTGGTGGTCCCCTCGGAGGCCCTCTGAAGTTCCCTAATCTTTGCATCCTCTGGCTTCATGCTGACCAGACAGGTAAAAGCCCTTTGATGTGTTAGAGTCCATCTGAGATAGAGCTTGTTATAATATGTGATTATATGTATATATACACGCATAAGATGCCCAGAACCACAAGTGGCTCGTAATAAGCACTAAACAAGTGTTAGCTATTAATTTTATAATTATTGTTCTTCATTAACTTAGTAAGGCACAGTGCCCTTCCCCTAGGTATCTGTCTGGAAAGGGAAGAAGGGTAGCCCTGGCACTAGGATAAGATACCAAGGGTGGGATAACATGAAATGGGTAGGGTGGGTAAGAGACTGCCATCCAGGGAAGGTATGAAGAGAAAGAGAAAGAAGGCTTTGTGAAAGGAGGTCTGCCTCCCTGGATTGATGAGATGGAGGTTGCATCACTGATTATTCTAGAAGCAGCAGGCTTCAGAAATGGATATGATGGTTAATTAGCTAGCCAGATGATATTTTTTGGGTTTTTTTTGTAAAGTATGGTAATGCCCGGTGATAGTACTAACTTCTTCATCCAGCTAACATTTAGTAAGCATCTCTAATAAAGTGCTAGATATGCTGCATGGTCCTTGGATTTCAGAGATGAATATGAGACAGTGCCTGGTTTTTAGGAGCTCCCAGTCTAGTGGGGCAGCAAAGATAGGTACTACTTTGTGATAAATTCTGGGCCAAAAAGTGCTGTAAGGCCACAGAGAAAGGATGATGAACATTCTCTTGAGGGCAATCAGAGACCCACTTAAGACAAATTAGTTAACCTTCCTGTGCCCCAATTTTCTCTTCTGTAAAATGGAATTAATGATAGTAATAGTAATATATATATGGATTGAGGATTAGATGAATTAGAACATGCAAAGTGCTCAGTTGTGCATAACATGTGGTGAGTCCTTAATAAATACAAACTTTCTAGGAAGATAGGAAAAAAGGTTACTGTTACTGCAGGCAGAGAAGTAGCAATGGCAGATAATGTAGAATATGGTTGAAATGGTGAATATTTACTGTTAAATTAATCTCAGGTACAAGTTTATAGAAAAAGTTAATTTTTTAAATGAAATTTTTTTAAATGAAATTTCTGTAAATAAAAACATGTATTGCAATTTAGCATAAAATAATGGAATCTGATTCATAATAAAGCTGACCACTACCTTTGATCATAGTAAAGTTTTTGACCACCACATCTGAATGATTATGACCCCTGACTCTGCTTTGCTCCTTTGTTTGGCTCAGTAGTTCAAGAGGTACCCAGGTATTAAAGTTTCTTATTCCTGTCCAGGGTGTCATCTGACAGTTCTTAAATGTAAAAGAACACAAAGTTAAAGTAACAAATATGATGGGAAAAAATAAAGGTAAAGCAGGGGTCTCAGCTGCCTCTAAAGTAAATAATGAATATACCTTCCATAATAAAATATTTGTCCTTCTTAGTTGCTATAATTGTATGCTTTCTCTTTATGTAATAAGACATGTGCTTCATTTTGGCTGTTTTGTATTGAAGTTTGGTCTTAAGTATGACAAATATAATATGAATTATTCTATAATCCTTGGACTTTAAATGCCTTCTTCCATTTGAATAAATGCTCCTCTTTGTGGCAGCCTGTCCATTCACTCACTGTGTAAGTGTCTAGTGGGCACCTATGACAGACTAGATGGTTGATGGGCTAATGTGATTGAAGTTCTAGATGAGCGCTTGGATAAGAGGGTGGATGACATGCTAGCTGCTGGGCTCTTGGATGAACTAAGAGATTTTCACCGACGCTATAATCAGAAGAAAGTTGCAGAAAATAGGTGAGGATTTGGCCGTTTCTTCAACCTACTCTCCCTCGCTTGCATATGGCCCAAAGGCCATAAATAGAGTACTGGCTTTGGACCTACTTGTTTATTAGCCTTTGTCCTTGGCGTTGGCAAGGCTTGTTGCAAGGAGCTCTGGTGTACTTGTTACAGTTGCACTTTTCTAATCTGTCAGACATTCCCAGGAGTTCATTTTCAAGGGAACTAACCAGGGAACTGTTGGGGTGGGGGGTGGAGGAAAAATTTAGAGAGACAGTAGTTGCTCAGGATCTCAATTTCTCATCTATGAGATGAAATGGCTTAGCTAGATCCTCTCTAAGGCCCCTGCTAGCTCTCAGATGCAGTGGCTCATCACTGATGCTCTCCTATTCCCAGCCAGGACTATCAACATGGTATCTTCCAATCCATTGGCTTCAAGGAATTTCACGAGTACCTGGTCACTGAGGGAAAATGCACACCAGAGACTAGTAACCAGCTCCTAAAGAAAGGTGTGAATTCCTCCATCTAACCTAGACTTGGACATCCTTGGGTGGCAGAGTACCTACTGGTATGATCTGAGAAAGAGCTGAGGCCAAAGAGTCCCAAGTGGCCTTCAGCTCAGAATTGAGATTTTTGTCTACCAAGTGTATTCCAGGGTGCTGCTATGGCTGATTTTCTCTTTTCCTGGGCTGGGAGGGCTTGCCTTTTGCCTGCGTCAGAACTTAGAGGTTACTAGATCTACTTTGTCTTTCAGGTATCGAGTCTTTGAAACAAGTGACTAAGAGATATGCCCGGAAGCAAAACCGATGGGTTAAAAACCGGTTTTTGAGCAGTAAGTCTCATGTTTTTCCTTACCCCTGGGTTTGTTTCCAGTAGAGTATAGATTGTCCTCAACTCACCGCGAAAAGGAACTTTAGTTTCCGGACCTGTCCTGAGCTTGGGGACCTGATCTGGGAGAGGGTCTACTGCATAAATGACCATGCTTTTTTGTAATGTGTCAGAAAACAAATGAAATCTTTCCAATGAGAAGTTGAACACATGGGTGTTGGCTACAAACACATAAGAACATAACAGCAACATTGTCGTAGGGTCGGTGTTCAAGGTTGATTTTAGCTTCAAATTTTGTACCTTGAGTGCAGTCAGATTTCTGTAGGTAGGCTTTCCTAATTAAAGTGGTTCTGGGGTACCTGACTGGCTCAGTTGGAAGAGCATGTGACTCCTGATCTCAGTGTTGTGAGTTTGGGCCCCATGTTGGGTGTAGAGATTTTTAACAACAAAAGAAAGCTTAAAGAAAGAAAATCATTCTTAGGATACATGAGCAGTATAAAAAGCCAAACCTTCACCAGTTCTCTCAGTGTTGCCTTCACATTTAGGTATGTGGTGCCTCAGAGTTGCTGCAGGTTTGCCTTCAATTGAACAGCACTTTTAAGCAACAGGGAAGGAAATTCTCCTTCACTTGACCCTGTTCTGTGTCCTTGACAGTAAATTTGGTGCCATACATATATTACTAAGCCTGTGAGATAGGTGCTATTCTTTCATTTTTGCAGATAAGGCAATGGAGGCTTCAAGACGTTAAAAATCTTGCCAAATATCTGCCAGCTGAATAAGCAGTATTGAAAGCAGGCCTGTCCCCCTACCCACTCCCCCCATCCCCCACAATGTATTCTATAGCATGCTTCTTGTTTCCTGTAGCTATAATTTCAGCTTGACAGCATTGGTATTGGGCCTTGGGTAAGAAATTTTCTGGTTATGAGCTAAAAGGAGATTAACTTAAAGGAGATTAAATGAAACACCAACTTTATTTTATAGGCACTCTTTAAATATGTTTCTGAATCTTCCCGTTTGCCTTTTGCTGTTAGACTTCTGCTTTCAGTTATAGATCAGGACAGCTGAGGCCTCCACTGTCTGCTCTTCAGGGTCTCTGAACAGAAACACCTCAATCCATGTTGTGACCACGGATTGTTGCATTTCTCTCTCCTGCTCTCACTCTCTGCCAGACCTCTCCAGGGTAGTTCTGGCACCAAGAGGCTCTTTATACTTCTTTCTACTCACCCTGCTTTCTCTACATGTCCTGTCAGATAGGAGAATTCTCTACAGTCAAAATTGAATTGCATCAACTGAAATTCAGTATAGATTTCTAATGCAGCTTCTCTTCTCTCCAGGGCTAACAATTAGTCTGCAACAAAAGCTGTTTTTTATAATGATTTGAAACTTCCTCCTGTGGTAAAGCCACAATAACTCCCCCATCTCTGAGTCAGGAGGGATTGATGGCACAGTGCATCATCTGCCCATTCCTCATTCATGTGTATGCCGGCACAGTCCTGGTGCTAGAGTGAAAGGCACAGCTGCCTCGTAAACCAGGAGCCGTGTGTGATTGGCCAGGGCTAGTCTGCTGGGACATGGTTCTGGCAAGAAGCCAGGGGGACTTCCCCGCCCCAACTTGGCCTTGGACCCAAGCCAGAAATAGCAGCTGGGAGCCGAGAACTTGTTGAAAGGTGCTTAGACAGGGCACAGAAGCTCAACAAAGGACTCAGAGGGGAAAGGAAAATATAGAGTGGCCTGGAAACAGGTGCAGAGCTTAGCCAAGGCCAGGTGTGCTGTGGATGCTGCCTGCACCCTCCCGGTCTCACCTTTCCGTGTGGTGGCAGGTGCGGCCCAGTCCATTTTATGAAAAATCTTACTTGTGGTTGGCACAATCAAAAGGCCAGCACCTGCCAGCCGTTGGCATCCTAAGGACTTTGATGTTTTTGTCCATGGGGAGATGCTTTTTGCCTTTAGGCAACTGACTTGACCTAGCTGTGGAAGGCAATTTAGTGTGTCCATAGACAGGGGAGGCTACCAACAGAGACCAAACAGGGTTGGCTCCACGGGACAGAATGCCTGTAGCTGTACTCTAGGCTGTCTCTAGTTGTCTCTCCACTCAGAAGTATTTACCAAAAGATGTTTCTTGAATACTCGTCTAGATCTTGTTCCTGGGATCCCTGGGTGGCGCAGCGGTTTGGTGCCTGCCTTTGGCCCAGGGCACGATTCTGGAGACCCCGGATCGAGTCCCACGTCGGGCTCCCGGTGCATGGAGCCTGCTTCTCCCTCTGCCTATGTCTCTGCCTCTTTCTCTCTCTCTGTGTGTCATAAAAAATAAAAAAAAAAAAAAAAAAATTAGATCTTGTTCCTAAAAGAAGGGGCTCAACTAGTTTAATTTCATGGCTTCTTTCTAAAAGTTCTCAGATTTAGTGGCTCATTGACTGATACTCTTCTGTTCCTAGTCCCTGATCATGGGTATGGTATCAACAAGTTTCATGAGGGCCGTGCTGCTGAAGGGATATATACAAACCTGAGACTAGTGTCTGCTCCTAAAGAAAGCTGCGAACTCTCTTGCCAGAAGAGCAGTATCACTGTTAAGATCATAGGCAACTTAGAATAGGCATTTACTTCGAGCTGTTAGTTTATTTACTCCTATGGTATGCTATCTTCATATGGTTGCGTACGCAGCAGTCACTAGAGCTGTTACTCTGTTCTGTTTTTTTTTTTTTTTTTTTTTTTTTGACCGATCTGGAAGATCCTGTCTCTGGAAGTCTCTGGATTATACAGCTAGACTTGTTGGCTACAGATCAGTGAACCTTCTAGGTCATTCTTGGATTGTATGTAGTTGTTTGGTTCATGTTTCTGGTTAGAATGAATGGCATGATCAGAATGTTTATTCTTTGGCCCCATATATTTCCTTTGAGGATTTTGGAGTCCTGGGAGCAGAATGGATTGGGTCTTTGAGGCTGACCTCTCACAACTTCTCTTTGTCATCATTAGGACCTGGTCCCAGAGTCCCCCCAGTATATGGCTTAGAAGTGTCTGATGTCTCGAAGTGGGAAGAGTGTGTTCTTGAACCTGCTCTTGAAATCGTGCAAAGTTTCATCCAGGTGATTATTAATCACAGTGCTGTGTGTTGTCTGGCTTTCAGAGAGTTTTCCTTAGCTGGCACCTTTGTTGGCATGTCAGGGAACCAAGCTTTCTTTTCCATGGAATAGAGCAGAAGAGCTGGCTGCCCTTAGATCCCTGGAGGCTGTGTTTCTGCTTTCACATTTAGAAAGGTTGTTGCTAAAATCTGTCCGTAGTCCACCAGAACAGGGATGAGAAAAAGGAATCTTGGGAAAAATCCCACTCCCCTTAATATCAGAGAATGAGATCCAAATCTCTTTTGAGTTGATTGCTTCTCTCCCCTCCCCCTCCTTGTTCTTTCAGGGCCACCAGCCTGCAGCTGCTCCAGTAAAGATGCCATGTAATGAGACAGAGAACAGGAGAAGTCATCACATGTGTGACCTCTGTGATCGAATCATCATTGGGGACCGTGAATGGGCAGGTAGGATCTGGGGAGGGGCACGGAGACATTTGTGAGGGTGACTCACAGTGACTTTGTGAAATTTAAGGTCTTCGGTAGGTTAAATGCTGGAGTCTGCTTACTTGTAAAGGGATGGCCAGATTCCTCCAAGAGCCCCTAAGTACTCACATTTCATGGCAACTTTCCCATTTTGAAGAGTTATCTTTATATTCTGAATTTCAAAGGAAGATCATCTGCCCTCCAATTTCAGCTAGAGTAGATATTTTATACTGACAGGTCTGTAGTTAAGTTTCCAGAGCCCCTTTGACTTTCCTGATCCTACCTTATAGGAGTTTCTTGGCCCCTCATGTTTAGAACTCAGTGCGGGTGAGGTGGGATTGTAAGGGAAACTAGCCAACTCACCCAAGAGACCAGAGAAGCAGAAACAGCTGAGAGGGGAGGAGGAAGTGCAATTACTCCTCCTGAGTACATTCTTTGAAAGTGGTCTCTGGTAATTTTTAATGTAATATATTGAAATGGTGGTGATTACTAAAGTTGTGATAAAAAGCATTAAGAGAACCTGTGAGAGCAGGAGCATCTGGGTGGCTCAGTCGGTTAAGCATCCGACTCTTGGTTTCAGTTCAGGTTATGATCTCAGGGTCTTGGGATCCAGCAAGCAAAACCCCACCCCACCTCCACCCCCTCGTATTGAGCTCAGCACTCAGAGGGAAGTCTGCTTGGGAATTCTCTCCCTCTGCATGCCCTACCCCCCACATACGTACACACACTCCCTCTTTCAAATAAATAAATAAATCTTTATTTTTTTATTTTTAAAGATTTTATTTATTTATTCATGAGTATACACAGAGAGGAGAGAGAGAGAGGCAGAGACACAGGCAGAGGGAGGAGCAGGCTTCACGCAGGGAGCCCGACGTGGGACTCGATCCAGGGTCTCCAGGATCACATCCCGGGGCTGCAGGCGGCGCTAAACCGCTGAGCCACCGGGGCTGCCCATAAATAAATCTTTAAAAAGAGAGAGAGAAGCTGTGAAAGCAAGATTTATATAGAGAAAGTGGTCAGAGGGTGATGTCTTTAAAGGTACTCCTGACCAACCAGCATGGGCACTGACCTAAGGCTCTCTCTGTCTTTTAGAGCCTGGGTCTGCTCTGCCATAGTCACACTGCACTCCCCTGTCAGCTTCTTTTTTCTTCCTTCTTTCTTTCTTTCTTTCTTTCTTTCTTTCTTTCTTTCTTTCTTTCTTTCTTTCTTTCTTTCTTTTTTTTTTTTTTAAGATTTTGTTTATTTATCCATGAGAGACACACACAGAGAGAGAGGCACAGGCAGAGGGAGAAGCAGGCTCCATGCAGGGAGCCCGATGCGGGACTCGATCCTGGACCACTCTAGGACCACACCCTGGGCCGAAGGCAGGCGCCAAACTGCTGAGGCACCCAGGGATCCCCCTGTCATATTCTTGTAGTCCTCTGGTCAAAGCCCAGAAAGGGTCAGGGCCTCCAAGTCTTGAGTTTACACTGTATTTGGAGACTTCTTAAAAGGTCACTCCTTTTGAGCACAGTAGGGCTTGTAAGATACCCAGTAGCTGGAATCGTTCTGTTTAGAGTACTGCCTTTCATGAGATTCTCCTAGAAATAGAATTTTCTCCCCATACCAACCAATAGAATGATTAGTTCTATTAACTGGTAACACTGGCAAAATGAACTCCATTGTCAGAGACTGGGAATGGCTGTGATTTGCCTTAACGGCAGAAGAAGCCTCGATTGTCACTGGTTTATAATGATGAAAGGGGAAGAGAAAGAGAGTGTCTGATTGTTTTTTCTAAAGGAAACTTAGTGGTTCGATTTGTCGAATGTCCTTCAGGGATAGCCTTAAAGAAACAACATTTGTGAGCCTTTGTGAGCTTAGCTTGTGTGAGCCCTTCTATAGTGCCATCTGTCAGGTCCCTGCTCCCATCTCCTGCTGCCGTGGAGAGCCAGGCCAGAAGCCCCCCTTTTTTTTTTGCCTTAGGCTCTAGCTGGAGAATAAAGCTGACTTTTTCCTCCCCAAGTAAACTTTTCTTCTAACTTCTTCCTTTTTAAAAAATTCTTTTTGCTGTGAAACCCTTAAAATGATGTTTTTTTTTAAAATATATATCAAAAATCATTTAATCTAGTCATCTCTCTCTTTAGAGGCTTCCAAAGAAAATTTCCTTGAAAAAGAATAAGTAAAAAGAGGCTAATATGAGTTGGTCAGAGGGTGGGAACACTCTTTGGGGTGAGAGGTCAGAAATCGTTATTAGGCAACAGTGGCCTTTCAGCTTTACTGATTCTGTGGACCCTCAAAAAGGATCAACAGAGAAGAATGCTTCCTGTTATCTGCCTGGAGCATTGTGTGCTTGAAGAATGTGAACCTTGTGGGTTAGTCATTCAAATTGCTTATCTAGCCTAGGCATAGGGGATGTTGGATCAGGAGGAGCCACCTGTGTGAGCGGGGAAGAAGAGGAAAGGACAGCTCTGGGTTTGATGTGGGACAGAGCATCTGTCTGGCAATATAGACAAGGATTTGGGTTTGTAACTTTTTAGCTGAGTGAGTTGAAAGGTAATCTCTCTGAAACAGCTCTGTTCTGTTACAAAAATGGAGTCTGGAGCTCTGATTCTGGAAAATTTGGTCTCTTTTGAGCTATAGATGAGCCAAAGTACTTACCTACTGTGTGTACTTGGACAGAATCTAAGTCCTCAGTGAACTTCAGTTTCCTTCGGTATAAAATGAGCTGAATAATACTGTCCTGCAAGATTGCTGTGAGGATTAGTGATGTAAAGCACCCAGCAGGGTACACTTAATGCATGGTAGCTTGCTGGCCATGTAACTTATCCTTCTTTTAAAAAATGCTAAGCAGCTATACCAGTACATGTGTTGATCCTGTTATTATTTTTTTAAAAAAGGATTATATAGTTAATTTTTATGCTTCTAGGATTGATTCTAGAAAGTTCTAATGAGTTGTTTTTGTTTTGTTTTGTCTTAGCACACATAAAATCCAAATCCCACTTGCACCGACTAAAGAAGAGAAGAAGATTGGACTCGGATGCTGTCACTACCATAGAAAGTCCGAGTATTTCTTCAGACCGTGAGAAAGAGCTTAAAGAGAAAGGATCCCTAGGGCAGAATGAGAAAGAGCTGGAATCTAGTGTTTAAAGAGACATGTCCAGTAGCCTTTGCACAGGTAGAGACCCAGTTTAGGAGGGAGGGTTATGTCTGTGTCCCTGTCTGGACTGGGGAGTGCTCTGCAGAAAGCGCCCACCATTTTCTGCCTTCAGTGGTGTAGTTTTAATGTTCTCTGTCATGGAAACAGCAGGGCTTGTTAGCTCCTTGTTTGGCTGATGTGCCTGTTAATGATGATTTGGGGAAGGAATTTTTTTTTCTTTTAACAAAGTTCTATTTTTGAAAGAAGCACAGATTGTGCTTTTTAATACTTGTGAAGATCTTTTTGGTAATGAATACCTGAATTCCCTATAGCCTTTAAAAAAGAAGTTTTATATCCCTGACTCTGGCTAAAAATATCTCATTTCCAGATACTTTTATAGATGACTGAAGTATTATGGGCCACAAATTGGGAGTTCTGGATTTGGGTGAATGGCAGGAAAGGACCAGCCCCAGTGAGAAGATTAAGTGAACTCAACCACCAATTCTTGGAATTCCACTGAGAAGGAGAGAAGAACGTGGTCATGACATGGCACTTGAAAACTAAAGACTTTGAGGGATCCCTGGGTGGCGCAGCGGTTTGGCGCCTGCCTTTGGCCCAGGGCGCGATCCTGGAGACCCGGGATCGAATCCCACGTCAGGCTCCCGGTGCATGGAGCCTGCTTCTCCCTCTGCCTATGTCTCTGCCCCCCCCCCTCTGTGACTATCATAAAAAAAAGAAAAAGAAAACTAAAGACTTTGACATTTTGTTGAGTTCTTCCTGTGTGATAATTACTCTCACTGCTGTCTTTACATTAAGTTAGGAGCCTATATTTTTATTGAAAGTTAAATTTAAAAAAAAAGTTTCCAAGAGTCTCTTTATTTTTTTAATTTTTTATTTTATTTTATTTTTTAAGATTTTTTTGAGAGACAGAGACACAGACAGATGGAGAAGCAGGCTCTGTGCAGGGAGCCTGATGTGGGACTCGATCCCGGGTCTCCAGGATCAGGCCCTAGGCCAAAAGCGGCGCTAAACCGCTAGGCCACCAGGGCTGCCCCTAAGAGTCTCTTTAGTCCTTAAAACAATGTATATTCCGGGATCCCTGGGTGGCGCAGCGGTTTGGCGCCTGCCTTTGGCCCGGGGCGCGATCCTGGAGACCCGGGATCGAGTCCCATGTCGGGCTCCTTGCATGGAGCCTGCTTCTCCCTCTGCCTGTGTCTCTGCCTCCCTCTCTCTCTGTGTGTAACTATCATGAATAAATAAATAAAATCTTTAAAAAAAAAAAACAATGTATATTCCATGTCTAGTTTATACACTGTAGGCTCTGTTGTCAACATACAGCCTTGGAGCACTTGGGTGGCTCATTCGTTTAAGCATCCTACTCTTGATCTCAGCTTAGGTCTTTTTTTTTTTTTTTTAAAGATTTTATTTATTTATTTATGAGAGACAGTGAGAGAGAGTGGCAGAGACACAGACAGCCTGATGTGGGACTTGATCCCGGGACTCCAGGATCACACCCTGGGCCAAAGGCAGGCACTAAACCACTGAACCACCCAGGGATCCCCTCAGCTTAGGTCTTAATCTTAGGGTCATGAGTTCAAGCTGTGCATTGGGCTCCATGCTGGGTGTGGAGCCTACTTAAAACACACACACACACACACACACACAAAACAAAAACATCATAGCTTTTTCTGAAACTTAACATTCTTCATATGATCATGCTGTCCGTTCATTATTCAGAAAATGTTTACTAAGCACTTCTTATATTCCTGGAAGACATAGGTTATTGGAGATGTGTGATTTCCAGTAATATTGAGTATATGTATGTATGCATTTAGCATAAAATTAAGTATTTTTATGTTTACAGTTCAGCATCAATTACATCCATAGTGCTTTGTGACCATCACTTCTATTTCCAACACTTTTTCATCACTCCAAACACGGTATATCCATTAAGCCATAACCCCACTCAAGTAGTATTATATTTGTTCAGAATCTACTAGGTAAGAGGCTAGAGGGAGTACAGAGATAAAATAAGATGCTGTTTTTGTTTTCAGGGAGCTTTGTTCATACTCTACAAATAGCCAGTCTAGGGAAGAATATCTGAAGGTCATAAGAGGTGGGTAGCATAGTACTTTAGAGGGGAGGGCAGGGGAGGGAGAGGATCGTGGAAGAAGGAGCATTTCTCCTGGACCTTTAAATATTTTATTTATTCATGAGAGACTCAGAGAGAAAGGCAGGGACATAGGCAGAGGGAGAAGCAGGCTCCCTGCAGTAAGCCCCATGTGAGACTCGATCCCAGGACCCCGGGATCACGACCTGAGCCACCAGGCGCCCCCTCTCCTGGACCTTTAAAAGCAATTCTTGGTTAACTCTGTGTAGGAGGAGAGGGTAAAGAACTATCAAACTTGGTTGTCCTTTTTTAAACAGTGTGAATTCCATAGCTTTACCTTTTTTTTTCTTCAAACATTTTTTTAAAGTTTAATTTAAAAAAAGTTTAATTTTTTTCCACTAGTTTACATAGTTCAAAAATCAAAATAATACAAAAAGACATTCACTGAGGGGCATCTAGGTGGCTGTTTCGCTCTCAAAAATCTTTCTTTCTTCCAATGATTTTATTTATTTGAGAGAGATCATGAGTAGGAGACGGGGGCAGAGGCAGAGGGTGAAGCACACTCCCCACCCAGCAAGGAGGCTGGCACGGGCTCCATCCCAGGACCCTAAGATCATGACCTGAGTGGAGGGCCAAAGCCCAATCAACTGAGCCACCCAGGCACCTCTAAATAAAATATTTTTAAAAAAATTTTATTTATTTATGATAGGCACACAGTGAGAGAGAGAGAGGCAGAGACACAGGCAGAGGGAGAAGCAGGCTCCATGCACCGGGAGCCCGATGTGGGATTCGATCCCGGGTCTCCAGGATCGCGCCCTGGGCCAAAGGCAGGCGCCAAACCGCTGCGCCACCCAGGGATCCCTAAATAAAATATTTTTTAAAAAGGGCAGCCCGGGTGACTCAGCAGTTTAGCACCGACTTCAGCCCAGGGCCTGGAGACCTAGGATCAAGCCCCATGTCAGGCTCCCTGCATGGAGCCTGCTTCTCCCTCTACTTGTGTCTTTGCCTCTCTTTCTGTTTGTGTGTCTCTCATGAATGAATAAATCTTGGGAAAAAAAAAAAAAGATGTTCATTGAGAAATCTCACTCCCATCCCTATCCCCTCCTCTCGAAATAATTATTTACTAGTTTTTTAGAACTCTCTAATTGTTTTTAATGCAAAAATGAACAAATTTTCCATTACCCAAAATATAGCATTTAGCACATACAGTCTTTAATATGTCCCCTTACCTTGTGACAGGTAAACCTGGTTAGCAATATCTGGATGTGCATGATTTCTCCTGCCACGTCTGTCAGGTCTCTTGTTTTGGGCCTTAACCATCTACCCTAGACTTCCCCAGTTAACCTCAACAGGGTTCATTTACCTTGTATACTGAACTTCATTCAGATGCCAGGGTTGAGGCCAAAACCAGTCTCTGACAAATTCAGCCAGCAGATACCTTAGAACTTACCATGTTCTTGGTGCATTGCTAGACTCAGCAGATACAGTGGTGATCCAGAAAGTTCACACTGATTAAGTAATTACAGAATTTAAAAAAAATAATTACAGAATTATAGCTGTGATAATGGCTGCAAATAAAGGACATTGCTGTAAGAGCAAGTAACCCGAGGACCTGCCCCCCATGTTGGTGTGTGGGAGTGTGTGCATGAGTTGGGGGAGGGCATACAAGCCATGGCACAGCATGATGCCAGGACGGGAGTTAGGAGCCAAATCTGCAGATATGGGACCACATGACCTGGAAAACTCGGTTTCTCAATATGACTGCAGTGGCTTCTCCTCCCTCCTTCCCCACTCGTATGTCCTGGACCCCTTGAGTTTTATTGACCTTTACCCATTTTTAACGACTTTGGATTTCAAGAATAAATTTTTATAAAGTCAAGTCTCTATCCACCCCAAGTTGTTCCTAATATTAAACATAACCCAGATTTCCCAATCAGGGTTTGTTTGTTTGTTTATTATTATTATTAACTACTTCAGGAGCTAACAGAGCAGAAAGTCACATCTTCCCACTGGAAGTGGGGATTAATACTTAACTATTAGTCAAACAAGCGCTTTGTACTGTTCTTTCCCTTCCCACATACTCCTGGGAGGGAGATGCTGTTCCTCTTCCCGCTAACCGGGGCGGGGGGGGGGGGGGGCTCCACACAGGACCACAGCTAGTGAGCAGCCGCCTGGAGTTGAGGCACTATGAAGCTGGCTGTAATTTTAGGAGGAGCCTTAGTCTCTGAAACGCTCTTCACTCCAGCCACTAAATATATTTTAAAGCAATAAAGTTTTGGTGGAGAAGCAGGAAAAACTAGTTTTAATAATCCTACCTCAAAAAGCCTTTAATCCTTTCATCTGAAATACCTGGAGCAGCACCTTCTCTTTGAACCCACTGCTATCTCTATGGCAATTGGAAATCAGGAATTTCCTGAAAGAGACAAGCCAAGCGCCTAATATTCATGAAGTACCTACGAAGTATAAGGCCCTGTGGTTGTGCCCACTGCCCCTATTCTTAGAAACTATAAGTTCAGCAAGATGGAATTCCTTCACTGTCAGCAGAGAGCCTAGGGAAGAGGCTCACCAGAAATCAGCTTGGTACCCCGGTCTGTGGCATTGCACTGAGGTAGATTTCCCTTCTCTGCCTGCTGCCTGCTGAATGACCTTGCTCTTGAGTGTAAGTTCTTCCCAGTAATTGTCATAATGTAGACCTGGAAGGATCCTCAGCACCTTTTTGTGCAGTTGGGGAAATTGAGACCCAAAACATGGCTGTTCCATAACCATAGAGCAAGTTGTGGCGAAGTCAGGACAAATCTCAGCTTCCCTCTGTTAACTACTGCTAAATACCTCATTCCAAATCTCATTTGAGAACTGGGAAGGACCATGGAGACCAGCTCTGGGCTATTTGTTCAGCCTGGAGGGAGGATGAGGAGTGCCGTTTTGTACCATCTGGCCTCAGCTAATCCCCAGATAAGCAGAGCCCTTTGGTCCAGGTGCTCAGAGTCTCCAGGCCACAGCAGTGCTATCTAAATGGCTCTGGTAATTAATTCCAACACTCAGTAAGCTATTTAGGTCCGTCTACCTCTGTCAGTAAAAAATTTTTGCCCCAGTTTTATTGAGATAAAGTTGACATATAAAGTAAAAATCCTGACTAGGCTTTACACTTCTTGTAGCTCAGGCAATGCTGTTTTCAAGAGGGTAGGAAATACTTTGAAAATCAGAGAGCTGGATTCTTCGTCTTTAAAATATTTTGCTTGGGGCATCTGGGTGGCTCAGTCGGTTACATGTCTGCCTTAGGCTCAGGGATTGAGCCCTAAATTGGGCTCCCTGCTCAGTGGGGAGTCTACTTGTCCCTCTCCCACTGCTATGCTCCCCCTACCCCCTGCCCATACCCTCACTCTCTTTTTTTTTTCGCTCTCTCTCTTGCTCTCTCAAATAAATAAAATATTCTTAAAAGCCCACAAAATATATTGCTTGATTTTTAGAGCTAAGTAGGGAAACAGTTCATTTATAGTCTAGGTCCATGGTTTGTTCCTTTGTAACTGTCAGTAACTGTATTCTTAGCCTCAGTTCCTACAAAGTGGTTTTTCTGTTTAAGACACTACATTAAAAACGACAGAAAACACTAGAAGGCAAGCTTGTAACCTGTCTATATATCCCCAACATCTAGAAAGTAAAATACTTGTTGAAATAATTACACAAAAGCATAGAAGCTAAGTGGGTCTCTACATAAAGATGTTTTAAAACGTCAAATAAGGGGCAGCCCGGGTGGCTCAGCAGTTCAGCGCCGCCCTCAGCCCAGGGCCTGATCCTGGAGACCCGGGATCGAGTCCCACATCGGGCTCCCTGCGAGGAGCCTGCTTCTCCTTCTGCCTGTGTCTCTCTGCCTCTCTTTCTCTCTGTGTCTCTCATGAATAAATAAATAAAATCTTTTTTAAAAAATCATTAAATAACCAGGATGATGAAATCTTGAGATAGTAGCCACAGGAAGGAATTTCATTATTTGATCATCACCTGCTTGGGCGGTTAGGGCCATTTTCTAAAAAGATAGCTAACTGGTCACTTGTCAAGCTATTCTGAATATGTACAAAGGAAGCTGCATGGTTGTATCAGTTAGGATAAAAGGCTAAGCTGCTATAACAAAGAGGCTCAACAATACAGTGGCTTAAGGGACAAAGAAGTTTGTTTCTTTCTCACATAGCAACTTTGAGGGGGAGCTAACATTTCTGAAGCCAGTGGTCCAGGTCTGCGGGACAGCTGTGCTCCAAGCAGCCACTCAGGGACACGGGTTCCTAATATCATGCTGCTTTTCCATCATCCAGGGGACACTGTCATTTTATCACCTGCATGAACGAGGCTGGATCACCGCTGGTTCCAGCCAAGGGGAAGGGGAACCGGCACCCAGAAGACAGCCCGCAGTGGCGTCCCTACTTCATGCTTCTCATTGGCAAGAACTTAGTCCTGTGGCCGTCCACACCTACCTGCAAAGGAGGCTGAGAAATGTAGGCAAGTCACAGACCAAGATAAAATGGGAGAACGGATTCTGGTGGGCACTTTGCCGCCTCCACTAAACACTTGTGTCATGGAAAGGAGCACTGGACTCCAGGCTGCTGTAACTAATTAGCTCTGATATCTCGCTGGGGGCAAATCTATTTCCCCATCTGTGAAATCAGTGAGCTGTATGAGCTGACTGCTGAAATATTTCAAAAAGTAAAGCTGGACAAGATCTTGGCTGGAAAGTTTTTTATTTTTTTTAAGATTTTGTTTATTCATGAGGACACAGAGAGAAGCAGAGACACAGGCAGAGGGAGAAAGCAGGTTCCCCGTGGGGAGCCTAATGTGGGACTCGATCCCAGACCCTGGGATCCTGGCCTGAGGCAAAGGCAGACGCTCAACCACTGAGCCACCCAGGCATCCCAGGCTGGCAAGGTTTTTAAATATAGGTTAAAAAGAATATTAGAAGGCATATGAGACTGAAGGAGCCTTGGGGCCAGGGGCTAACACCCTAAAGATGGTGGGGAGGGATGATGGGTATTTTGGTGGCCTTGTGGAATAACTGGGCTAGGGGCTGGGACTACTTACCTGCACACTTTTTTGTGTGGAAAAAAACAACATCTGTTCTTTGTACTTGCAGCTGAACACTTTCCTATCTAGCACACTTCCTTGGTGACCTTGAGAAAATTGCTCAAGCGTCCTGAGTTTCCTCATATAAAATGGAGTTATTGCCTCCATTCCGGGGAACATTGCAAGGATTAAATGAGGTCCTTTGGAAAACAGCATAGTTGTTGCCATTTACTGGCAAGGCAGTGCCCCGTAAATGATAGGTATAATTTGGATTTATTTGCTTCATTGTGGAAAAATTGTTAATGCCACCGAAGTGTTGGTTTATGGTGTAGTGTCAGTTCCCAGAAGTTATCAGGTCAAGCTCTGACTTAAAACTGATTAGTTTGGTTGTCCACAGTGCTAATGGCTAAAAAGAATGCCTCCTGCATTATTTACCACCTATTAGATGTTATTGTTTTTTTTTAATTTAAAAACATTGTTTTAAAGATTTTATTTATTTATTCATGAGAGACAGAGAGAGGCAGAGACACAGGCAGAGGGAGAAGCAGGCTCCATGCAGGGATCCCGATGTGGGACTGGATCCCGGGACTTCAGGATCACGCCCTGGGCTGAAGGCAGGCGCTCAACCACTGAGCCACCCAGGTGTTTCCCCCAAAAAATTTTTAAAGTAAACTTTACACCCAATGTGGGGCTCAAATTCATGACCCTGAGATCAAGAGTCTAATGCTCCATCAAATGAACCAGCCAGGACCCCTATTGTTTTTTAATGCATATGATTTCTTCATGGTTTAGTTCATTTCCTTAAACTGTGTTCTTCACCTGAAATATTTTCTGCTACTTTTTACCCAGTGAAGCCCTATACATCCTTAAAGGCCCAAATTTTATGTCCTCTCCTTAAACAAAGGCTCACTGGCACCTCTTAGAGGCTTGGTGTCTCCTCCTGTGTGTTCCTGTAGCAGTTTTGTTTTGTTTTGTTTTTTTAAGTAATCTCTGGCCAACATGGGGCTTGAACTCACAACCCCAAGATGAAGTCTCACATTGAGCCAGCCACGTGCCCCTCCACAGTGGTTTTATATGAAACATTAGGATGTACTTATTATATAGCAGTATGTGCCAGACTGGTCTTAAGTACTTTACATGTAATAACTCATTTAGTTCTCACAACAGCTCTGTGAGGTAATATCATTATCCCTATTTTTCAACTGAGGAAACTGAGTAGAATGAAGTGATTTTCCTTAGGCAAGCTGGGGTTTGAAATTAAGCAGGTGCCTCCAAAGTCTGTGTGTGTGTTTGTTTTTGTTTTTTGTTTTTAAGATTATATTTATTTATTTGACAGAGAGAGAGAGAGAGAGAACAAGCAGGGAGGATAGGGAAAGGGAAAAACAGACTCTGCTGAACAGGGAGCTCTATACAGGGCTCTATCCCAGGACCCTGGGATCATGACCTGAGCCAAAGGCAGATGCTTAACTAACTGAGCCACCCAAGCACCCACAGGTTTTTTAATGTACAAATTATTTACATCCCAACTACTTATAAGAAGGAATCAAGAAAAAGAAAAAGCAAAAAAGATTCCCGAAGATCTAACCCTTCTAAGATATTTATTTTAGTTAAGACTAATGATTACCAATAAGCTAAACTCTGGGGCACTTGGGTGGCTCAGTTTGTTAAGCAACCAACTCTTGATTTCAGCTCAGGTCTTGATCTCAGGGTCCTGAGATTGAGCCCCACCTTGGGGCATCCAGCATGGAGCCTACTTTAAAAAAATGAAATAAGCCAAACTAATGGATGCGAAAAGGTGAATTTATGATAGGATTACTTGGGTGCCTCACCAGTATCAAGGACAGAAAAGTCCCAGGTGTAACCAATACTACCTAATCTGATGCTGTGGTGACTCCTGTCTCTTCTCTCCTTGCAAGCAGACTTTTTCTACATGGTGGGAGATAAGGCTGCTTTATCTCTTAGAGCTCTTACATCGGAGAGGTTATGCTGATTCTTTCTCTAAGTTCAAAAGTGCTGGGACATATTACACCCATCAGGATGCCTCCTATCAAAAATCAGGAAATAACACATTAGTGAGGATGTGGAGAAATTGAAACCCTTGTGTAGGGATCCCAGGGTGGCGCAGCGGTTTGGTGCCTACCTTTGGCCCAGGGCACGATCCTGGAGACCCGGGATCGAATCCCATGTCGGGCTCCCGGTGCATGGAGCCTGCTTCTCCCTCTGCCTATGTCTCTGCCTCTCTCTCTGTGTGACTATCATAAATAAATAAAAATTAAAAAAAAAAAGAAACCCTTGTGCATTGTTGATGGGAATGCAAAATGGTATAGCTGCTATTGAAAACAGTATGGTGGCAGTTCCTCAAGAAATTTAAAAAATGGAATCACCTAATGATCCAAGAATTCCACTTCTGGGTGTGTATCCAAAAGAACTGAAAGCAGGGTCTTGAAGAGATTTTCGTACACCATGTTCATAGCAGCCTTATTCACAGTCACCAAAAAAATGGAAATAACCCTCAAATGTCCCTGGACAGATGAATGGATAAAACAAATGTGGTATATACATACAATGGGATATTATTCAGCCTTAAAAAGGAATGAAATTCTTTTTTTTAATGTTTTATTTAAATTCAATTTGCCAACATATAGTATAACACCCAGTGGAAAGGACATTCTGACACATGGTCCAACATGGATGAACCTTGAGGATATTAAGCTAAATAAAATAAGCCAGTCACCGAAGGACAAATACCGTGTGATTCCACTTATATGAGGTATCAATAAGTAGTCAAATTAATAGGGATAGAAAGTAGAATGGTTTGCCAAAGCCTGGAGATCAGAGGAGATGGGGGGTTGTTTAATGAGTATAGAATTGCAAGTTTGCAAGAGGAAAAGGTTCTGGAGATTGGATTGTGCAACAGTGTGAAATATTCAACTTCAATTTCAATATATACTTGAAAATGATTGAAGATCATAGATTTTAGGGGTGCCTAGGTGGCTCAGTCAGTTAAGCGCCCTACTCTTGGTTTTGGCTCAGGTCATGATCTCTGAGTCTTGGGGTCAAGCCCCACATAGGATTCTATGCTCATTGGGGAATCTGCTTGAGATTCTCTCTCTTCCTCTCCCCTCCCCCTGCTCTCTCTCTCTAATAAAGTGTTTTTTTTTTTTTTAATTTTTTTTTTTATTTATTTATGATAGTCACACAGAGAGAGAGAGAGAGGCAGAGACACAGGCAGAGGGAGAAGCAGGCTCCATGCACCGGGAGCCCGACGTGGGATTCGATCCGGGGTCTCCAGGATCGCGCCCTGGGCCAAAGACAGGCGCCAAACCGCTGCGCCACCCAGGGATCCCTAATAAAGTGTTTTAAAAAAATTATAGATTTTATGTTATGTATATTTTACCACAATTTTTAAAAAGAGTCCCAGGAAAGGGATTCATTAGCTTAGATTGGGTCTGGTGCTTATCCTGAGGCCCATTGATCAACCAGGCTAGGGACAGAGTTTTGAAAGAGTAGGGCAGTTCCCATGGAAACCAAATGGATGGAGCAGAGGTGAAGTGATTCCCAGAAGTAGGGTGTGTGAGTTGGAAGGGCAGGGCAAGTGGACAGACAAGCAGTGGGTATCCACTGCGGAGTTCCTGCCTTATAGTCAGCAGGACACTTTTTTTTTTTTTTTTTAGGACACTTGTTTTTGTAGCAGCAAGGGTGATAAGCGCTAACTCCACTGGGGAGCACTTGCCATCATATTTATCATTGAACATGCCATAGTCACTCCTGACATATTTATAGCTTAGTACAGTTTTTTTTTTTTTTAAGATTTTATTTATTATTCATGAGAGACAGAGAGAGAAGCAGAGACACAGGCAGAGGGAGAAGCAGGCTCCTTGCTGGGAACCCGATTCAGGACTCGATCCCAGGACCCCGGGATCATGACCTGAGCCAAAGGCAGACGTGCAGCCACTGAGCCACCCGGGTGCCCCAACTTAGTACAGTTTTAACAAAGTTACATATCTCCTTAGTCCTTGCCAAAAATCTCTCAAGAAGGTTCTGCAAACGAGGAAACAGACTCACACTATTTAAGTGACTTAACGTAGAGTTGAGGTCAGTTCATTTGTAAGCAACTAAAAGGCAATCTGGATTAATTTAGATATAAAGAAAGATTTATTGGCTCATGGAACCCAAGGACAAGTTGAACAACTGAGTCCCTCTGAAGTGCAGGTAAGATGTAGTTGGGCATCAGGAGCATCTGCCATCAGGGACCCCACATGACTAGCACCGTTTCTGCCCCTTTCTCTTCTGTGCATACTGACTTCACTTTTTTCTCCATGCAAACAACTTTTCTTCAAATGGTCACTGGAAGCTTCCACATCTCCCATCTTCTAGCTTTGTCCCCTTACAACGAAGTACACCTGACTCGCAAGCTTAAAAATCCCAAGGAAGGACTCCTGGTAGCACTGGATTCTGTTGTTCCTGCAGCATGAAGCAGGAGAGCCAGTCACCTAGGAACACGGCAACCCCCTGTGGAACTACGTGACTAGTGGGGTGCCTCATGGGCTCAGTTGGTGGAGGACGAGACTCTTGATCTCGGGGTTGTAAGTTTGAGCCCCATGTTGGGTGTAGAGGTTATTAAAAATAAACTCTTTAAAAAAAGAACAATGTGATTAGAAAGAATGGGACAGTGGGGAAAACACTTTTTAAGAGGGTGGCTGTGAGATTGATGCTGATAGACCAAACAATGGGTGTCCCCCACTGAGCCTCAGAGCAAGCAAGTGCATATTAGGGGACCCCAGGCCTGAATGGGCAATAGCCCTCAGTGGCACTCGCTAACTACTCAGTACTTCCCCCACACAAGGAAGGGCCTATCTTTGCAGGTCCTGGGGCCAATGCATTCTCAGGTGTGAGGCTGCATCAGCCTCTGAGTCACCAGACTTGGGGTGATGAGCCACCTGATGCAAGATTTAAAGGAAACCATTTAGGCCGATGCCTCCCACCTGAGTTTCCTCGTTAGTACCAGGGGATTGAGGGAGAAAAGACCTTCATATAACTTATTTTTGTGGATTCAGAAACACCTCTGTGTCCTCCTAGAAGCACACGATGAAGTAGAGTTGCATGAAAACCAGTATTTCTTAGCAGCTGGAAGGGCCAGCCCACCCTCTCCAACCTTTCACAGAATCTTCACATGCTTTTAGAATCTACCTTTTCTTTCTTTTTTTTTTTTTTAAGATTTTGTTTATTTATTCATGAGAGAGAGGAAGAGACAGAGGGAGAAGCATGCTCCCCGTGGGGAGCCCAATGTGGGACTTGATCGCAGGACCCTGGGATCACGCCCTGAGCCTGAGCCACCCAGGCGTCCCTAGAAACTACCTTCTTGCTACTGACACTCATAGCTTTCGATTGTTTTAAATGTCAGCATGTAAAGGATGCACAGAATTCAACAATCATCTGGTTCGGTTGTTTTCAAACTAGCTGTGGCTATGGATCCTTCCTCCCACCGCCCAAGTAAAAACTTACCCAAACTCCTAATACATAATCTAGATAGAAGTAGAGTGGCTTGGAGTCTTGGTGGCTCACAGGGACCTCTGGACCCTCTGATTCGGGTCTCTCCTGCAGAACACACTCTGAAAATCACTGATCTAGATTAGCCATCTTATTTTGCAGATGGAGAAATTAAGGCCCAGAAAGGTTAAGTGGGTCACCCACAAGAGCACCAACAGTTAGCAGAGCTGACTGGCATCGACAGGAGAGAGCTCGGTTCTTGTCTCATTGAGTCAAAGAATGAAGAATGAATCTCCTGGACGACAGAGAGTGAGCAAAGCAATAGAAGTTTATCAAGCAGAGATACAGAGAAAGCTCTCAAAAGTGAGAGGGGTCCCTATGGGTTTGCCACTGGGCATTTTATGGTCTTTTATAGGAAACTGACCAGGGAACTTGGTAAATTTCTTGTCAATATCAGAGTAGATTTATAAATATCATATCTCTATTTAGAACAAACCTGGTGGACTCCTAAGAATATGTGTCTCTTTTTTTTTAAGATTTTATTTATTTATTCATGAGAGAGAGAGAAAGAGAGAGAGGCAGAGACACAGGCAGAGGGAGAAGCAGGCTCCACGTAGGGAGCTGGATGTGGGACTCGATCCTGGGTCTCCAGGATCAGGCCCTGGGCTGAAGGCAGCGCTAAACCGCTGAGCCAGCCAGACTGCCCAAGATGTGTCTTTATAAATACCCTGAGCACAAACAAGGCCTTCCCTTCTCCCAGGTTAGTATCTCCTCCTAACGTTTCTTTATATCTGGGATTTCTGTGATTCCTTAGTGGCCATTAAAGGGGGATACTCCCTAACATTTTGGAGCTAGCGAGCCAGGTTTATTTTTCTGATTTTACTGTCTTATCTCTGTTTTCTTGGGATGGGTAGGAGCCTGACTCTGGGACTTCCCCTTACCTCTTTCTGCCTACCCCGTCGGCCCCTAACTCGTTCCTACATCAGCATCCCAGTCTCCTTGCTTAGGAGTCGGACTCTTTCCACTGAATCATGCTGCTTTCTAGCTATTTCATGACAGCTCTCCAACAGAAGTACTTGTATTTTTCTTCAGGTGCAGGAACTGGTCTGACACGAAGGCAAGTAGAAGACTTTGGGACCCTAATCTAACAAATAGATAAGAGCTTTATAATTAGGAACTTTTGTTTGTTAGTTGGTTCAACAGACTTACTGAGTGCTTACTAATTACTGTTCCAGGTGCTAGAGATGTATCAGTGGATGGGATAATTCCTATCTTCAGAGAGTTCGAGTCTCCCGTGCTGTTTCCAAGGATGCGCTAAATACTATTCTAGAGAGGTTCAGGAAACACACACGATTGTACTTGACCTGGTTCAGGGGCATCTGGGAAGGCTTTCTGAGGAAATGGCATCTAAGAAAACACCAGGAAAGTCATGGGAGTGAGCCAGGTGGGGGAGAAGGGCCTGTAAACCTTTCACCCCAAGATAACAACATCATGTGTGTTTACTGGAGAGATGATGCTGGTGCAATTCAGAGAATGAATTGGTTGGAGACAGCCAAGAGGCAGGGGGATGGTAAAGTGGGTTGAATTCATAGGACTTGATGGCTGCTTAAGCATCAATAGTGAAGGATGGGAAGGGGCCAGGAGGAAGGCTTTCTCACCCAAGCAATTGATTGATGGTGGTTCCTTTGGCTGAGATGGAGTGTTCTGGGGGCGCTTGGGTGGCTCAGTTGGTTAGGCATCTGCCTTGGGCTCAGGTCATGATCTGGGGCTCTTGGGATTGAGCTGCTTGGCAGAGAGACTGCTTCTCCCTCCCCCTCTGTTGCCCCCCCCCCCTGCTTGTGCTCTCTCTCTCTCAAACAAATAAAATCTTTTAAAAAAAATGGAGTGCACTGGTGCACTGGAGGACGAGCAGGATTGGGCCCTGGGCAGAGTTCACTTTGGGACTTGAGATTGAAGTGTCTGCGGAGAAGCCTAATGGAAAGTAGTAAGGAACTGGATATTCAGGTTGAGCCCAGTAAGAATTCTGGGTTGGAGATAGAGATCTCTAAGTCATCAGTGTGGATGGTATTTGAAGCTGTGGAACATGAGGCCACTGGGTGTGTAGTGAGAAGGGAAAGGTCTAGAACAGAGCTTGTGGGACATGGACAATTGGGAGAGGGGAGCTTGTATCAGGAAGGGAGGCATCGCAAGAGCAAGGAGAAACCAGGAGGCTGGGATCCCAGAGGCCGAGTAGAAAGAGTCGAGAGAGGGGAGCAGTCAGCAGGCAAGAATGTGTAGAGAAGCCATGTCTGATAAGGAATAAGAAGTATTCAGCGGCTTTTAAGTGATGAGGACATCGTGGTAACCTTGGTAAGAGAAGACTCAGCCAATGGTTAGAACGTGGAAGCCACATCTCAGTGCTTTGAAGAGTGAGTGGGAGGAGAGTGGCCCTCATGAAGGTGGTCTGCTGCTTAAGTAGTGAATGGAAGGAGAGAGGGTGGCTGCTGGAGGTTGAAGGGTTGAAGGAATTTGTTTTCCTTTATTGCTGAGAGACTTTTGCATGCTTAAATGCTACTTGAAAGGGATTAGCAGTTCCAAGTACTAGAAAAGGTTTCCTCCCTTTTTGAAAGATTGGGGACAGGGTTGGGGGTGGGGACACCTGGCTGGCTCATTCCATACAGTGTGCAATTCTTGATCTCAGGATCACGAGTTTGAACCCCACCCTGGGTGTAGAGATTACTTCAAAAAATAAAATCTCAAAATAAGTAAGTAAATAAATAAATAAGTAAAATAGATTTGGAGGAATGTCGGTACTGATACAACAGAGCTCCTTCTTGATGCTCTCTACAGCTGGAGGTAGGGTAACCTACTGGGCTGGTGTGTCTGGGACTTTCCTGGTGTTACCACTGAAGGCCCCGTGTCCTGGAAAAATGCCTCAATCTGGGCAAACCAGGATGCTTCATAAGGATAAATAAGAAATATTCTGGGGCACCTGGGTGGCTCAGCTGATTAAGCATCTGCCTTCTGCTCAGGTGGTGATCCTGGGGTCCTGGGAACAAGCTCCACGTCTGACTCCTTGCTCAGTGGAGAGCCTGTTTCTTCCTCTCCCACTGCCTCTCCCCCTACTGGTACTTGCTCATTCTCTCTCTCTCTCTCTCTCAAATAAATAACGTATTTTTAAAAAAGAAATATCCTGCAGTTGCAGAGAGAGTGATCTATCATTTCTCTGAAGATTTAGAAGAGCTACCTACCTTAGAAAAAGACCTGTTGCAAGGAACAGAAGGTCAGAAGGTAGGTAGGTAGTACCTGACTGGTATTTCAGTCAGAAAGCCCACCATGAATTTAGAAATAGCGATCCTGCAAGTGGAATAATCTGAGATAAGGAAGGAGGAGATTAACACTGGCTCTTGAACTAAAAATCTCACGGAAGCAACACACGCCAGGTTGAGCACAGTAGGTCTACTAAATCCCAGAAACAGACTTCAGATGATCTCTGAGAACACGGGCAAAACTGATGAAGATAGGAAAATAAAAGATGAGATCCGGAGGGCAGAACAATTAAAGATGAATTTTAAGAATTCAAACGATTGGACTAATGATTAATAATGAATAAAATAAATGAGGACGTGTTGAGTGCTAATTTCTGTGACAAGCACTTTGTAAGCCTTTCACGCATGTGAACAAATTCACTCCTCAACACCGTGGGGACTATCATCCTCCTCATTATGCATATGGGGACCCTGGTGCCCCGGTAGGTTCAACCCCTGGTGCAAGTTTACACGGGGAGGAAGTGAGGCCGTCCAGCTTCAGAGCCTTCACTCCGAAGTGCTGAGCTACCACAAGGCAGATCACTGAAACCAAATAATTCAGGTTTTTTTTGCTGCTGGGAAAAATATCAAAGAGCAAGACAGAGCAGATCCCTGCTCAACTAGAGCTTATGTTCTACTGAAGAGAGAAGAAAATATACTAGTAAACAATTAGGAGAATGTCAACAAGTATTAACTCCTATGAAGAAAAAACCAAAACACTAGGTAGAGAGTCACCAGTTACATGTGCATTGAGGTAGGTGTTACTACTTTAGGTGAGGTGACCAGGGAAGACCCTCTGAAGAGGGGATATCACTTGAGTCCAGTATGATGTGGAGTCAGCAATGGAGCAAGAGGGAGCAGCAAGTGCAAAGGTCCTGAGGTAGAACTGGATTTGACATATTCTAAGACTAGCAAGAAGGCCAGTGTATCGTACCATAGCACAGTGGATGAGTGGGACATGTGTAGAAGAGAGAGAGATGGCCAAGGGCTAGATCAGGTAAGGCCATGGTACAGATTTGGGATTTTATTTTAATTGCAACTGTAGGAATCCAAGAGGGTTTTTGCTATGGTGGTGGTGTTTCCGGTTTGGGGGTTTTGTATGTGGGGTTTTTGGCCTATTTTTAGCAGGGGAAGAATATAGCCTCATGTACATGATAAAAGATTAGTTTGGCTGCTCTGTGGAGGACGGCCTGTAAGGTGATAAGAATGTGGAATGAGGAAGCAGGAAAAAGTTTAACCGGATGTTCTGGCTGGAAGCAGGGCCTGGAGGTCAGAAGTTTTGGGTATGTTAATTGTTAATGCTAGCTGTCTCTCTGCCCTGGGGTATCCCCTCCCCATTTTAATCACATTCACTAACTTAGAGATGAAGGATCCTCCTGTGGAAAAAAATATCAGAAACTCCCAAACCCCCTTAACCAGCAGCAACAGCCCAGTGGAGGTCCCTAAGCTGGGCCAATCAGACTCCTGAGAATTTCAAACCGCAACTCGGTCTCTGCCGGGTACCCTTGGACACGGAAATGTAATGTTTGGGCACATACACAAAATCAATATTTGTTGTGTGAACGGGTACATGGCCAAAAAGATCTGCAGAGAAGGAGAGAAGATGCAGGTGTAGGAGAGAAGCCCAGCGAGGAGAGGGAAGTCCCTTCTGCCTCCCAGGTTCCAGTTCGGTTCCTGGTTTCTGATCCTCCTGAGGCCTAACATGCTTCCTTGGGGTCCTGAGGGATCACTGTTCCCTTAGCAAGATGGGAGTTTTATTTTTGCTTCCGTGGGTTTCTTTTATGTGCAACTCAATGACCCCCCCAGTTCGGGGTGAGCATGTCATTAAAGTGCCTGTCCTCCATGGTGGCATTGGTCTCATTTGTGCCCAGTGCTTGCCCCAGGTCTCACGGCCTCACCCACTCAGTTTTTGGGCACCTAGTTCTGCTTTTTCTCGTTTTATGGGCCCATCAGGTTACCTTAAGGTAACTGAATTTGCTTCTCTTTTATTCACTGGTAAGACCCAACGTTTTCCTGGGATAACTTCATAGTCTTATTGTTTCCATAGTAAGGCCTTTCTGACTGGAAACAAGTGGTGTTTTTGTTTTTTAAGATTTTATTTATTTACTTGACAGAGAGAGCACAGGCAGGGGGAGAGGGAGAAGGAGACTCTGGGCTGAGCAAGGAGCCCACGCAGGGCTCCATCCCAGGACTCTGGGATCATGACCTGAGATAAAGGTGCTCAACTGACTGAGTCCCCACAGGTGCCCCGGAAACAAGTTTTACACTTAATTTAGTTACTCAGTTATTCAGATACTAAATGTGTGTTTGTGTGCTTGGTTTGGGCATACATATTTTCCCTTTCCCTTTTATAGCCTATGGAGGTAAAAATACAAATTAATCCATTCTTCAAGCATCCGCTGAATTCCCACTATGTAGGTATGTAAATGTCAGGCTGTCCCCTGCCCTTCCTTTGCCCACCTGCTAGAAGTTGGGTTCCCTGGCCCTCCTCTCTCAGGCCACAAGCCCTCCCTGAATGATCTCATCTGCTCTCAGGCCTTAGCTCACACCTGTTCTGCAAGATGAGCAGGCTTTTTGCTTTTTTTTTTTTTCTTTTTTAACTGATATGTGATTTCTACCCCTTGCACTTTGTACTCAGTGTTTGCATGTTTAGTTTGACCCATGGGAAACTCCACTGAGATATATCTGTCACTGCCAGAAACACGTTGGTGCTGTCCACAGGTATACCTTGAGTTAAACTGGTTCGTACACTAAACGGCATCTCCATTTTTTAAAATATATTTTTTAAAGATTTTATTTATTTGAAAGAGCGGAAGAGAGCACAAGCAGAGGGAGTGGCAGAGGGAGATGGAGAAGCAGGCTCCCCACTGAGCAGGGAGCCCAATGCGGGGCTCGATCCCAAGACCCCAGATCATGACCTGAGCCTAAGGCAGACCCTTAGCTGACTGAGCCTCCCAGGCGCCCCTAAACTGCATCTTCAAATGGACAGTGGGACAGGAGGGCCCTTCAGGAGCCAACAGAGTTCCCCCAGAAGCACCCCCTCAGGCTGACCTGCTTGGACCTTGGCCCCGTGGCTGCCTTGAAAGGCCCTGCTGCCTGTGAAGCCACACTGGGCACTTCCTTGGAAGAGGCTGTTTGGCTTCTCCCATCTGGAGTCAGTCTGCCACCCAGTCCAAACCAGGATGTGAGGACAGGTGCATCGGGGCTTAACAGCTGCATTTAGGAGTGACTTTCAACTCCACAGCACAGCGTATGAGCTGGAAAAGGAAACCCAGGTCTGTGGCTTGCAAGGGTCTCCCTAAAAGTGTCAGACCAGAGCCTGTGCACGCTGACTGCTCTCAGCTCTATCCGAGGCTCCAGACCTTCCTCTGGCTGTCTCGCCAGGGTGTCCCAAGGGCACTTAAAAAATACTTGCAACAACAACAAAAAAAATACTTGCAAGACCGAACATGCCACCCTTCTTCCACTGTCCCCAAACTGCCCTTTCCTTGCTAAGTCTCAATTCTGATTGTAGTGCTCCCACCACCGACCCTGTTACCCAAGCCAAGAGCCTGGCTGTCATCCCCCACCCTTTCTGCAACCCTTCCCTTCTTTTGTGACTGTAGAGCAAGCCCACAGCGACCCCGGAGCTCAACGCTGACAGGCAATGCAAACAGGCTCATGAAGCGACCCATCTCTAAATAGCCATAGGCCCTAACTGACCATTTACAACCAGGCACAGTTCCGGGGCGCCTGGGTGGCTCAGTGGTTGAGCGTCTGCCTTTGGCTCAGGGCATGACCCCAGGGTCCTGGGATTGAGTCCCACATCGGGCTCCCCACAGGGAGCCTGCTTCTCCCTCGGCCTGTGTCTGTGCCTCTCACTCGGTGTGTCTCATGAATAAATAAAAACTGGGCACAGTTCCTAAGGTTACCAAAAAAGGGAAAATACTCCCTCACTTCGTCCTGTCCCCGAGGCCCCTCACCACTGCCTCGTGGCAGACAGTCTTTCCTTTGCTGGCCTGCCCACTGCTTCTTTGCAGTGTATTGATAAACTTCTCTTTTGTTCTGTGTTGGGTGAATTCTATCACCACCTCCACTGCCGGTCTCCACTCAATCAGGACACCCCACATTTAGTGGCCCTCCGCCATCTGATTGGGACATCCCACAGTAACTACCTGGTCACCAGGTTTTATCACCTGTATTTATTTCCTATTGTTGATATAATAAGTAACTACAAACTTAGTGGCTTAAAACAACACAAATTTATCATCTGACAGTTTGAAAGTTGTCAGCAGGGCTGATTCCTTCTGGAGCTCTTTTTTTTTTAAGATTTTATTTATTTATTCATGATAGACAGAGAGAGAGAGAGAGAGAGAGAGAGAGAGAGAGAGAGAGAGGCAGAGACACAGGCAGAAGGAGAAGCAGGCTCCATGCAGGGAGCCCGACATGGGACTCGATCCCGGGACTCCAGGATCACGCCCTGAGCCAAAGGCAGACACTAAACCGCCGAGCCCCCCAGGCGCCCCTCTTTGCTCACCCTTTTAGCCAAATCTACGAGCCGTAACAGAGCTACTTGTAATTTCTCAAAACATGGGTTATAGAGCTTCTGAAGCCATACTACTCAGCCTTGAATCCCAGCTCTACCGCTTGCCAAAAAGGAATTCTGAGGCCAATAACTTAACTGCTCTGTGCTTTAGTTTCATCTTTTTAAAACTTTGGCCCTCCGAGATTGTGATGATTAAATTGATTACATTAATTAAATTACTTAAAGTACTCATGAGAGGGGCACCTGGTTGGCTCTCTTGGAAGAATATGTGACTCTTGATCTTGGAGTTGTGAGTTCAACCCTCATGTTGGGTGTAGAGATTTTATTTTTATTTTTAAAGATTTTATTTTATTTATTCATGAGAGACACACAGAGAGAGGCAGAGATACAGTCAGAGGGAGAAGCAGGCTCCATACAGGTAGCCTGATGCGGGACTCGATCTCGGGACTCCAGGATCACGCCCCGGGCTGAAGGTAGGTGCTAAATTCCTGAGCCACTCAGGCGTCCCAAGATTATTATTATTTTTTTTTTTAAAGAGAGCATTTCTTTTCTTTTTTTTTAATTTTTTTTTTATTTATTTATGATAGGCACACAGTGAGAGAGAGAGGCAGAGACACAGGCAGAGGGAGAAGCAGGCTCTATGGGAGCCCGACATGGGATTCGGTCCCGGGTCTCCAGGATCGCGCCCTGGGCCAAAGGCAGGCGCCAAACCGCTGCGCCACCCAGGGATCCCCCAAGATTATTTTAAAATAAATACATTTTTTTGGAGGGGAGATATCTATCTATCTATCTATCTATCTATCTATCTATCTATCTAGCATGAGTCCGGGGAGGAGCAGAGGCGGGGAGAGAGAGAGAGAGAGAGAATCTGCAAGCAGACTCCCCTACTGAGCGCACAGCCTGATGTGGGGCTTGATTCCACAACCCTGTGATCATGACCTGAGTCAAAATCAAGAGTTGGACGTTCAACCAACTGAGTCACCCAGGTGCTCCTAAAATAAAATCTTTTTTAATTTCTTAGAACAGTGCTTGGCACACAGGTTTTCCCATATCATTCCATGTTCTCAGTCCTGCTGATGTGGTTCAGAATGCTCTCCCCATGACCTCGCTTCCCTGGAACTCTTTGCCCATCCCTTCAAGGCTCACCGCAGTATCACCTCCCGGGCACAGGACTCCCTGCTGTCTCCTCCCACCACTGCTGGAACTCTGGAAGCTCTGTGACCTGAATCAGAGGCCCTATCATGTATATACAATCATTTCATGATGTGTGTAAGAGAGAACATCCTGAAATACTAACATTTGTGTTTTTCTTGTCCACACTTCCTTGTATGTGACCCTCCCACAGTCAGTCAGAGGCATTCACATCATCTTCAAGAATTAGTCCATATAATAAGAATGCAAAGAGAAAGGAAAAGAGGTTTAGTTTTTCAACTTCCAGAGTACATTTCCATGTGGACACCCACACAAATAGTTTGTGAGCCAAGCAGTGAGCTTTATGGAGAGAAGAGACTTTGAGAACCCAAGGAAGTGGTCCTAAAGGAGGCAGAGTATAAAGTGTATGCCTTCATAGTGGACTAAAAGAGTGAAGTGCCTGGCCCATCCTGCTCATGTGAAGGCTGGCTAGGGGTCACCTCGGCAGGGAGTGAGGACAGGAGTTGAACCTGGAGATCAGACAGGAGCAGAGTCAGTGTCAACAGATTGCCCAGCAGCAGAGCTGGGTGGCACTGTGGCGGCCGAGCCAACAAGGTCATGATGTCCACTCTGCCATCATCTGTGCCGAGGCCACAGTCACTGTTCTGCTCCTCACTCTCCTCACTCCTGGTGAAGTCGTTTTCTTGTCAGCTGTTCTCTTGCCTGCTGTTGGCCTTGGATCACTCAGGAGAAATGGTGCCCACCCACTCCATGCCCCACATGAGCCATTTCCTGTGGACACCCGCTTTTCATGACAGCTCAGGAACTTTATAAGCTTCATAAAACAATAAGTGGGGTCTCTCTCTCACTCTCTCCCTGTTTTTAGTAAGCTCTATACCCAGTGTGGGGCCTGAACTCATGACCACAAGATCTAGAGTTGTATGCTCTACTGAGTGAGTCAGCTAGGTGCCCAGAAGGTAGGATCTTGACACTGAGTATCAATGGTGTGGGGAAAAAAGTCCCTAGCACCTGAACTTGGGAGGAGCTGGATAGGGAGGCTGACTTGTTTCATATGACTTTATGCCCCCGGACATAGACTGAGCCCTCAGGAGGGCAGAGAGGAATTGTTGGATTCCTCTCTGTGCCCTAACACATGGCTGGTGTTTGGTAGGTATTTATTACACTGAAAAAAATGAATGAAAATCCCAGTCTATTGAGGGAGACAGATACATAAACAAATAATGATAATACCACCTACGTACTGTGATAAAAAAGGCTGCAGAAAGCTCTGAGTGAACAGAGGGAAAGGGCTCAGAGATGTAGGTGATTCTCTGAGGCAACAGCAGGACTGGTGCACAAGTCTGTGACCCTCACTCCAGAGCAGCACTGGAGTGGAGAGGGGCCCTTAGGAATATCTGCCTGGCCCATGCTGCTGTCTCTAGGCCCTAGACTGCTCCCAGGATTGGCTCCTTGGTGGTCCCCTTGGTCATGGTTGATGGACTTTTGGTACATGACCCAAATAGGGCAATGGGTTCTCCCTCCCATGATGTTGCTGTTGGGATTCAGAGATGCCAGTCCATGTCTGCTGGGCTCCTGACCTGGAGACTCAGAGCTGGCCACATCTGGCCATATGTTCAGTGAAGTGGGTTGATAGTGAGGCTCAGAGACGGAGAGAAGCTTCCTGGCTCCTCAATGACTTTTAAGATCCTGGTTCTTATTGCTGGTGAGGCCTGGTTGTGCCCTACCCTTTGGCTCCATGTGACACCTCTGAAGACTTGTGTCAAATCCTTCTTGTGCTTAAGCTTGCCTGAGTGGTTTCTGTTCTGTGCAGCCAAGAGTCTTGACTAACATCATCCTCATTGATGTCACCGCCATGATCACAGCAAATACCGGTACAGCGATACGTCCCGGACTCTTCTGACAGCTTTACGTGTGACAACTTGTTAAATCCTCACCACGCTCCTATGAGGTGGGTACAACGATCACCCGTAGTTTCCAGAAAAAGAAACTGAGGCACAGAGCGGATCAGTCGCTTGCCATGGTCATACAGCTAGTAAGTGGCGGGGCTGGGATTCAAACCCAGACAGAGCCTCTATCCAACAATGCAGTTTTATCATAGTTTGTTGAGCAAAAGTTTGTATTTTTCTGTTTCTAACCTATTGTCCTAGAAGAATGTAGTTCTAAATGGCAAGCACATGAGAAGCCCTAGGTGAGTCCCTTTTCCTGAAATGAGGCTGGGTGGGTGGGGAGGTGGCCCATGCCGTCTGCCCCCCAGGGCCTGCCTCTCCCTTGGGGCCCAGGAAGTGCGGGAAGGAGTCCCGAGCCAGGTATGGGCCTTGGCGGCAAAGCTGCCCGTGGGGCGGGAGGCCAGAGCGCGCCCTGGCACCTGGCAGGCGGCCCAGCCTCACCGTTGAGAAAATACCTGGAACAAAGGCGTCCTCCCGCCACAACCGGCCGCCTCTCCAGGTGCCTGCAGGTCCTCAGCCGGGGCACCTGACCTCCAGGCCATCAGGTCCTTACACGGCCTCAGGGGGCTGCACAGAGGAGTCAGGGCCCAGCCTGGAGCACCTCTCGGCTGCCCCCCCACCCCGGGGTGAGGAGTGCACGTCCCAGAAGCCCCCAGGCTGGGGTCCCCCCGGGGCTCGGCCAGGCTGCCTGAACCTCCCTTCCTGCCATGCTCCCCCGTGGTGTCCAGGGTGGTGGCTTCACAGCCCTGGGCCTGGCCTCCCTCAGCCCGGAGGTCGGTGTCACCACAATGGTTTGTCAGGTGCAGAGTGCACAGGGGTGTGAGGGAGTTGGGGCATTAGCAGCAGCAGGCACTGGGGGAGCATATCGGGACTGGAGGCCTGGAGGAATGAAAAGTGAAGACTGAGACCCCAAGGTAGTGATGTGGTTCTCCTTGGATGCTTCTACTTTTTTTTTTTTAAGTAATCTCTATACCCACCCCCACCCTGTGGGGCTCGAACTCACAGCCCCGGGATCAAGAGTTGAGAGTTCTGTGGACTGAGCCAGCTGGGCCCCCCTAGTTCCTCTTGAGTGAAGTGCTAGCAGCTCATCAGAGGTGGGGGTTGGCCTCCCGAGGTGGTGCCCAGCCCATGACCTTCCTTGAGTTCCTTCTCCTTCCTTTTCCCCTTCTTGTGAGCAAGACGAGAGGGGCATGGATCTGGACAAGAGACCACCTCACCTCAGCTCTTTTGTTCAAAGAGGGACGGGCCCTGGACCCCCAGGCCCAGCTCCCAGCCCCAGGCCACCCCAAGCCTCCCCCCCCAACCCTAGGCTGTAGTGACTGCTGTCGTCAGGGCCGCTGCCAGCCCATGTGGCGCTCTATGGTGATTCAGAAAAAGAGACTGTTTTCTGCAGGTGGACAGCATGCTCCTCCAGGGCCCCCAGCCGTGCTGAGTGGGGCTGGACCTCAGCCTGCACTTGCTCTGCATCTCTCTGAGCTGGTACAGACCCCACCTATGCTGTCATTTGCAGGGGCAGTGCTGGTAGGGTAATCCCCAAACTGTGACCCTGGACCCCTGATTCCCAGGCTAAATCCCCTTCCCCTGGCCTGGGATCCTCCCTGGGCTGGGCAAAAGGGGGCCTTCACTGGTACACACCTACTTCAGGCAACAGGGCAGGGACTCAGGAGGGGTTCCCTAGAAGCAGCTCCCAATAACCAGTGGCAGGAGGCTTCTTCCCAAGCCCTCTGGCCTTGGAGTGGCCCCTAGATGAGGGTGTAATCCTGAGGCTATCTTGAGGGCAGAAGGCTGTCCAGTGCATGCTCTGCCCCGCAGTGTGTGCTTCTGGGTGGAAGATACACAAGCCCTGGCCAGAGGTGGCACTGAGCCTGCACCCTCAGGCCTGGCTTTCTGTTCCCCTGGCCCCATACTCAGTGCCCAGACCCAGGGAGCCTGAAGGCTCAGGGCCCAGCACATGGCACATGTGCCCACTACAGGAGCAGGCTCAGAGAGCATCCTACACAAACAGTTAGATGAATGAGTCAAAGAATAGACCAAAGGAAGAGGCCCTCCTAGGCAAGTGTGGGTGCCAGGGCCTGGAGTCCCAGGACCCCAGCTCTGGACTCTCCGAGCCTCACTTCCTCTTCTGAGGAACAGGCATCAGAGACACCTGCTTCCCTGGGTTGCCCGGCAACTCGCTATTAATAATAAAATAGGAACAACAAGAGCAATAGAGCTTCCACTGCCTGAGAACTTCCTCTGCGGTCAGTGCTTTGCATGAAACCTCACAACAGTCCTGGGAGGGAGACCCCCCCCCCCCCCGCCTTAGGACTTAGGAACCTCTTGGTGATGGGGAGCCTGGCTCAGGAAACGGCAGCTGTATCCTGGCCGTGGGCAGGGCTGTGGGGCTCCCCTGGAGTGACGGATGTCTGTGCAGCTCACAGCTGGGATGGGAGCCCCCGCCACAGTCCAGAAGCTGGGCCCAGGGTGTTGCCCCCCAGGTGCTGGGGGTCACCTGAGTCCAGGGCTGGGGTCTGGGGCTCTTATGCCACTCCTGCTCCTGATGGGCTCTGCCCCCTGGGTGGCTCCCTCTCCCTCCCCGGCCTCCTTTTACCCCACAGTAAAGTGAGGGAGAGGGGTCAGGTCCCTTGATCCCCCAGGTCTCTCTGACCACAAAGGCAGGCAGGCAGGCAGGGGGAAGTTCAGGAAAGCTTGGAACCTGTGTCTGAATTCCTGGCTTCTCTCTGCCCCCTGGTGGACACCAGCAGCCTAGCACCAGGGGGAGAAACCTGGCTTTGTCACCTCTTCCAGGGAGCCCTCCCCTGGGAGCCCGGGTGCCCATCTGCTAAGTGGGGATCATAAGAGCACCCACCTCATGAGGCTTGTTGTGATGACTAAGTGACAGCGAGTGTGGTGCACTTGCTACTGAGCCGCACGCCCAGAATGGGCCCAGGCCGTGGTAATCATCGTTGTCTCCCTCTTTCTCTTCCACTGCCGGCCAATCAGTCCCCAAGCCCCACCTCCGATTCTGCTCCTCTGGCTCCCCGCTGCCCCCTGACCCGGCCTCACGATCCCTCTCCTAGAGCCCCCCCACCCGCTCCCCCAGCCCTGCTGCACCTCACCTGGGTGCACCCCACCTCCCCAGGCCAGACCTGTGCATGCCTATCTCAGGCTGCCGTCCAGGCCCCTCAGCCCAGCCCTCGGGGATCCTGGCCACCTGGACAGCCCGGTCACCCTGTGCCTTTCTACTCCCTGTGTTCTCACCACCCAGCTCCCGGGTCCCTCCGCTCAGGCCCACTGGTCCTGCCTCCAGGTGAGTTCGTGAAAGCTCACGGCAGCTGTCTTTGCCCCCATCTCCCACCTTTGCTGTAGGACCCCCCTGCCCCACCTGCGCCCTCTCTGGGTCTCAGCTTCCTTATCTGCCAAGCTGGACCGTTATGAGGATGAAAGAGAAAACAGGGCAGGATGCAGCCCGCAGGAGCCATGGTACCTACGGTTGGGAGGGAGGCTTCTGTCCCAGCACCAGGGCAGCCACATCTGTCACTTGGGAAGCAGGTACTTATGGCAGGTGATGAACCTCCAAGGTCCCACCACAGCTCCAAACCTCAGTGGGGACACACTCCGAGCCCAGAGTGCAGAACGGCCCCTGGGCAGAGCGGAGCCTGGTTGGCCCCTCGCTGGGCTGGGCCTGCTCCCCCATCCCGCTGCTGGACCAGGTGGAGAAGGAGCCCTCTGGCGGGGTGGTGGTGGTGGTGGTGGCACCTGGACTGATCCTAGGGGAGGGAGGCGGACCCCCTCTGGCAGAGCTGGGTCGGGAGCATTGCACCAGGGTCCTGGAGCCTGTATGGAAAGCTGTCCTACAGGCCACTAAGGAAAATACATTTCTTTTTTCAAAGATTTTATTTATTTGAGAGAGAGAGGGAGAGTCAGAGAGAGAGAGAGAGAGAGAGACAGAGAGAAGGAGCAGGGGGAGAGGCAGAGGAAGACGCAGACTCCCAGCAGACCAGAGAGCCCGAGGCAGGGCTCGATCCCAGGACTCCAGGAGCATGACCTGAGCTGAAGGCAGACACTTAACCCACTGAGCCAGCTAGGCCCACGGAAAATAAATTCCTTAGGCTCATACTGAGCATTTGGTAAATCAACACGTTTTTATTCGATTCACTGTTAGGGCTAAGTAATGTACTCACAACCTCCAAGAAACCACACAGGGAACGGTAAGTATTTGATCTTATTAGTTTCTTATGTATCCTTGTCGTGTGAACAAATATAACTGAATATAAACATGCATTCTTATTTATTCACACCCTCTTTTTACCCAAAGGAGGGCACAGAGAGTTGTGCATCGAACCTGTTTTACTTAACAACGTGTTTTGTAGCTTAATCAGTCCGTAGACGGCTTCCTTGTTCTTTTCTTTCTTCAGCAGCAGCCTGATCTTGCGCCGTGAGGCTGTGCCACAGGTGATTTATCCAGCCCGTTCCTTCCTTCCTAAGGGGCACTTGGGTTTTGCTATCACAAACGACACCGTAATGAATGACTTTACCCTTTCAGGGCTGATGTGTAGGCAGTGGCTGACTCGGTTGCTAAAATATTGAAATACTTTCCTAGTGCTTGGTAAATAGTACAATTGCAACTGTGACGATTGATGAACTTAACGATATGAATTCTGTAATAAACGCTGCCGTTCAAGCAGTGGCTGTGGGACGTCAGGACTTGTTCAGGGGACCACCCGCCCTACCTGCACCTGGCCGGTTAGGAACACGAGGGCCCGCTGGGCTTCAGCCTAGGCCAGAGCCCATGTGACTGTGCCGTATTGAGTCTTCTTTACAGAGCACTCTGTATCTTAGAAGAGTCGCTCGTTTATCATTGTCCTCTAGGGATCTAGTTGCTACTGCTCATAAATATTTGTTTCCACTGGGCTTTTTGTTGGTTCGTTTTCATTCTTGTCAAGAAGGATGAATGCAGTGCTTTGATGTTTGAAAATTTAAGATGTATCTCAAACTAGTAGAAAGAAACAGAGACGAGAAAATTTGATTGTTCTTGATTGTTCTATCTGAAACATCAATTTTCCTTTCCTGGGAGGAAGAAGGAAGAAAAGAATAACAATAATAATCAATCACAGTCTAGAATATTTTTTTATTACCGTGCGAAAATCTGAAGCCAGAAGATTTACTAGCATGCAGGACTCAGTACAGGGGTGCCTGGGTGGTTCGCTCAGTCAGTGAAGTGTCTGCCTTCAGCTCAGGTCATGATCCCAGGGTCCTGGGATCGAGCCCCGCATCAGGCTTCCTGCTGGGTGGGGACCCTGTTTCTCCCTCTTCCACTGTCCCTCCTCCTTGCTCCTGTTCTCTCTCTCTCTCTCCAATAAATAAAATCATTTTTTAAAAGAATAAGTACAAAATAAGTAATTTGTATTTTTAAAATAAAAACCAAATTTATAGGCTTGTACCTCAGGTTATGATGCACTACATAATTTTATTTATTTATTTTTATTTTATTTAAGGTCAATTAATTAACATATATTATTGGTTTCAGAGGTAGAAGTCAGTGATTCATCAGGCTTATATAACACCCAGTGCTCATCACATCTCCTTCTTTTTTTTAAATAAATTTATTTTTTATTGGTGTTCAATTTACCAACATACAGAATAACACCCAGTGCTCATCCCATCAAGTACCCCCCTCAGTGCCTGTCACCCATTCACCCCCACCCTCACATCTCCTTCTTAATGCCTGTCACCCAGTTACCCCATCTCCCATACCACTCCCCTCCAGTGACCCTCAGTTTGTTTGCTAAGATTAAGAATCTCTAGTGCTTTTACTTCCTCTCTGATTTTGTCTTTATTTTTTCCTCTCTTCTCCTATGATCCTCTGTTTTAATTTCCACATATGAGTGAGCTTATATGATAATTGTCTTTCTCTGATGGACTTATTTTGCTTAGCACAATATCCTCTAGTTCCAACCACATCATGCGTGTCATTGCAAATGGCAAGATTTCATTTTTTTATGGCTGAGTAGTAGTCCATTGTGTGTGATATATATATATATATATATATATATATATATATACCACATCTTTATCCACTCATTTGTCCATGGACATCTGGGCTCTTTCCATAGTTTGGCTATTGTAGGCATTGCTGCCATAAACACTGGGGTGCGGGTGCCCCTTCTGATCACTACTTTTGTATCTTTGGGGCAAATACCCAGTAGGGCAATTGCTGGGTCTTAGGGTAGCTCTATTTTCAACTTTTTGAGGAACCTGCATACGTTTTTCAGAGTGGCTGCACCAGCTTGCATTCCCATCAACAGTGCAACCTCTGCATCCTCACCAACATCTGTTGTTTCCTGACTTGTTAATTTTAGCCATTCTAACTGGTGTGCGGTGGTGTATCTCTTTGTGGTTTTGAGTTGTATTTCCCTGATGATGGGTGATGTTGAGCATTTTTTCATATGTCTATTGGCCATTTGTGTGTCTTCTTTGGAGAAATGTTTATTCACATCTTCTGCCCATTTCTTGATTGGATTATTTGTTCCTTGGGGATTGAGTTTGACAAATTCTTTATAGATTTTGAATACTAGCCCTTTATCTGATATGTCATTTGTAAATATATTTTCCCAGCCCGTAGATTGCCTTTTGGTTTTGTTGATGGTTTCTCTTGCTGTGAAAACATTTTTATCTTTACAAGGTCCCAATAATTCATTTTTGCCTTTGTTTCCCTTGCCTTTGGAGATGTGTCTAGCAAGAAGTTGCTGTGGCCATGGTCAAAGAAGTTGCTGCCTGTGTTTTCCTCTAGAATTTTGATGGATTCCTGTCTCATATTTAGGTCTTTCAACGACTTTATGTCTATTTTTGTATATGGTGTGAGGAAATGGTCCAGTTTCGTTCTTCTGCACGTGGCTGTCCACGTGTCCCCAACACCATTTGTTGAAGAGACTGTCTTTTTTTCAATTGGATATTCTTTATGGCTTTGTTGAAGATTAGTTAGCCATAGGGTTGAGGGTCCGTTTCTGGGTTCTCTATTCTGTTCCATTGATCTATGTGTTCGTTTTTCTGCCAGTACCATACTGTCTTGATGATTACAGCTTTGTAGTACAGCTTGAAGTCTGGAATTGTGATACCTCCAGTTTTGGTTTTCTTTTTCAACATTCCTTTGGCTATTTGGGATCTTCTCTGGTTCCACATAAATTTTAGGATTATTTGTTCCAACTCTGTCAAGTAAGTTGATGGCATTTTGATAGGGATTGCTTTGAACATATAGATTGCTCCAGGTAGCATAGACATTTTAACAATATTTGTTCTTCCAACTATGAGCATGGAACATTTTTCCATTTCTGTATGTCTTCCTCAGTTTCTTTTTTTTTTTAATTTTTATTTATTTATGATAGTCACACACAGTTAGAGAGAGAGGCAGAGACACAGGCAGAGGGAGAAGCAGGCTCCATGCACCGGGAGCCTGATGTGGGATTCGATCCCGGGTCTCCAGGATCGCGCCCTGGGCCAAAGGCAGGCGCTAAACCGCTGCGCCACCCAGGGATCCCTGATTACATTTATTCCTAAGTATCCTGTGGTTTTTGGTACAATTGTAAATGGGATTGATTCCTTAATTTCTTTTTTTTTAATTTTTTTATTCATTTATGATAGTCACACAGAGAGAGGGAGAGAGAGAGGCAGAGACACAGGCTGAGGGAGAAGCAGGCTCCATGCACCGGGAGCCCGACGTGGGATTCGATCCCGGGTCTCCAGGATCGCGCCCTGGGCCAAAGGCAGGCGCCAAACCGCTGCGCCACCCAGGGATCCCCGATTCCTTAATTTCTTTCTTCTGTCTCATTGTTAGTGTATAGAAATGCAACTGATTTCTGTGCATTGATTTTATATCCTGCCACTTTGCTGAATTCCTTTATGAGTTCTAGCAATTTTGGGGTTGAGTCTTTTGGGTTTTCCATATGGAGTATTATGTCATCTGCAAAGAGTGAGAGTTTCACTTCTCAATTTGGATGCCTCTTATTTCTTTTTGTTGTCTGATTGCTTAGGCTAGGACTTCTAGTACTATGTTGAACAACAGTGGTGAGAGTGGATATCCCTGTTGTGTTTCTGACCTTAAGGGAAAAGCTCTCAGTTTTTCCCCATTGAGGATGATATTTGCTGTGGGCTTTTCATATATGGGTTTCATCATATTGAGGTATGTTCCTTCTATCCCAACACTGTGAAGAGTTTTAATCAAGAAAGAATGCTGTATTTTGTCAAACGCTTTTTCTGTATCTATTGAGAGGATCATATGGTTCTTGTCCTTTCCTTTATTAATTTAGTGTATCACGTTGATTGATTTATGGATGTTGAACCACCCTTGCAGCCCAGGAATAAATCCTACTTGGTCATGGTGAATAATCCTTTTAATATACTGTTGGATCCTATTGCGTAGTATGATGGTGAGAGTTTTGGCATCCATGTTCATCAGGGATATTGGTCTGTAATTCTCCTTTTTGGTGGACTATTTGTCTGGTTTGGGGACCAAGGTAATGCTGGTCTCATAGAAAAAATTTGCAAGTTTCCCTTCCATTTCTATTTTTTGGAACAGCTTCAGAAAAATAGGTGTTAATTCTTTAAATGTTTGGTATAATTCCACTGGGAAGCCATCCAGCTCTGGACTTTTGTTCGTTGGGAGGTTTTTGATTACTGTTTCAATTTCCTTGTTGGTTATGGATCTGTTCAGATTTTCTATTTCTTCCTGTTTTAGTTTTGGTAGTTTATATGTCTGTAGGATGAACTGGGTAATTTTAATCAATCATATTCCCAAGGACATCTAGAAAAGCAGAACACAATCACTTAAAAATCCTACAATCCTACTTGCCAGCTGTGACGGGTCTTAAATGTGTCCATTTAGTCATCATCAGTCCTCTTTTCAAGAGATAGAGCCCAATTTCCCTTCCTTTGCATGTGAATTGGACCTCATGACTCCTTTCTCATGAATAGAATAAAGTGGAAGTGACAATGAGCAGCTGGATCATTTAAAGAGACTGTGGTTTCCTCCTTGCTCTCTGTCCTGGATTACTCACTCTAGGAGAAGCCAACTGCCTTGTCATGAGGACATCTAAGCATCCATATAGAGAGGTCTACAAGATGAAGAAGCTGAGGCCTCCCGCCAAAAAACAGCATTATCTTGCCAGGTGAAGTGGGTCCTCCAGCTCCAGTCAAGCTTTCAGATGAACACAGTCTCAGCTGACAGCTTTACTGCAACCTTGTGAGAAACCCTGAAGTCAGAACCAGCCAAAGCCACTCCTGGATCCTGACTCTCAGAATCTGTGTAAGATAATAAATGCTTATTATTTTCAGATGCTAAGTTTAGTAGTAATTTGTTATTATAGACAACTAACATAAAGGAAATAGAGTGCTCACAAGTTAGTGAAGAATTACCAACTGGTCTCAGACCCTTGGGAGTCAGGGAGGTGAGCCTTATGTTTGGGGCTGACGGAAGGCAGCCAGGAAACTTGGTAGTACTTCCACAAACTAGCAGAGCAAGTGGGATGGGATTTAGAGTTGAGGACCATCAAGGAAAGTTCCTTAGTGAACTCCCCTGGCTATGAGTTAGGACCTGAGAGGCTATACTCTAGGAGTAAGTAAGGATGAATGGGGAGTAGCTAGATCTTCACAAAGAATGCACTGTGGCTCTGTACCACCACAATGCCTGAAATTGTATTGAGATGATCCCAGATTGCAAGTCATTCAGGTGCTGGGCAGAAGGAAAAGTAAGTCATCTCTGGACTTACTTTCTGGAGGAAGATAACACCATGCTTAGCCTGAAATTGTTTCTACATGGAATTTTGCAAATCAATACCTGGCATATTCATGTAAGAAGCACATGAAGAGTCAACATGAACAAAATAGGTAGAATCAATAGACAAGAAAAATGAACCCTCAGAGGCTTTAGATACTGGAATAGTAGACACAGGCCTTTAGGTAACATTCTACATTAAAAATTTTAAAAGATGGGGCACCTGGGTGGCCTAGTTGGTTAAGCAACTGACTCTTGGTTTCAGCTCAGGTTGTAATCTTGGGGTCATGGGATCAAGCCCATGTAGGGTCCATTTGGAGCATGGATTCTGCTTGAAACTCTCACTCCCTCTCTCTCTCTACCCAGCCCCCATGCTCTCTCTAAAACAAATAAATAATCTTAAAAAAAAAAGCTTGAATTTCAGTAGAGAACTGAAAACTATAAAAAGAACCAAAAGGGAAATACCTGTACCTGGGTGGTTAAGTTGGTTGAGCATCTGACTCTTGATTTCCACTCAGGGTCCGAGGACTAAGTCCCCTGTCGGGCTCTGAGCTTGGTGTGGAGGCTGCTTGGGATTCTTTCTCCCTCTCCCTCTGCCCCCCTCCACTCATGCACATGCTCACTCTCTTTCTTTAAATAAACAAACAAGTAAAATCTTAAAAACAAAAAAAGAGAGCCAAAAGGAAAGTGGTATGGGTTGAGTTGTGCCCTCCAAAAGGATATGTCAAAGTCCTAACCCCTGAGCACCTCAGAATGGGACCTTATTTGGAAATAGGGCCATTACGGATATAATTAGTTAAGTTCAGATGAGGTCATACTGGAGTAGTGTGGGCCCCTAATCTAGTATGACTGGCAACCTTAAAAAAGATGATGTGAAAACACACCAGAAGAGAAGGCCATGTGATGACGGAGGCAGATCAGAGTGACACGTCTACAAGCTAAGGCACCCCCAGGATTTCCAGCAGCAACCAGAATAGACTCTCTGAGCCTCCAGGAGGAGCCCACCCTCCTGACACTTAGACTTCAGATTTTAGCTCCAGAACTGTGAGTGAATCAATGTCTGTTGCTTTAAACCACCCAGTTCATGACACCCTGTTCTTGCAGCCCCAAGAAATGAATCCTGAGAGCATAGAGTTGAAAGACAAACAATAACCAGAAGCAAAAATTCAGTGGATGAGAATTAGTGAGCTAGAAGACTGGTCAGAAAAAAGTACCCAGAGTGAAGCACGGGGAGACAAATGGATGGAGAACACAAAGCAGGAAGTTAAAACTATTGGGGAAGAACTAACCTACTAGAGGACAGCGGGTAGTCAACCTGCCACAAGTCCACAGATGCCGAACATAGACAACAGGCCCTGATGGGAGCAAGACAAGGTTTTCTTTCTTTCTTTCTTTCTTTCTTTCTTTCTTTCTTTCTTTCTTTCTTTCTTTCTTTCTTTCTTTCTTTCTTTCCTTCTTTCTTTCTCTCTTTCTTTCTTCTTTCTTTCTTTCTTTCCTTCTTTCTTTCTCTTTCTTTCTTTCTTTCTTCTTTCTTTCTTTCTTTCTTTCTTTCTTTCTTTCTTCTTTCTCTTTCTTTCTTTCTCTTTCTTTCTTTCTTTCTTTCTTCTTTCTCTTTCTTTTTGATTTTATTTATTTGACAGAGAGAGTGAGAGAGCACAAGTAAGCAGAGCAGGAGAGGGAGAAGCAGGCTCCCCACTGAGCAGGGAGCCCAATTCAGGGTTCAATCCTGGGACCTTGGAATCATGACCTGAGCCAAAGGCAGATGCTTAACTGACTGAGCCACTCAGAAGCCCCAAGACAGGTTATTTCTCACAGCACAGCCAGTGGCAGGAACACCAGCACAGTGGTGTCTGGCTGGTCCTTGCCTCCAAGTCCCGTGGGTGTGACATGATAGAAACGCCACATGAAAGGGTTGTGTCCCAGTCACAGCTGAGGAACCCAGAGCCAAGGGCCTAGCACTTTTTATTTAAATTTTTATTTAAGTAGGCTTCATGCCCAGCATGGAGCCCAATGTAGGGCTTGAACTCACACCCTTGAGATCAAGATGTGAGCTGAGATTAAGAGTTGGCCGCTTAACTGACCAGGCCACCCAGGTGTCCCAAGGATCTAGCATTTTTGCAGTAAGTGACAAACCAGTCCCCTCCTCTGGAGAGTGAACAGGTGCATGCAGTCACTTGTGGGCTCCTTGACCTGCCTTGCCACCTTTGTGATAAGCTACAGAGACTGCTCAGTATCAGGTAGTTTGGTTTACCTCAGCAAGGATATAAGGGGCTCTTGAGGCCCATGGCAGCCTGCCTTTCCAATAACCCATCCTGCACCCCACATGTTTTTAAGTGAATTCACATTTTCTCATGAACATGCCATCCTATCAGAGACTCAGATTGGACATACTGACTGGGCCTGGCACAAGTCCATTTAGTTTGTCTCATATAACACTTGGTTAGGCTATTATGACGAGAATCCCAATCAGCAGCATGGTGCAGTATTGACATCATTCATGCATCTCAGGGTCTCTGACTCAGCCAAGTGAGGAGTCCCAGGGGAGGATTATTTCAGATAACCTTTTAGCTTCCTCTCTTGTGGTGTGGATGGACTACTCTGCTTGAACTGTGCTCTTAGTCCAAATAGAACAGGAGGTGTGGGCAACCATACATGCTCTTCCCTGTTCATTCAGGATGTAGGATAAAGCCAGACCCTTACCTATTACAACTGCGAGACAACAACTGAGAGAGTTTAGCCTGCCCTGCTAACCTGGGACTCATGCCATCCCTTTGGCTGTGGTAGCTAAAGTAAGGGGTAGGTTTTTGATCAGTGTGTCTGGAGCATGGTCTCTGTTGGGAGCTACCAAGACTCACACAGATGTATGGAACCAGAAGTCAGTGTCTGCTGCAGGCAGGACTACCCTCTTTTTGGGGGACCCGACAAAGGAAACCTGACCCAAGGGGCAGTGCAGTTGTCAAAAATTACAGAAGATGATAGGTAAGCCAGAAAGCAACCCCCATCTCTAATGGAAACTATGGCCCACCCTCCTCTCCCCAAACATATGTCCCCTGGGGTGACGTAGTGGGCCCACATAGATGCCATTACAGGCCATGGTTGCACTGTAGCTGATCCACATGACCGGCTACAGTAACTGCTCAGTGTCAGGGAATACTGAGCCTTGAAGTTTGACACCACACCCTCAGCAAGGATGTGCAGATGCCGAGGGCCCGTGCCTTGCTACCACACTGAGAGATTCTGTGAGAAGGTTTAGCCCACACATGCTTGTATTCCCAGGGGGAGAGTGGGAATGGGGCAGGAGCTCAATTTTGGAGAGAATGGTCAACAATTTTTCAAAACTGATTAAAAAAAATATCAAGACACAGTTAAGACACATTCAAGAAGCCACATTCAAGAAGCCTTACAAATTCTGTATAACTTTGCTGGCGTAACACCAGTGCCACACACAGGGAGACTTAAATGACAGGAACTTATTTTCTCACGGCTCCGAAGACTGGAAGTTCAAGACCAAGGTGTCAGCAGGCTCGCTCTCTCCTGAGGCTTCTTCCCTTGGCTTGCAGGTGGCTGCCTTCTGGTCGTGTCCTCACATGGCCTTTTCCGTCTGCGTGTGACCATCCCTGGTGGCCCTCTTCTTACGGGGTCATCAGTCACATTGGAGGGGAGCCCTGTCTTATCACCTCCTTTGACTTCAGTTGCTTCCTTAAAAGCCCTGTCTTCAAACAGAGTCACCTGAGGGGTTAGGGCTTTCACATAGGAATTTGTTGGAAGGACACAATTCATTCTATAACAAACCCCAAATACTATAAAGATTTTATTTATTTATTTGACAGAGAGAGAGAGAGAGAAAGAGAGAGAGAGAACAAGCAGGGGGAACTGCAGAAGGAGTGGGAGAAGCAGGCTCTCCCCTGAGCAGGGAGCCCGATGTGGGGCTCAATCCCAAGACCCCAGGATCATGGCCTGAGCTTCACCAAGGCAGATGCTTCACCAACTGAGCCACCCAGGCAGCCCTGCAAACACTATGAAAAGAAAAACACAGGGATGTCTGGGTGGATTTTGGGATTGTTAGTTCCAGCTCCACACTGGGCGTAGAGATTACTTAAAAATAAAATCTTTTGGGACACCTGGGGGGCTCAGCGGATGAGTGTCTGCCTTCAGCTCGGGGCGTGACTCCGGGGTCCCGGGATCGAGTCCCCCATCAGGCTTCCCACAGGGAGCCTGCTTCTCCCTCTGCCTATGTCTCTGCCTCTCTCTCTGTGTTTCTCATGAATAAAAAAATAAAATCTTAAAAAACATACTTACAGCAACAATCGACAGAACATAAACAAGAAGAGACAAATTTAATATTACAGTGGAAAATTTTGACATACTTCTCAGTAACGGATAGAGTAAAGCAGGCAAAAAATAAGAAAAAACTTTCGAGAGTCACACTAGGATGTTCTGTTTGGAAAACTAAAGTCAAATCATGGCTCATTTAGCTAGTGACCACTGCATTATACAGATGATATGCCAACAGTTTCTAAAAACTAACATAATACGGGATTTGGAAATCATTAGAATAATTTGGTGAGCACCTACAATTTGCATCACTTGTTGGACCATCATATAAGATATAGTTTAGATAAATTAGAGAATAAAAGGGAATATTTAAAAATTGTTGATATGCATATATACACATACCTATACATTTTAATGATCATATCCACTTGTTCAGTATTTTTTTAAAGATTTTATTTATTTATTCATAGACACAGGGAGAAAGAGGCAGAGACACAGGCAGAGGGAGAAGCAGGCTCCACGCAGGGAGCCTGATGTGGGACTCGATCCCATGTCTCCAGGATCACACCCCAGGCTGCAGGTGGCGCCAAACCGCTGTGCCACTGGGGCTGCCCTTGTTCAGTATTTTTTAAAAATATTTTATTTATTTATTTGAGAAAGAGAGAGAGCATGAGTGGGAGAGGGTCAGGGAGAAGGAAAAGCAGACTCTCCACTGCGCAGGGAGCCTGACACAGGACCCTGGGATCATGACCTGAGTCAAAGGCAGACACTTAACCAACTGAGCCACCCAGGCGCCCCAGCCACTTTTGAATTTTTGGATTTCATCTTTGTGCATATGTCGTTTCTTAGTACGGAGATTACATCTATACAATAAGTTCTCAGAAGAGGGATTGCTGGGTCAGAGTGTAAATGCATTTGAAATTTTGGTCAATGTGATCAAATTGCTCTCCATAAAGACTGTACTGTATTTACACTCCCATCAGGAGGTTGAGTGCCTGTTTCCCCACAGCCTCACCATCAATCAGTCTGTGTTGTCAAACTTTTAAATTTTTTTGCTCTTTTGATGGTGAGAAATTTTAGCTCCGTGTAATTTAAATATGTACTTTTATTATAATGAGTGAAGTTGGTATATTTCAATATGTGTTATGGTTGTTTTCATCTTTTGTGAACTATGTATTGATGAGGACTGTGTTTGTTAGTTTTTACTCTTCAGAGCTGTGTGCAGGTGTGGAAGAGAACTTGTTGCGAACAAATATATCCAGATTTGCATTTTATTTATTTTTATTTACTTTTATTTTTTTAAAGTAATCTCTACAGCCAACATGGGGCATGAACTTAAAACCCCCAGAATCAAGAGTGGCATGCTCCACCAGCTAAGCCAGCTGGGACCCCGCAGATTTGTGTTTTAAAACAAGCACCTCTGCCATTACCTCCTGATTTTTTTCCCTTCACAATGTCTCAGTTCCCTCCAATGAATAGTGTGAAGTCCCTGAGAAGCCAGCAGGGTTGGAATTCTGAACATAGAAGGAGTATCCTTGGACTGGAGGGGGGCAGGGAGGAGTACCTGTGTGATAGGCAGGTGTGATGTTACCAGGGAAGACAAATGGAGCATTAAAAAAAAATAGAGCACATATTTTAGTATATGTGCTGCCAAAGCGAGCACTAGAGCACATATTTTAAGGTCATAAAGGAAGTCTCAACAAATTCTAAAGGTTTAATACCATACAGTCTATGTTTCTCAATCATGATTCAGTGAAATTGCAAATTATAATAGGTTGATATGTTTGGAAACTATTGTATTGACAACTTTTGGTAGGAAAGGATATCATAAAGAAATCTCAGAAATATTTAGCTCTGAATAATAATGACAGAAGCACACGGCAAAGTTTGTGAGATACAGCTAAAGCATCACTTAGAGGAAAATTTATATCTTTAAATACATGTATTAGGAACCAGTACACATATAAAAATAAACAAGCCCCCAAGAGACATGAAAACATACATCCACACAAATACTTGCAAGCACGTTCATAGCAGCAACTATTTAAAATAGCTCCCAAAAACCCTCTTACACTGTTGGTGGGAATGTGACCTGGTGCAGCCACTCTGGAAAACTGTGCGGAGGTTCCTCAAAGAGTTAAAAATAGACCTGCCCTACGACCCAGCAATTGCACTGCTGGGGATTTACCCCAAAGATTCAGATGCAATGAAACGCTGGGACACCTGCACCCCGATGTTTCTAGCAGCCATGACCACAGTAGCCAAACTGTGGAAGGAGCCTCAGTGTCCATCGAAAGATGAATGGATAAAGAAGATGTGGTTTATGTATACAATGGAATATTCCTCAGCCATTAGAAACGACAAATCCCCACCATTTGCTTCAACGTGGATGGAACTGGAGGGTATTATGCTGAGTGAAGTAAGTCAATCGGAGAAGGACAAACAGTGTATGTTCTCATTCATTGGGGGAATATAAATAATAGTGAAAGGGAATATAAGGGAAGGGAGAAGAAATGTGTGGGAAATATCAGAAAGGGAGACAGAACATAAAGACTCCTAACTCTGGGAAACGAACTAGGGGTGGTGGAAGGGGAGGAGGGCGGGGGGTGGGGGTGAGTGGGTGACGGGCACTGAGGGGGACACTTGACGGGATGAGCACTGGGTGTTATTCTGTATGTTGGTAAATTGAACACCAATAAAAATTTATTTATTAAAAAAAATAGCTCCCAAAGGAAGCAATATAAATGTTTATCAACCGGTGAATGGATAAACAAAATGTGGTATGTCCATACAAGGGAATATTATTTGGTGATAAAAAAAGAACAAAGCGCCGCTACATGCTATGATACAGATGAATCTCAAAAACATTATGTTAAGTGAGTGAAAGAAGCCAGACACAAAAGAGTTTGTATTGTATGATTGCATTATTGTGAAGTGTCCAGAAAAGGCAACTCTATAAGGAAAGAAGATAGATTATTGGTTGCCTAGGGGGAAGTGGAATTAGGGATAAGTTCATCCAAATGGGTATGACATTTCTTTTTTTGGCAATGATGGAAATATTCTAAAATTATACTGTGGTGATAGTTGCGCAAATCTGTAACTACACTAAAGATCATTCAATTGTACACTTAAAACAGGCAAATTTGGGGATCCCTGGGTGGCGCAGCGGTTTGGCGCCTGCCTTTGGCCCAGGGCGCGATCCTGGAGACCCGGGATCGAATCCCATGTCGGGCTCCCGGTGCATGGAGCCTGCTTCTCCCTCTGCCTGTGTCTCTGCCTCTCTCTCTCTGTGACTATCATAAATAAATAAAAATTAAAAATTAAAAATTAAAAATAAAAAAAAATAAAACAGGCAAATTTTATGGTGTGGAAATTATACCTCAATCAAACGTTAAAAATAAATAAGGAAAGCATTCAATTTAAGATGGTGAGAAAAGAGCAATGAAACAAACCTCTAAAAAACAGAAAGTAAAGGAGCCCCTGGCTGGCTCAGTCGGAGGAGCATGCAACTCTTGATCTCAGGGTCATGAGTTTGAGCCCCATATTGGGTGTAGAGATTACTTACATAAATAAATATTTAAAAAATAAATAAAAATGGGACGCCTGGGTGGCTCAGTGGTTGAGCATCTGCCTTCGGCTCAGGTCATGATCCCGGGGTCCTGGGATCGACTCCGCATCAGGCTCCCCACAGGGAGCCTGCTTCTCCCTCTGCCTGTGTCTCTGCCTCTCTCTCTGTCTCTCATGAATAAATAAATAAAAATATTTAAAAATAAATAAATAAAAATAAAAACAGGAAGGAAGGAAACCATAAAAAAAATCAGAAACCAAGGAAAGAAAACAAACAAAAGTAGAAAAGTAAATTTGGTATTTTGAAAGAAATCAAATATATCTGTAAAAAATGTAAAAATTTACAAATGTATATAATTAAATATATAAAAAATAATATCCAGAGGTGGATTAATGATCACAGTGAATTCATTTACAGCTTAAGTAAACAACATCAGTTTCCAATAACAAGCAAGTCTTAGGAGCTTGTAGTGTCATTGCGTTCTTCACTGAAGACAGGACTGGCCATCTCAATCATAGGATCTGGCTTCTGTTGATTGACTAAGGTCAAGCACTTCTCACGTATTGTTTTTTCACATCCTCACAGCAGTCCAAAGAGGTGGATGCTCTTATGATCCCCACTTAGCAGATGGGCACCCGGGCTCCCAGGGGAGGGCTCCCTGGAAGAGGTGACAAAGCCAGGTTTCTCCCCCTGGTGCTAGGCTGCTGGTGTCCACCAGGGGGCAGAGAGAAGCCAGGAATTCAGACACAGGTTCCAAGCTTTCCTGAACTTCCCCCTGCCTGCCTGCCTGCCTTTGTGGTCAGAGAGACCTGGGGGATCAAGGGACCTGACCCCTCTCCCTCACTTTACTGTGGGGTAAAAGGAGGCCAGGGAGGGAGAGGGAGCCACCCAGGGGGCAGAGCCCATCAGGAGCAGGAGTGGCACCAGAGCCCCAGACCCCAGCCCTGGACTCAGGTGACCCCCAGCACCTGGGGGGCAACACCCTGGGCCCAGCTTCTGGACTGTGGCGGGGGCTCCCATCCCAGCTGTGAGCTGCACAGACATCCGTCACTCCAGGGGAGCCACACAGCCCTGCCCATGGCCAGGATACAGCTGCCGTTTCCTGAGCCAGGCTCCCCATCACCAAGAGGTTCCTAAGTCCTAAGGCGGGGGGGGGGGGTCTCCCTCCCAGGACTGTTGTGAGGTTTCATGCAAAGCACTGACCGCAGAGGAAGTTCTCAGGCAGTGGAAGCTCTATTGCTCTTGTTGTTCCTATTTTATTATTAATAGCGAGTTGCCGGGCAACCCAGGGAAGCAGGTGTCTCTGATGCCTGTTCCTCAGAAGAGGAAGTGAGGCTGGAGAGTCCAGAGCTGGGGTCCTGGGACTCCAGGCCCTGGGCCTTGTAGTGAATGAGGGGTAGCTGTCGGGCTATTATCGCAGCTCTGCTGGTAGGGACACGAATGACCGCATCTTGCCCACAAGAATCAGAGGTTGAGAGAGGCTAAGCGTCACAGGGCTGGTGTGGAGCTTCGATGGGAACCCCTGTCTGTCTGATTCCAGAGCCTGTGTTCTAAACTGCTACTTTGCTCTCAACCATTGCCCTCTAATGTGCCAGGGCATAATGTGATCAGTACAGGCATTCCATCATTGGGGTGAGTCTGTGCACCCAGTCCTTGGACGGTAAGACGCCAGGGATACTCCATCCCTGCTCCCTGCACTTCACTCACTCCATTCTACAGTGTGGTTTGGGTAAAAAATGTCTATTATTATTACTTTTGGTCACTTTTCAAATTGTGGTAAAATCTATATAACAACAAAATTACCACTTTAAGGGACGCCTGGGTGACTCAGGGGTTTGGGGCCTGCCTTAGGCCCAGGGTGTGATCCTGGGGTCCCGGGATTGAGTCCCACATCGGGCTCCCTACATGGAGCCTGCTTCTCTGTCTGCCTGTGTCTCTGCCTCTCTCTCTGAATAAATACATATTTTTTTAAATTACCATTTTAATTATTTTTAGGTGTACAGTTCAGTGACATTAAGTACATTCACACTGTTGTGCAACCATCACCACCGCCCATTTCCTGAACTTTCTCATGATCCCAAAATGAAACCCTGTGCCCCATTAAAAAAGAACTCTTCATCTCCCTCCTCCAGCCCCTCACAACCACCCTTCTACTTTTGTGTCTCTGAATTTAACTACACTAGGTAGCTCATTTAAGTGGAATCATACAGCCTTTGTCCTTTTGTGTCTTGGCTTCTTCAACTTGGCATAATGTCTTCAAGGTTCATCCTAGGTGTAGCATGTGTCAGAGTTTCCTTCCTTTTTAAAGCTGAATGATACTCCATTGTATGTATGTTCTATCTTTTGCTTATCCATTCATCTGTTGATGGACATTTGTTATTTTATTTTATTTTATTTTATTTTATTTTATTTTATTTTATTTTATTTTGTTTTATTTATTCATGAGAGACACACAGGCAGAGACACACACAGAGGGAGAAGCAGGCTCCCTGTGGGGAGCCTTATGTGGGACTCGGTCCCGGGACCCCAGGATCACACTCTGGGCCAAAGGCAGACTCTAAACCACTGAGCCACCCAGGCATCCCTGTTGATGGGTATTTGGATTGTTTCCATCTTTCAGCAATTGTGAAGAACACTGCTATGAACATCGGTGTACAAGTAACTAACTCCCTGCCTTCGTTGGATATTATGGTAATTCTGTGTGGTTTCTTTTTTAAGATTTTATTTATTTATTTATTTATTTATTTATTTATTTATTTATTTATTTATGAGAGAGAGAGAGAGAGAAAGAGAGAGAGAGAGAGAGAGAGAAAGGAAGAACACAAGCAGGAGAAGCAGGTTCCTGGTTGAGCAGGAAGCCTGATGCGGGGCTCCATCCCAGGACGGTGGGACCATGACCCGAGCCTCAACCGACTGAGCCACCTGGGTGTCCCCAGTAATTCTGTGTTTCACTCTTTGAGGAACCACTATACTTTGTCGCAGCAGCTGCACTATTTTACATTCTCTCTGGTTGTGCAACTGGGATCCAATTTCTCCACATTCCCACCAACACTGGTGATTTTCTGTTTTATTTTATAATAGTTATCTTTTGTTTTTAGCTTTTGTTTTTTTGATAATAAAAAACCTAATGGATTAGAGTATCTCATTGTGGCTTTGATTTGCATTTTCCTAATGATTATTAATACTGAATATTTTTTTTGAAGATCCATTATGTTTATTTATTTTTAAAAGATTTTATTTATTTATTCATGAGAAACAGAGAGAGAGAGAGAGAGAGAGAGAGAGAGAGAGAGAGGCAGAGGGAGAGAAGTAGGCTCCATGCAGGGAGCCCGATGTGGGACTCGATCCTGGGTCTCCAGGATCATGCCCTGGACTGAAGGCAGCGCTAAACTGCTGAGCCATCCAGGGATCCCTATTATTTATTTTTTAAAGTAAGTTCTACAACCAACAGGAGGCTTGAACTAATGACCCCGAGATCAATAGTTGCACACTCCACTGACTGGGCCAGCCAGGTGCCCCTGAACATCTTTTCATGTGCCTGTTGGCTATCTCTACATCTTCTTTGGATAAATATTTATTTAAGTCCTTTGCCCATTTCTAAATTGGTTGTCCGTTTTATTTGTCGTTGAGTTGTAAGTGTTCTTTATATATTCTGGATATTATTGGATATATGATTTACAAACATTTTCTCCCATTCTGTAGTTTGCCTTTTTGTTCTATCGATAGTGTCCTTTGATGCACAGGAGTTTTAAATTTTGATGAAGTTCAAAAGTCCAACTGATCTATTTTTTCTTTTGTAGCCTGTACTTTTTTTTAAATTTTTTAAAATTTATTTATGATAGTCACACACACACACAGAGAGAGAGAGGCAGAGACATAGGCTGAGGGAGAAGCAGGCTCCATGCACTGGGAGCCCAACGTGGGATTCGATTCCGGGTCTCCAGGATTGCGCCCTGGGCCAAAGGCAGGCGTTAAACTGCTGCGCCACCCAGGGATCCCTGTTGCCTGTACTTTTGATGTCATCTTGATAACTTTTTTTTTTTAAGATTTTATTTTATTTACTGATGAGAGACACAGAGTGAGTGAGAGAGAGGCAGCAGGAGAAGCAGGCTCCACGCAGGGATCCCGACATGGGACTCGATCCCAGGTCTCCAGGACCAGGCCCTGGGCTGCAGGTGGCACCAAACCGCTGCGCCACCGGGGCTGCCCTCATCTTGATAACTTTTAACTGTATTTCAAACCAGTCCAGAGGGAGGGCCCTCTTTTTTATAGAGTTCAAGCACTATTCCCTTTAGCAATCAGAATTGTGAGCCAGTCAAAGAAAAGGGATCCCTCAAAACAATGACATTTGTGTGCTTTTCTCAGGTAGTACTAGTTGGAGTACATTTCCGCTGACTTCCAAAATAAATGTGAGAACTTCTGAACCACTTTTGAACCATTCACTATTCCCTTAGTATAGTCTGAGCCTGTCATCGTGAGCTGCATGATGTCCTGTTTCAGCATGATGGATTCTAAGGGGGCACTTATCGCTATCTCTGTTCATAATCTTTATCTTTTTTTTTTTTTAAAGATACAGACCCAATTAAGAATCACCAAGGGATTTTATTTATTTATTTATTTTTTAAATTTTTATTTATTTATGATAGTTACACACACAGAGAGAGAGAGAGAGAGAGAGGCAGAGACATAGGCAGAGGGAGAAGCAGGCTCCATGCACCGGGAGCCCGATGTGGGATTCGATCCCGGGTCTCCAGGATCGCGCCCTGGGCCAAAGGCAGGCGCCAAACCGCTGTGCCACCCAGGGATCCCTTTATCTTTTTTTTTTAAGATTTTATTTTTCTTTAAATAATCTCGACACCCAACCTGGGGCTTGAACTCACAACCCCAGGATCAAGAGTCACATGTACTACCAACTGAGCCAGCCAGACACCCCAGTAGTCTTTATCTTGAGACTAGTTTTCCAGATATTGATAAGCCACTCCAGCCTTCTCTTGTTTGCATGACATACTGTTTTTCCATCCATTTGTTTTGAAAACCTGTATGGTTATATTTACAGTGCGTCTCTTAGAGACAGCTTGTCCTTTGCTCTTTTGCTTTTATTTTTTACCTCCCTTAAGTCATCTGACAATCTCTGATTTATAATTGGAGCATTTAGTCCATTAATAGGAGGTGACCTGACCCATGATGACGGGAGCTGTGTCATTTGTTTGTTTGTTCTTGGCAGGTACGCACACTTTGGGAACGTGATGAGTTGGCTTTTCCCAGCCTCCTAGATGCAGCCAGCCAGAAAGGTGAGAGAGGCACACTTTGGGCCCCTTCACAGTCATTTAATGAGGCAGAATAGTGCACTTTGCCCCCGGCGGCCTCTGGGTCAGACACAATCATGACATAGGAGCTCTGGGTAGGATTCTGTGACAGGATTAAACAGGTCCTAAGATCACAAAATGCAAAGGTTAAATGTGTTGGTGAGAACATTGGATAATCTCCATTCCCTGTAGTATCTTTCTTATGGGAAGCTGTACTCTCTGCTCTTTTAAATTGCTGTTTCTTATTCATATTCTAAATGGAAAAGGTAAAAAAAAAAAAACAGAACAGGTCTTGCTACAATGAATTTAACCTTGTGATTTCAGTAATGAAGATTCATGGATTTGTGGGGCACCTGGATGGCTCAGTCCATTAAGCATCCAACTCTTGATTTCTGCTGGGGTCATGATCTCAGGGTTGTGAGATCCAGCCCTGTGTCAGGCTCTGTGCTCAGTGGGGAGTCTGCTTGAGATGTTCTCTCTCCCTCTCTCTCTACCTCACCCTGCTGTGTACACTCTCCCTTCAAAATAAATAAATAAATCTTTAAAAAAAAACAGGTTATGCACTATTAAAAAAAATTCATGGATTTGCATTTGTGGCTGGTGTGCAAGAGAACCAATCACATACCTAGAGAGAGAGCTTTGCTGGTCACTGACCTCCTCACTCCAACACACCTTTGTGCTTCTGTTCATTGCCTCCCATGCAATTAGGGACAATTCTGAGTGGGGCTGGAGGCTACTCCTTTCTCAGAGACTAGTGAATGCAGCAGATATCTGTTGAAATCCTAAGGATGAGGGCAGCCCCGGTGGCTCAGCGGTTTAGCGCCGCCTTCAGCCCAGGGCGTGATCCTGGAGACCTGGGATGGAGTCCCACATTGGGCTCCCTGCATGAAGCCTGCTTCTCCCTCTGCCTGTGTCTCTGCCTCTCTCTCTCTCTCTCTCTCTCTCTCTCTCTCTCTCTCTCTCTCTCTGTCTCTCATGAATAAATGAATAAAATCTTAAAAAAAAAGAAATGAAAGGCCATAGAAGGATTTTGAGCCATTTACAGATATCAGATTTTCATTTAAAAATTCTTTCTGGGGAATGAAGAGTGTGGGAGGGATAGGGAATGAGAAACACGGAGGCCAGTTGAAAGGAAGCCTGTTACAGCCACACAGGGTGGAGAAGATGCTTCATGAACTACCTAGGAGGAGGGCATGGCAAGGCTCAGGGGATTCAAGAAGCATCGGAGGGTAGAATCAATAGGCTGAGGTGCCTTTGGAGGGAGGAATACACATTGGCTCCTAGGTTTCTGGCTTCAACCAAGACTGATCCTGGGGTTCAGGAGAGGGTCTGCAGGGATACATTGGGAGTCAGGCATGACCGTGTGATGACGGGCCATGTTCACCTGTTATCACTCATTTGGGGGTGATGAGCCACTGCGGGGCAGGGACTGGTTGGCTTCATCTCTGGCTCAGGGCAGAGCACGGAGCAGCCCATGGTGGTTGCTATTGAACTGAGTTGTGGGGTAACACCCTTCGGAATGGCTTAAACCTGATGTTTAGATTTATGGGAATATGAGGCCCATTATTTATTTATTTATTTATTTATTTATTTATTTATTTATTATTTTTAAAAGAGACGAGAGAGAGAGAGAGAGAGAGACAGAGACAGAGACCTAGGCGGAGGGAGAAGCAGGCTCCCTGCAGGGAACCCTTTGCAGAACTCGATCCCAGGACCCGGGGATCACAACCTGAGCCAAAGGCAGACGCTCAACCACTGAGCCACCCAGGTGCCCCGAGGCCCATTATTTAAAGAACACCACTGTCTCCGCTAACCCTATATTGAGATAAATGATTTCTGTTCTAAGTATGAGCCCTGCACTGGGCTGCTGACAGTCTAGCTGGGAGCCCAGTGTTGCACCATACACAACGGGAGGGTTACAGGCTAGACGTGAGGCCCCCAATGATGTGGTGTGGACTCCGCGGGGAGCGCCGAGGGATGCCCAGAGGACAGTGAAGAGGACCTGAGATTGAGACCCTGAACGAGCCTGACACGGGATGCCCCCTTGACTCTGCCCCTGCCTCTGTCCGCAGTCACCAAGCCCTGGGGATGCAGCCTCCTCAACCGCTTTCTCCTCTGCCCTCCACCTGTCACCAAAACGGATCAGTCATTGTCCCCCCCCCCCCCGCCCCATTGTACCTGCCTCCACTGTGGGCGCTGACTCTAATCTTCGTCCCTCCAATCCACACTCGCCCCTGCAGCAGACTCTGCCTTGGGCACTTTCGGTGGCTAAGCTGCAACATCCTTAAGAGGCTTGTAAGCAGCGTGGGAATGCACCCGTTGGATAAAAGGCAGACTGAGCCCGAGCCTAAGGCACCAACAAATGATTGTTTATGTACAGTAGCCTTTAGCTTCCACGCCCAATGTGGGGCTTGAACTCACAACCTGAGATCAGGAGTCCCATGCTCCACTGAGCGAGCCAGCCAAGCAGCCCGGTTTCAGTATTTTTTAAAAGTTCGAAGTGATCATGAGAAAATCTTAATTTTGGTGGACTTCTTAATGTATTTTGAAGTTTAATACTGAATCCACACTGGGGCCCCATAACCATCTGTTGTCCAGGGCCCTCCTCTAGTCTCCCTGCGAGGCCCTTGGATCCATCCTTGGCCAGCCCCTCGGCCTCAGCCTCACCCTCGCCGTTTGCTGGCTCTCTGGGCTCCACTGAACAGCTCACCTGCAAGCGCCCACCTGCCCAAGCCCGGCTCCGCTGTCGTGTGACAGGGAAAGTCCCTCAACCTCTGCGTGCCTCAGCGTCCTCGTCTGTTGAAAAGGGGGTGAAATGGCATCAAGCCGGTGTGTGCTAGCATTAAAGAAGCGAGGCAGAGCCCTGCCGGCGCATGCTAAGTGCCAAGTGGTGCCTGCACTACGCTCCCCGGAGTCGCTGTTCCCTCTGCCTGGGGCACTCTTCTCCCCCTGCCCTTTGCTGTCACCGGGCCCAGTCCTTCAGCCTTCCCAGCGCAGTCGAGGGGTCACTTCCTCCCAGCGTGAGTTAGCGCAGCGAGGGAGCGCCCAGGAAGAGCAGAGCGTGCAGAGGGGGCTGAGGCGACGGGGGCTTCCGTGCAGAGCTGCTCTCGCGAGCCGCCAGGGCCCTGACCGCGGGGCGAGCAAAGCCCGTCCCAGGCGCTCCGCAGGGCCCGGAGCTGCCCGGCCCAGCGGGACGCCGGGCGCGTCTCCCAAGCCCGCTGGATCGGCCCTGGGGCCCGCAGGGCGCGGGCACAGCGCGGGGTGTGGGGCGCCCGCCTGGGGCACCGGCCGGGAGCACGGGGAGCCAGGTGGGGGCGCGCGGGGAGCGGAGGCTGAGCAGGGGTCGCGCAAGGAGAAGCGCCCAGCGCGCGTGCAAGGCGACGGCGGGGAGGGCCCGGGTGCCAGCGAGGAGGTGCGGAGGCGGCCGCGGGCAGAGGAAGCGCCCCACCTCCGGGCGCGGCGGGCACCTGCGGGGCCCTGGACCTCCGCACCCGCCCGAGGCGTTTCGGGTCCCCAGCGACGGTCTGCGCAGCGGGAGGGGCTGCGGGTCCCTGCGCGGGCGGGACGGAGACTCCGGGTCCCCGGGGAGCCCTGGGCCGGGACCTCGCGCTCGCCCGACGGCGCCACCAGCGGCCGGATCGGAGCCCAGCGCGGCGCAGACGCCCCGACGGCGGGCAGGGGCCCCTCGGCCCTCGCCCCTCGGCCCTCGCCCAGGCGGAGCAGCAGCCTCCCGGCGTCGCGGCCGCGGCCTTGGCCCCGCCCCCGCCCCCGCCCCGCGCCCCCATTGGTCGGGCCCGGAGGGGGCGGGGCCGGGGCGGGGCCGAGGCGGCGCGCGGGCCCCACGGGCGGCGGGGGCGGGGCGCGCGGCGCAGACGGCGGGTCCCGCTGCGGAGGCGCCGCTCGGTCCGCGCCGCTCGGCCCCGACGGGCGCTCGCCGCCGCCGCCCCTGCCGCCCCCGCCGCCCCGCGCGCCTCGGCGGAGCCTTTGCCGGCGCGGCGTCCGCACGCGCGTGGGCCCCGGGGGAGCGCTCGCCTGCCGCGGGGCGGCGGACCCGGCAGGTGCGGCGCGGGGGACAGCGCCGCGGCCGCCCGCCAGCCCCCCCCCCCCGCGGCGCCGGCCCCGCGCTCGCCCGCCGCCCGCCGTCGGGGCGGCCCCGGCTCCCGCCCGGCCGCGGGGCGGATGCGCGCCCGCTGAGGCCCGCGGAGGCCCGCCCGGCCCGCCATGGCCGCGCGCCCCGGGCCGCTGTGGCTCGTGGGCCTGGCGCTGTGCGCGCTGAGCGGCGGCGGCCCCGGCCCGCGCCCCCCGGCCGGCTGCCCGGCCCGCCGCCTGGGCCCGCGCGAGCGCCGCGACATGCAGCGCGAGATCCTGGCGGTGCTCGGGCTGCCCGGGCGGCCCCGGCCCCGCGCCCCGCCCGCCGCCGCCCGGCTGCCGGCGTCGGCGCCGCTCTTCATGCTGGGCCTGTACCGCGCCATGGCCCGCGACGACCACGAGGACGGCGGCCCCCCCGCGCGGCGCCCGGGCCGCGCCGACCTGGTCATGAGCTTCGTCAACGTGGGTGAGTGCGGCGGACGGGCCCGGGCGGCGGGGCCGGGGCGGGGCAGGGCTGTGGCCTCGGGCCGTGGGCCCCGCGGCGGCGGCGCGACCGGGAGCGCTGGGGCGCGCGTCCCTCCGCCCGCAGCCGCGCAGCCGCCCGGGGTCGGAGTCCTCTCCTGCCGGCGGGCGGCGGGACCCGCGGGGATGCGGCGCAGCGATAGGGGCGGGGCCGGGGACGGAGGTGAGCGCGGGCCGCCCGGTCCCGCCCCGCCCCGCCCCGCCCCGCCCGCGGAGGGAGCTGCCCCGGAGCCCCGACGACGCCGAGCCGCCGCCGGTGCCGGCCGGAGCCCCAGCTCCTGGGGAGGGCGTGGCCGTCGGGGCGGCGGGCGGGGAAGGCGACTCCGAGCTCGGCCGCGCGGTCGCCTGGGCCCAGCCCCGCAGCCGGCTCGGCGCGCGCCGTCCAGACCGGTGGAGGACCGGCCGCGGGCCCTCCCGGCTGCCCGCTCGGAGCCCAGCCTGTGCTGCGCACAAGTTTTCCTCAAGTGCCGGGGCCGTTTGCGGTGAGAGGACTCCGCCGTCTTTGGGTGACTGCACACACGCTCTTGAACCTAGAGTCAGCAACGTCCCCTCTCCGCTCTGCACCTGTCGCGGCCAGAGAGGCCAGGGGTCTGGGCGCGAGCCCACACCAGACTGGGTCTGGGGGTTCAGGGACCCCAGCTCGGGCTGAGGTGGGGACGGGCCCTCGCCAAGGCCACCAGCATCCCTTCACCGGCAGCGTCACCCTTAACCCTCGCACAACCTGGGAACAGACGTGGTATCGTGCCCGCCTCCCAGATGAGGGCACAGGCTGAGAGAGGCGGCGTCTCGCCCAGGATGGCGCAGCCTGGCGGTGGCCCAGTCGGGACAGGCCCGGGGTGTTGGCCCTACATCCAGCCCTCGAGGAGGTGACATTTCTACTGTCAGGAGGGCAGACTTGCAGGGTGGAGAGAGCTTCCGGGGAGGTTGAGGCAGAGAAACCCAGGGGATGGAGCAGCAGCGGGTTTTGTGGGGTCTTCAGCCATTTGCTTCCTCTACTAGGGCAGGCGGAGGGCTCGGCCAAGGGGACCTCTGTCCCCACAGCCCAGAGGGTGGCCGAGGGGGGAGTGAGCAGCAGGAAGTGGCTGCTAACCTCTCTGCTGAGAGCCGAGTGCCCGGCACAGGACTTGGGTCGGGGGTTCTGAACGCCGCCTTCCTGGTGAAGGGCAGGTGGGGGCTCAGGACACAAGAGACCATGTGTGGAACTGAGGCTAGAGCCCTGTCCTCTGGACTAGCTGACCTGGGGCTCAGAACCAAGAGGGTTGTGGGTACTGTCATCCTGACACCGTCCCTAAGGGAAACGTCCACTAGAGTGAGTCACCGCCCGGCCGGTGTCCTGCTTCCCAGCATCCCCTGGTGAAGGCGTGCACAGCCTCGGTGGGAGCCGCCGTTGTGAATCCAGCAGCACCCGGAGCTCACGCAGATCGGCCTCCTCTCCTGCCTCTGCTGGGTGGCCTCCAGCAAGTCCCTTACCCTCTTGGAGCCCCAGATCCCTCCTTGTAAAATGGGGCTGCTTGAGATCAGCGCGTCGACAGGTTACCGTGTGATTGGTTGATGGATGGGAGGAGCAGAACATCAGCCCTGTCATAGGTGCACCTGCGCCTGGTCCCTGCTGCCCCCCCCCCGTCCCTCCCCACTGCTGCCCAGCCTTGGGGGGATGTGCTGGGAATGTCCCAGGCTTCTTATGTGCAACCGAAATGGGTTTTAAAAGCCAACCCAAAGGTGTCTCTACCTATTTTTAGAATACAAACTAGCGCTTGAAGTTCTGTAGCCGGAAAAGTCCACGTTCCATCCATGTGGTAACATGCAAGCTGTTGTACCAGCCACCAGCCCCCTTTTCATGGGCTCCGAGAGGTAAAGTGACCAGCCCAGGGCCACACAGCACGTCCATGACATCATCCGGGGCTGTGGATTCCAGATGCCGGCTTCTTCCCACGCCGTCTGTGCGTGTTTCATTAAGATCTAGGGCCTCTGACGCTGTGGGATTAACAAGCAGATCTTTGTTCCGCGGAGGCCCAGGCTGTGGGCGGGCCCAGCAGCTGTCAGAAGGGCCTTCTTTATTCTGATGTACTAATTGCACTAGTAGAACCCTTGCAGTTTGAGTGGTTTTACCTGGTAATTACCTAGGCTGTTGGGCTGGGACGGGGGGAGGGGTTAGACACCTGGCAGGATTCTTCCCTTGTTTGGAGGCCCAGGCCCCAGGCCCTTGAACCACCGAGCCTGATGGCAGAGTCACCGTGGTATCGGCGCCCACGCCCGGGCTCCCATACCTGGGCCTCCAGCTCCACCTCTCCTGTGGGCCTCATGTGGCTCCTGAGAAGCCAGACCTGGTGTCTGCCGGGCCCCTGAGCATCCACGGCAGCCTGTGGGACCCAGAGGCCAGGGACCTGTCACAAGCAGATGCTTTAGGAAGCCGCGTCGTGGCTGATGGTGTCTCTCTAGGGAGGCCGGGGCTATGGTCAGAGCCGGGGCCCCTGGCGGCCTGTAAGTCAGTCTCAGACTGTACACCCTTGGCTCCCCTTAGTCAGGACACGGTCATGGGGGCGGATACCCACGTGGAGCAGTCAGGGTCTGTCCTGGGTGTCGCCGTGCTCAGGGAGAGGAGAGCTCCGAGCTGGGAGGCAGCGCCCAGGTTCTGGTATCCCCTGGGCCCATCACTGATTCCTTCCTGTCCCGAGTCACCTCCCTTCCCTCCCTGAGCCTCTGTTTTCTCGTCCAGTCCAGCGATGGTGCCGGAAAACCGGGGGCCTCCCATCGCTGACCCTGTGGCCCTGTTTTGGAGGCAGCTCCTCACGGCATCACCCTGTCCCCTGGGCGGGAGCGTGGGTCTGACTGGAGCATGGCCCAGCCCGCGGGGAGGGAGGAATGAGGCAGGAAGGACCGACTCTGCAAGTCTCTCCTGGTCCTTCTGCACCTGAGGCAGAGGAGCAGCAGCTCAGCTGCCGTGTTCTAGGTAGAGAAACTGAGGCACAGGCAGTCCTCCAGGCAGAGGTCCAGCCAGAGATGCATGGAGCCGTCTTCACTGTTGTCCCGACCCTTCTCTGACCAGACTTATTCCCGAGCCTCAGGCGGCGAGGATGGGGGAGTTGACCGGAGGTTTTGGGTTTGGGGGCGGCAGGGCTGAGTGGGAGCGAGGGACCTGGCCTACGTCCTCCTCAGTCCTGTGACCTTGAAGGGGCAATGCTTGGTGTCCACGAGCCCCAGGGTCACTTTGTTTGGTTCTTTGCCAAGGAATTCTTTCATTTTTATGAATTCACTCAGCAGATAGTCCTGTGGCACCCGCTCCGTGCCAGGCACAGTTCTAGTTCCTGGGATGTGACGGTGCACCTAACAAAGTCCCTGCCCTGGGGGAGCTGGCCTTCTGGGGGGAGCAGATAATAAATACATAAGCCACAAAGATGGTCGTCAAGTGGTCTAGACAGTGACACTCCCCATCTGGAAACCAGGAGTAGATGGACAATGGGGGGCAGACGGACCTGGCAGGGGGGTTCTGACCTGGACTCAGAATCTGCATCTTGGTGCCACCACCCGCTGCGCGTGTGATCTGGGCTTTCCAGTCCACCTGTGGGAGCCTCAGTTCCTTCCTCTGTAACATGCAGGCCCTCGTCGTACCCACCCTGCAGGACTGTTCAGGGACCACGTGAGATGGCGCCTGTGAGGACCACATGCCCAGGGCTCTCGGGTCTGTCCCTTCATTTGCATCACAGTTTTGGTCACAATTTTGTTTTGAAAAGAGGAGAGTGAGAGGAGTTGGGTGATTTTCCCAAGGCCACCCAGCAGGTGATCGTTGTGTCCTCTGCTCTTCTCCTCTAGAGAAGCTGCCTCTCCACCCAGGGCGAGGCCTGGCCCACCACTAGGTGTCTTAGTGTCGCCTAATGGGACTGTCTTGAATGTATGTTGTAAACTGAGTAGCTCATTTCAAAAATACCTTTATTTTGGGATTTTATAGAATTAATGGATATTCATTATAAAAAATTTATACCATTAGGCTCATTATAGAATTTCATTATAGAAAATCAGACCATATGTTCAGAAACATGATATGAAAGCCCCTTGTAATCCTCTCTGCACTTCAGAGAAAACCAGCATTTCATTCCTTTGTTGTAGTCTCCTCAACCACCCCTGACATTTTATCAATACAGAAACTAATATTTTATTTTTTAATAAAATGGGGCACAAATACATATCATCTTGCTACTTTATCTTTCATTTAACAGTAAATCCTTTGTCCATCTTAAAAGCTATTAATGCGACCATATGCCCAAAGTGGCATCCTGTATTAAAAATTAATTTAGCTTTATTGGTATGTAATTGACATATTAAATTATAAGGTTTATAAAATCTTATATATAAGATATATATCTTATAAATATATAAATTTTAAGACATATAAAAATTATATATATATATAAAATTATATATATGACATATAAAATTATAAGATAATTTATTAGATAAGCGTGCCGTGTGGTGACTTGATACACATGTGCATTGTTACAGGATTCTTCCCAGGTATTATTTATCACATCCATCACCTCACACATTTAATCATGCGCTGTTGTGTTACCAGCTTTAGTCCTCATATTTTACATTAGGTCCTCAGACCTTATTTATCTGATAGCTGAAAGTTTGTACCCTTTTATCAGTCTCTTCCTATATCCCCCACCCCTCCTCCAGCCCCTGGCATCTACTTTTCTACTCTCTGTTTCTATGATTTTGACTTTTTTTTTTAATTTTTAAAGATTTCACTTAGCATGCAGTATTTGTCTTTGTCTGGCTTATTTTCACTTCGCATAATGCCTTCAAAGTGCAGCCTGTTGTCACAAATGAGAGGACCTCCTTTTTTGCATGATTGAATATTCCATGATACGTGCATACTACATCTTTTTTGTCTGTTGATGAACACTTAGGTTGTTTCCATGTCCCGGCTGTTGTGAATAATGTGCAGTGAATATGGGAGTGCAGAGATTTCTTTGGGATCCTGTTTTCATTTCCTTTGCATATATTCTCAGAAGTACGCTTGCTGGGTCAGTCTTTCAAGGAACCTCCATAATGATTTCCACAGTGGCTGTAACCAAATTACATCCCGCCAGCAGTGCACGAGGGCTCCCTTTTCTCCACATCCTCACCAACACTTGTTATCGCTTGTCTTCTTGAAGACAGCCATTCATTCTAACAGGTGTGAGGTATACCTTATTGTGGTTTTGATTTTCATTTCTCTGATGATGAGTGATGGTGAGCACCTTTTCACGTGTCTGTTGGCCATTTGTATGTCGTCTTTGGAAAATGTTTAGTTCCCCTGCCCATTAAAAAAATTTTTTTTTGCTGTTGTATGAATTTTTTTAAAGATTTTATTTATTTATTCATGATAGACATAGAGAGAGAGAGAGAGAGAGAGGCAGAGACACAGGCAGAGGGAGAAGCAGGCCCCACGCTGGGAGCCCGATGCGGGACTCGATCCTGGGACCCCAGGATCATGCTCTGGGCCAAAGGCAGGCGCTAAACCGCTGAGCCACGCAGGGATTCCCATGTATGAATTTAAAAAAAAAAAGATTTTACTTATTTATTCATGAGAGAAAAAGGCAAAGGGAGAAGCAGGCTCCCTGTGGGGGTCCCAATGTGAAACTCGGTCCTGGGACCCCAGGATCACACCCTGAGTCAAAGGCAGATGCTCAACTGCTGAGCCACCCAGGCGTCCCTGGGGCCATGTCTTATCCCTCTTTAATCCCTGGGGAATCATGAACGACCTGAGAACAGGGACCAGATCTTACTCCTCATGCCACTCACCCCAGCCCCTGCGTGGCAGGTGCACAGGGCAGACCGCAGAGTGACCACATCACTTGCAGGATGAGCCAGATGGACCAGGCAAGGTTAAGGGAGGAGGAACACGGCTGGAGGCAGGGGCTGAGAGCAGGGGCAGGAGCCTGGGCCTGGTTGGGTGGGCCAGAGCAGGGCCGCCCTCCCTGTCTTTGTGGAGGCCGACCATGGGTGCAGCATCTCCCTGGGCACTTCCCCGGGACCTCCAGTCCTCCCAGGGTCTTGCCTGGAGGAAGGTGGCTTCAGCAGGCATTCTGGGAGGGGGTGAGTATTGACAGGAGAACCTCATTGACAGGTGACCCCCCCATCCCAATATCGACCCCTAGAGGGAATCTAGGGCCACTCGTTTTACATCATCTTTAAATCTGAGAGAATGTGCCTGCCCCTGCCCACAGATGGGGGCCCCTCCAGCCCCCATCACCCAGTCCACCTCCTCATGGGAACCCATTCCCCAAGGGAGAGAGGGCTGTGTCACTGTGACCACATCTTTCTGGAAAACTCCCACAGTTTGGTCCTCTCCCCGGGTTTGCACCAGGGAATCGTATCCTTGCTCAGTCTCCTTGGATCTATTTCTGGCCTTGAGAGACTTGATGTGGCCGAGTGTGCGGGTGTTCCCTTTTAATTTGGGGTCTAAAGCCATCTGAGGCCTGGACGGCAATCACGCGTGTGGAGCCATTTATGGAACAGCTCTTGAGAAAGTCAGTAATGAAAAGTGACTAAAAATACGTTAGAAATGCAGCCCTGGCCTCCTCTGGGCAGCACTGAGATTTGTGGGTGGGAGGAAGCAGACCTGGTTCAGATGCAGACCTGGTGGGTGATCAGTTCTGCAGCTCGTCCACGGGCCTGCACCAGCCATGGAGGCCTGGGGGTTGATCCAGGTTGAAGGGGGCCCCTCAGCCCTGTCACTGGCAGGATGAGCCAGACGGACCCGCGCCTCTGCCTCTGGGAGCCTGGGGAGCCTGCCCTCCGCCTCGGCAGCCCGGCTGGGTCGGGAACGGGGGCCGGTCCCACAGCAAAGTGGAAACACAGGTGGCTTCTGATGGAGACACACTGTGGCATGGAAGCCATTCCCAGGCCAGCAGGCTGCCCCATGTCCTGGGGAGCACGGCAGACACGTCCCCCTCTGGGCCCCCAGGGCACAAGGAGCTCAGGAAGGTCCACTGAGAGTCTCCTGTCTCTGGCCCACGTTGTGCGGTCCTGCCCTCAGTTGCTCACCATCCAGAGGGGAACATGAGCCAGAGATGGGGACCCCCGGGCCAGGAGAAAGGAGAGGCCAGCAGGTTGATCGGTGTGGGGTCAGAGGAGGACAAGGGGCCTTGAGAGTGGCCTCAGAGGACGGGAGCCCTCAGACCCAGCAGGATGGGGGCACTCAGGAGATGGGGCTTTTGGGGAGGGCCTTGAGGTGGGGGAGGGCAGCATTTGCATCCAGGAGGCCCAGGAGGCCATGAGGTTGGGCCAGGCCAGCTCAGGGGGGGCCTGGAGCCAGAGCTTGGGCTACTCCCGGGGGGCCCTATGGGGCTGGGGAAGGGTTTGAGGGCAGACAGGTCAGAAGATTCTGTTCTCTGAACAGCAACTTGGGGTGGCTTACTTTTGGTCAGAAACAAGACAGATTTAGGTCTTCTGAGTGACTCTGAATTTTTTCCAGGGCACAAATATAGCCACAGCTTTTGTTGGTATAGGACTGGTGGACTCAGGGTGTGGCATCTGGAGATGCAGCCTCAGACGCGGTAGGTCGGATGTGGATGGCGGTCACGGAGGGTGGAGGCCACCACCTCCCCACAGCAGGCCCTTCCTGAAGTGGGATCTGGAGGTTGGTTTATCAGAGACCAAGGAGAAGGCCGAGAGTCCTATTAGCATACGTTGGTGATTCATAATTGTTTCTGGTTCCGGAAGCCGCATTACAGTGATTCAGAAAGTAAATTCATTTGCTGCTTCTCCAGACAGAAGCTGGTTCAGTGTTTGATCATTCTGGGCAGCTTTTATAATTATGTAGAAAATAAACATTTAGCAGTGCCTGTTGTCTGGCCTGATGAATACTTTGTGTGTGGCCCTTCATATTCTGCCCATTTATCTTTGGGAATGGACATTTATATGTAATTTTGTCGGGGTCCTTACTGCAAAAGGATATTGCCAAATTCCTCTCCAACTCATTCCTCCTAGCAATGTGGTAGGATATTTATGTCTGCTCTCACCTATTTCTCAAAGGCCATGCTGAGCACCCTCTGTAGTACCCTCTCCCCTTCCTCATTATTTTTGAGCCTATAACCCTCTATATTCCACTTACAATGTAAACAGCATCATCTGTCTTCCTTGTTTTTTTTTCTGGTGGTGTTTCTGTTGTGTCTCCCCCCATTAAGACCATAAACCCCATCAGTGCAGAGACCTGACTTACTGTATTTCCAGTGCTCAGAACAGTCTCAGATGGAGGCGCCTGTGGGGCTCAGTCAGTTAAGCCTTTGCCTTAGGCTCGGGTCTAGATCCCAGGGCGTGGGATTGAGTCCTGCACCGGGCTCCTTGCTCAGCAGGGAACTTGCTTCTCCCTCTGCCTGCTGCTCCCTCTGCTTCTGCTCTTTTTCTCTGTCAAATAAATAAAATATTTAAAATAAAAAAGAACAGTCTCACATAGAGTAAGAACTTAATAAATTTGTTTATAAATTGAACTTGAGGGCAGCCCCGGTGGCACAGCGGTTTAGTGCCACCTGCAGCCTGGGGTGTGATCCTGGAGACCCGGGATTGAGTCCCACATCAGGCTCCCTGCGTGGAGCCTGCTTCTCCCTCTGCCTGTGTCTCTGCCTCTCTCTGTGTGTGTCTCTATGAATAGATAAATAAAATCTTTAAAAAAAATAAAAAATAAATTGAACCTGAAAAACGAATGAAAATTAAATGAGCAGATTAGGACATTTATTTAGAAAAAGATCATTCCAGATCTCCCCTTCCTCTCCTCCCCATGGCTTTGAAATTTCTGGCATGGCCTCCTGAGGGTGTCCTATCTTGGCACAAAGTAGGGAGATTGCAGTAAGTAAGGCTCCCCCAGAACTCCTGTTGAATGGCTGCTCCTCCCAGTGCGTTGCATGGCTGTTCACCAAGCCCTTCCATGGCCTTGTGAGGAAAGTTGGGCGGTGCCCTTATTCCGAGTTCATGGAGGAGATGAGGCCATGAGGGGACGTAGTACCTGGTTGGTGCAGGGTCTGGCCTGACCACTGCCAGAGCCCCCGGTAGTGCCCTGAGCTGCCCCTTTGGCTAAAACAGGCTTGGCCTGCACAGATAACAAGGGGGCATAAGGTACCCAGAAACACTTTCCCAGAAAACTAGCTTTTGGAAAACCTGTCTCCTAACTCAGAGCAACAGCCACTAAAAAGGGGGCGAATCTGTAGGTTACCTCTTCCCATCCTCCCAACTGACTGTCAGATAAAGGAGCTTTCTTTACCTGGTTCCACACTGCAGTAAATATCACTAATTTCTGATGAAAAACATGACTTTCCTGAGACTGTCCCTCCTCCCAGTGCTCGTCTGGGACTGCCAGGGTGGCAGTCTCCTGGCTGAACTGCTGGCCGGTTCATCAGTTTCACAAACCCACAGGGTGGAAGCTTGGAACTGGGTACCCCAGGCTCCCTTGACCCCCCCGGGTCAGCCAGGGAGGGAGGCCACAGAACACGGTCCCCCCCCTGTGGAGCTGGCAGGCTCGGGGTCGTTCTCTCAGTCCCCAGATCCAGCAGGATGTCAGTGTCGGGCCTGCAGACCAAGCTTGCCCGGGGCCCGGGGACCCGCCTGTCAGCCCCCAGCCCGGGGAGCAGGTCCCTGCTGGCTGCTCTGGGAGGAGTCGGGAGGCCGCCCCCGCCACCCTCCTTCACTCTCTGTGCCACACCCTGTCACGGCCTATGGCCTCCACCTGTGTCGTCCTGCACATCTGGGAGCCTCACACAGCCAGGTGACAGAGGTGCTCCTTGTGGTCTCTGAGTCCACAAAATGTCACCAAAGCTCTGCAGGTGTGGGTGTGAGCGTGTCTGTAGGGCGGAGGGGACATGTGTGTCCATATTCGTGGCACACGTCCTCGGTGAGGGTCCAGAGCCCTGCCCTCCACACTCTCTGCCCCCGTGGGAGGACCCGGATCCCACCCTGGGTCACACTGCCCCATGGACAGCCTGGCTCCGGGGTGGGCACATACCGTGCACCCCCCACCCTGTCAGAGGCTGGACGTCCCGTTCCTTCTGCTCCCGGGGCCGGGAGCCCATCTCCTCCTGTCATCATGTGTGTCACGGTGACACTGGCCCGCCCTGCCCAGCTGCCTGCCTGTCCATCCCTGGACCCGGTCCCCACCGCGAGGCCAGGAAGTGCTCCCACATCCGCCTCCATCACCAGCCTGGTGACTTGTGGTCACTGAGCCCAGTAGCCAGAGAGACAGTTTTTAAAAAGACTCACAGACGTGTAATTAAAATCTCAGCGTCGGGGTTGGGGAAGGTGCTGGGCGGCTCCCGCCCCTGCTTTCCGGAAACACAGATTTGTGGCCTTTGAAAGTGACAGGAGGCTAAAGTAAGACGCTGCTAAATATACCGTCCTGGGCATTTCCGGGCAGCGGGGGACATGTGGGCTTCAGTCGCCCCCCCCAGCCTCCTGTCCAGACACGCCAGCCCGGCCATCGGGCCCGCCTCGGCCCCCTCCAGCCTGTGCCTCACCTTCCCCTCCTCCTCTGTCTTCCACTCCCCCGCCTCCCAACCCACGTTGCGCCCCTGCTGCCCAGAACCCTGAACCCCACTGGCCAGAGGCATAGCCCGGGCCCCTAGGCCGGAATGCCAGCCCTCGGAGCCAGAGCACAGCCAGGCTCACCGCCCAGCCCCACCGCTGATCTGCGGGCGCCCCCGCACCCACACCTGCGCCCACCAGGTCCCCTGTGCCTGGAATACCATCCCGCCACCTGCTCCACCCGACACGACTCTGTCCCGTCCTTCAAGGCCAGGGCAGGTGGCAGCTCCTCTGGGAAGCCTGCTCAGATCCCACCACGTCATGGGACCGTCCAGCCTCCCCAGGACCTGACCAGGTGTCCCCAGGGGCGATCGCTCGTCCCTTGCTTGTCCTTGCTCCTGCCAAGTCTCCCCCTGGCCCTCCTTCCTCCTCCGCATTCTCCCCAGGCAGGACCTCCATCCTTTGGCCCTTTGCTGTGTCTCAAGGCTGTTGTTTGCCCTTCCTGTGCCGTCTGTGCCTCAGCCCTGTGTTCAGGCTGGCCCTTCCTTCTGCGGTGTCCTCCTCCAGGGACACTGTGGCCCATGTGCCGTCACCCCACGGGGCCCAGCCCCAGTGTCAGCTGCAAACGCTCCCCTCCCCAGGCTCCCATGCACACACGCTGGCCTCAGAAATGCACTCGGTTCTGTGCCTGCTCCTCTTCCCTGAGGAGGGATGTGGCCTCTGTTCATCCTGGGGTCCCAGAGCCAGCGGGGATGGGGCGGGGCCGGCTGGGTTTGGGGTTGGGGGCCAGAGGCAGAGGCTGCTCTTGCGGCACCACTGTGTGCGGGGCCCTGTGCGAAGCCGTCTCAGCCCCAGGAGGCAGGGCCTGGGAGCAGGCCCCTTTGCAGAGGAGGAGGGAGCCGTCCCCACCCAGGCCACCAGGCCCCCGGCGCCCTCCCGGCTCTGCCCAGAACACAGGTGACCCACAGCCCCGCTCTGTCTTACAGTGGAGCGTGACCGCACCCTGGGCCACCAGGAGCCCCACTGGAAGGAGTTCCACTTTGACCTTACCCAGATCCCAGAGGGGGAGGCGGTCACAGCCGCTGAGTTCCGGATTTACAAGCTGGCCAGCACCCACCTGCTCAACAGGACTCTGCACATCAGCACGTTCGAGGTGGTCAGGGAGCAGTCCAACAGGTGCCTACCCTGCACCCGCCTCCCGATGAGCCTGTGGGTGTGTCTGGCCTGGCCGTGGAGGGGACGTTCCCCAGAGGATGGAGGGATGGAGGGGAGCTTCCCGGGGGACACACCCTCAGGGATACACATGGCCAGAGGCCTCGCGTCACCACGGGGAGAAGCCCAGCATTGGTCCGGCTGCAAATCCCTCCACTGGTGTCCTGGCTGTGGGACCGTGGGCGGGTCACTGAGCTCCTGAGCCTCAGTTTCCACGTCCCTACTGGGTACAGCAACACCTTCCCACAGTAGATACGGTGAGATGAGGCAGGCGAGGGGCCCAGCCCGAGCCAGGCGGGGTAGGTGCCCCACGAGTGGGCCCCAAGGTGGGGGCTGGAAACACAAAGGCAGCTGTGCCGGCCCTCAGTTAATTGTTTTTTCGTGTCCACAGGGAGTCTGACTTGTTCTTTTTGGATCTTCAGACGCTCCGAGCTGGGGACGAGGGCTGGCTGGTGTTGGACGTGACAGCAGCCAGTGGCCGCTGGTTGTTGGGCCGGAACAAGGACCTGGGGCTCCGCCTCTATGTGGAAATGGAAGATGGTAAGGCTCAGGCCCGGGCAGCAGACCTCCTCCTGGGGGCTCCTCCGAAGCTGCTGGCGGGAGGTGGCTGCGGCCCCTACCCCCCGCATCTGGCCCCGGAGGCCTGGCCCTTCTCAGCCCGGTGGCTGAGTGATGATCCCCTACCCGCTGTGGGGCCTCAGCGGGGCACAGAGGGTGAGGTTCCCATGGTGGGAGGCCCCCACCACCACAGTCTCCCTCCTCTCCTTTTGCAGAACCATTTGAGTTGCTAAGAGAGAGTCCATGTTGTCCCTGCCACGAGCAGCGAGCAGCGTGAGCAGTGGGGAGTGTCTGTAGTGGCAGGGCCTCAGGGAAGGGATCACACCCTCAGACTCGGATCAGAGGGGCCTGGCTTTAAGTCCCAGCGCTGCAGCGCTCTCCCCCGGTGACCTCGGCAGGATGCTTCCCTGCCCAGTCTGTTTCCTCCTCTGTAGAACGAGGTTTCACGCCTGCGCTCATTCCCCAGGTAGCCCGGGAGAGCCTCCTTCGTGGGCAGCAGTGCAGAGGGAGAGGCCGAAGGCGGGTGCAGGATGGGCGTTTCTGGGCCACACACGGGGCTGCCGTGGCTGGAGCGGGCGGTCAGGGCGAGGTGGGACAGGAGACTGACCGCTGGCGGGGCAGGCTGAGTGCGGGTGACGCGGGGCCCGGTGTTGGAGCCTTGACAGCTCGCTGTATTCCATAGCAGCGGAGGATGACAGGATCTGATTCCGGCTTTTAGAAAAGAGGCTTCTGAGACAGCCCCTCGAGGAGGGGTCCCTCCACCCCAGTAGGACTCCGCTTAGTGACTCGCTTCCCCGAAGTCCAGGAGGGCCGGGCGGGGGGGAAGTAGAGGAGAAAGCTGACCTCACGACCCCGGCAGGTGATCAACGCTCACAGGAATGTCACATCCGTCCTGTGTCCCTTTGACATGATGGCATGAGAAGGGCCCTCATCTCCTGGTCTTCCTCCCAAACCCAGAACCCCCTCTCACTGTTAGAGAGACGTCAGACAAACCCAAGTTGCGGGACACGCTACAGAACGTCTGACAAGTACTTCGCAACGTGTCGAGGTCATCACATACGGAGACGGTCTGAGATACTGTAACAGCCCACGGGGCCTGAGCAGTGGTAACAAGTGGATGGGACCCCGGAGGAGAAGAGGACATTGAGGAAGACGGATGGGGTCCGAACCCGTCGTGTTTAGCGCAGCATCAGACAGCAACATCGGTTCATTAGTCACGACAAATGCACCGCGCTGACCAATGCCAACATTTCCCGGGGAAACTGGCCCTGGGCACCTGGGACTCTGCAGGGTCTTCGCAGTTTCTCTGTAAACGTCAGCTGTTGTAGACCAAGACCTTGACCACATGTATGCGACAGTCCCCGCCCCCGACATCAGCAGCGGGAGTAGTCTGTGCGGGACAAGAGCCAAGTCAGAGGCCCTGAGCCACACGTGTGCGGTGGGAGCAGACAGGGGCTTGTTGGCAGCAGCAGAAATGGAGAAAAGCAGGTGGAGGAGGAATCGGGGAAAGTGTGGATCCAGCCAGGGGCCATTTTAATCGAATCTTTTTTCTCCTGCCTGAGTAACAGTAGAGGAGGGGCAGGCTTGAGGGAGCAAACCAAGAGTGCTCTTTGGGTGATGTTATTGAGAGCCCCGGGGAACGTCAGATGGACCGTCATCTAGGACGGGTGAGTGCTGGAGGCACCCGTGTGGGAAGCGCTGACGTCTACATGGGTTGAGAGCCATGGGCCTGGAGCAGGTCCTGGGAAGGGGATGGCCATGGAGAAGGAAGGGGACCGCCCAGAGCCCTGGGGCCTCTCACATGGAGAGAGCTGCCGAGGAGGGACCATGTGATGCGGCTCCCATCCCGCAGGGTGGTGGGCTGAAGAGGGCAGTCTTCCCACCAACCCCCAGACCCAGGGTCTGTCTGCTCCTCAGTGACCTGGTCGGGGCCTCCACAGGCACCACTCCCTCCCTGTGGGGCTGCAGGGTCCAGGGTCTGGGTCCCGCATGCCTGGAAGCACGTGGCTTCCGGAGCCCTCTGAGCATGAGGGGCTGGGACATGGGGGGAAGCCTGGTCCCGTGTCACTGCCCTGCCTGCCCTCCCTGCTCCATGATGGGTGGTGGCGGTCTGTCCCTGACCTGGACCCGAGCCCAGAGGTGGAGCCCACGATGGCAGCCTTCTGGAGGCCCGTGGTGGCCCTGGGATGCTGTGACCCGCCGGCCGCTTGGGGCCTGTGCTGGCCAAGACCAAGGGCGCCGTGTGCAGCCTGGTCACCAGCGATGATTCTCCTACACGGATCCCGCGGAGCTGGTGAGAGACACGACCCACAGGGCCAGGACCATGGTCGGCGGCTTAGGGGTCTGCGGGATTCCAGAACCTGTCAAGGCGCTGCTCAAGACACGGGTCAGGGACTTGCGTGTGGTCAGCAGCGACATGGGGTGGACGACTTCGGGCCGGGCCTCTTACTGGGACCGAGCGATCACCCGCAGCATCTGCTGCTACATGGGGGAGAACTCGCTGTGCCAGAGCCAGTCCCTGTCGGGCGAGCAGGAGCTGGAGCTGCCAGCCCAGGGCTCCCTGGCCGAGCGCATCCGTGCGGGGGTGGCGGGTGCTGGGGTGCCCGCGTTCTACACGGCCTCCAGGACTGTGGTGCAGGAGGAGGCCCCCCACATCAGGTACGCGCCCTTCGGCAGCATCTCGATCACGAGCCGGCCCCGAGAGGTGAGGGAGTGTCACGGGAGCCACTGTCCTCTGCAGCGAGCCATCGCGGCCGGTTCTGCGGGCAGAAGGGTGGAAGGCCAACCCCGCAGGAAACATCATCTTCGGAAGAAGCGCCAGGAATTCCAACGTGTCCATGGGCAAAGCTGGAAAACCTCAGTGGTGGAGGTGGAAGAAATCGTGGGTATGGGGACGTTTGCCCCGGAAGCCATCCACGTTCCTAACGTTTATGTGGACCCAGAACACAGGGGGGAATGTGAGAAAGGCAGTGAGCGGTGAAGCTGCGGACGGAGGAGGGTGAAGAGGCCGAGTCTGTCGGTGACCCCCAGGCCTGAATCCAACACGGGCAGCTCCGGAATTTGAGGAGGCGCGCACGCCGGTTTGGGCGTAGGAATCCCCCTCTGGCCAGCAGCTGCGTCAGCCTGGCTTGGACTGTCCTCTGCACGGGGACGGTCCTGGGCTTGGGTCCGTCTCCATTCAAAGATGAGGTGGGTGCAGATCCCGTCGCTGTGGGCAAGCGGACAGTCCGTGTTTTCCCCGGGGGCTGTTTTTCTCCAGCGACGACTGGTTTGCCATGATTCGAGGGGACACGTCCACCTCAGTGTCCCAGGAGCCACGTGGGATTCCTGGCGACTGGACGATACCCGGAAAGAAGGTGAGAGGCATGGGGGTGCCGTGGATTTGGTGTCCAGTCTCAGGACCGGAGTGGTGGCCCCGTGGACCACTGCACCAAGGACAGCGAACCCCAAGTCTGGGACAGGTGCACCTGCCACCGCCCGGGATGCGCCGTGTGGACCGGCTCACCGCCGGGGGGGCCGGGTGCGACGTGCACCGGACGTCCTGATGCTGATGGAGCTCTGGGACGGCCTGACGGTGGACGAGGCAGCGGGCGGCCCCCCGCGTGTCACCACCTCGGACCCTCGCAGCACTGCAGCCTCGCCCAGGAAGGAAGCCCTGCTCACAGAGGGCGCGTCTCGTCTGAGCCCGTTGGGGTTTCACCCAGAGGAGGTGAGCACAGCCGTGGGGCCAGGCGGCCCGACCGGTTCTCCCGGCGTCTCAGACTTGCTACCGCCGCACAGACTCTTCTCTCACGAGGGCTGTGGCTTCAGTTAAAAGCAAGGGGAGAGCGCAGCCGTTTGTCCTGTATGTTCTGTGGGTCCTGAGGAGACTTGCTCGTCCCGGGGCCCCCGGGGGCCTTCCTCCCTGTGATACTCCATGAAGTTCCCTGCAGCTCGGAGGAGCCCGCAGCAAGGCTTTCTGGGAAGGGCCTTCCCTGGCGACCGGGCCCCGAGATGTGGGGGGTGATGAGGAAGGAGCCACCACCCCCGTGCCCAGGGCCCCGCTTCGCCAGCACCGTGAAAAATGCACAAGCGTCAACGTGCGTCGTGAGCGGGGGTGCTGTCGGCGTGAGCTCGTCTTCCCGCGGCCCCTCTGACTTTTCCTCTGGGGCCTTTCGTCTCGCTGCCAAATTCTGTTTCCCGGTAGCCTGCCCTCTTCCTCCCTGCTCGTTCTCCTCACGGCTAAATAGATGTCTCTGGAAGGACAGCGAGGCTGTGGAGCTGGGCCGGAGCCCGGGGGGTGCGGGGACAGGGCGGGGAGCGAGGTGCCTCCGTGGATGCACAGTCCAGCCTGTGCTGTCAGAGGCGGCGGCCTGTGGTAGGAGGGCTTCTAGAAGCAACCCTAGGCCCCTTCCGGGAGTTCTCATGTCCAGTCACGGGCTTCCTGTGTCACCCCGGGCACTCAGACCCCTGTGTCTGTCCTGGAGCGCTACACCTGCTGCTGTCGCTGCTCCCTTAGAACCAGGAGAGGCTGTGGTGGCTTCACCCCGAACCTACAGAGTCCCCTACGGGAACAAAGTGAGTTCATCTGCAGGCGTGTGTGCGTGCAAATGTGTGTGTGTGAGGATGAGACCACAGCCTGGCGTGGAGCGGGCACCCTCCCTCACGTCGCTGTGAGGTGCACACAGCCCTCAGGAGCATGTGGGCCAGGCCTGGGGAGTCTCGGGGGTGAAGGAAGGCCTGTGAGCGGCCTCCCTGGGGCCTCACCCTGAGGGAAGGCAGCCCCTGCGCCCTGATGGGGCCACCTGGGGGCGGGATGGATGGTGGGGCACCGTCTGGGGCATCCGGGGAGGGGACCTGACGGTTGTCCAGCCGCCCCGTGGGGCAGGCCAGGCTTCCCGGGCGCAGCCGGCTAGAGGAGAGTAGGGCGCTGGAAGGGAGGAGGAGGGATGAGCCCCTTGTCCCCCCGTGATGGAGAATCCTAAGCAGAGGGACAGAGCGGACCTGGGCCAGGGCTGGGACCGTCCAGCTTTCAGCCCGGCGCCCTGAAGGTCCCTCAGCGAGGCTCCTGGGTCACACCCCCCCCCCGCAGCCTGAGGTGGGCCGGAGGGTGCGGAAGGGCCTGCGCCCAGAGCAGGGGCCGCAATCGGGCAGGATTCGTCCCGAGTGGAGCCTCTAACGGGTCCAGCGCACCTGTTTGTGGCGGTGAGGTCAGAGGTCAGTGTCCGGGTTGACTGGTTGTTGGAGCATCTTGGCCCGAGGACACGGCCCAAAGCTCGGCTGTCTAGGGGGTACCGTCGCCAGCAGAGCAGGACCGCGGTGGGGCGGGCGGTGCCCTTGACCTGCGCTGTGTCACGGCGAGTCGCGGGAGGGCCGCCGACGGAACACGTGGTGCTTGTGCGTGTGCACGTCTGCGTACTGTGTGCTCAACGCGTGTGTTTCTCTGCATACGTGAGGGGGGTCAGGGTGGCCACCCCGAGGTGACGTGTCCCCAGAATGGAGCTGTTGGCTCTGCGTTACACGAAACATAAGATGGACTTAGTGTTCAGCTCCTGTCGTTTAACAAAATTCCTCAGGAAGAGAAAATGAAGGGGCCTGTGGCCACTCGTCTTTATCGCGAAAGCCAGCACGTACCCCACGTGCCTGGAGTGGAGCTAATATCCAAATATTATGTATATTTTCTCAAAGGAGTTTTATAGGCTTGAAATGCTCGGAGTGGAGACATCTTAATTGCAGTGACCATGTTTGGGTGAAAAAGTTGGAAAAAATAGAGACTATTACGGTGACTGTTGTGTAAAGCTTTGATTGGCATGATAACATTCCAGAAAAATGAAAATGCCGAGTTGGAGTGGGGAGAGATTTCCAAGTGGTATTTTCCTCCGAGGCCACTTTGCATTGCTGTTGTGTCACTTTGACAATTAAAAACCCAGGAGGCGAGTGGCCCAGTCGGTGGAGCGGCCAACTCTTGGGTTTGGCTCAGCTCGTGATCTCAGGGTCCTGGGCCCGCGCCCCGCGGGGCCCTGCGCCAGCGGGGAGTCTGCTTGAGAGGCTCCCTCCCTCTCCGCCTGCCCCTCCCCCCGCAAATAAATAAAAGATCTTTAAAAAGTCAGGAGGACATTTGGAAAGACAAGGGGCCCAGGGAGTCTTACTGGTGGAGGGGACGTTCCCAGGGTCGTGAGTGTTTCTCCTGGCATCCTCGTCTCTAAGCAGCTGCGGGATCAAATCCCATTTTCCCGGGTGTCCCTCTTCCTAGCCCGAGGTCCCCGTGTCCCCCCCCCACAGCCTTTCCTCTCTTGTGACCCACAGACCTGGGGTTAACCCTGTAAGTGAGTAAGGACTGGGGTCAGACCGACGTGGGCTGGACCCCGGCCCTGGGCCTCTGGCCAGATGTCTCTGCCCCGCTGCCCTGTGTCCCACCTGTGGGCCTCAGGGGACACTCAGCGCCCTGCTCTTGGCCGTGCCAGGCAGAGCAAGCCGTGGCTCCCACCTGGCGACCGCCCCAGTCCCCTGGGTCACAGATCCATCGATCCCCCGAAAGCCTCGGGGCCCTCGGACGGAGGTGGGACCCGGGGTGCTGTGCGCCCCTGGCAGCCTGGCTCTGAGGCTTCCTGGGAAGCACGTGGTCCAGGGACCGTGGAGAGGCCTGAGGTCACCAGTGGGAGGAGCTCGAACGTGTAGAGGGTTCACCGGTGTCACAAACAGCGACCCTGTGGTGGCGAGGCCCCTCCCCCCCGTGCCCCTGGGACCGTGTCCCTCCGGGTGGGGACACCGTGCAGGCCATGGTGGAGGGTCCCCGCCGTCCCCGTGCACCCCCGCCCGCGAGTGACCGCCTTTCTCCTCTCTCCGTCCCAGGGCACAGCGTGGATCCTGGCCTGGCCGGTCTGCTGGGGCGACGGGCGCCGCGCTCCAAGCAGCCTTTCCTGGTCACTTTTTTCAGGGCGAGCCCCGGTCCCGTCCGCGCCCCTCGGGCAGCGAGGCCCCTGAAGAGGAGGCCGCCGAAGAAAAGCAACGAGCTGCCGCACCCGAACCGCCTCCCAGGGATCTTCGGTGAGGTCCGGGGCGGGCCTGGGCCGGGCTCGAGGACGGCGGCGGGGACCGAACCCTCGGGGCCTCAGCGGCTTCAAGCCTGTGGTCACCCTCCAACGCTTGTCTGACACCTGCTTACCTCGTGGGCCCCGAGGACCGGCCACCGGCCTCCGTCCCCGCCTCCCAGGGGCGCCTTCTCTGCCCTCCCCTGGCACCAGGGCTTTTTCCAGAAGTCTCCCTTAGCTTCAGGTGCCCCTTCCTCCAGGCACTGGTGGCTCTCAGGTCCCCCCTGGGTCCCCCGAGGATCCACAGTTGTTTGTGTCCCACCAGGCTGAGCCGCTCAGGATCAGGGATGGGCCTGCCCTGCCCCTGCCCTCCTGCCCCCTTCCCTCCACGGGGGGTCACCCTTTGGCCTCCAGGAGCCCCTCCATCGGGTGGAATGGGTGTGGCAGGAGAGGTGGGGTGAGGTCAGGAGGGGTCTCTGCAGAAAAGGAGGAGCCACCTGTGGCCCAGGGTCCCCTGGCTGTTTACGGGAGCATCGCGGGGCCGCAGTTGGAGGTCAGGGGAGGCTCTGAGCAAGTTGCAGGGTTGCCCTGCAGCGATCGGGAGCCACCTGGAGCCGGCGAAGGCTCTCGAGCTGGGTCATGGCACCAGCACTGCTGCAGGATGGGCTTCAGGACACCAGGGCATTAGTTTCACTTCATTCATTTATTCAACAAATGTGCCCGGTAGGGTGTCCCCGCCCTGGGAGCTCCCTGTGGTGGCTGCCCGGAGCAGGAACCCCAGGAAAGCCCCTGCTTCTGTCCCTGCAGATGACGTTCACGGCGCCGATGGCCGGCAGGTGTGCCGGCGGCACGAGCTCTACGTCAGCTTCCAGGACCTGGGCTGGCTGGTAAGTTCCGATTCGCCTCCTTTGCTTAAATGACCGTCCCCACCCGAAGATCCTAAGTGTGTCCCCGGGGGAGGTCCCATTACGGTGACTTTAATTTTCTTGTGCGTTAGGTTCTGATGTGTTTTCTGAAGGGAGAATGTCTTAGTGTGAGGAGGTGCTTTGGGGTAAAACCGGGGAAACGGGGCCAGTCTGAATCCTCAGCCATGACACGTCAGCTCTGCAACAGGGAAACAGAGGCTGGGGCTGCAGCTGCAGGAGGCGTGGGCTCCGGGGGACAGAGCTGTGCCCGCCCCCTGCCGGGCCTGCTGGTGGTGCCTCCTGGGGGAGCCTGCCTGGAGGGAGCCGAGGGTCGGCAGCCTGGCCTGGGGCTGCGGGAGGGGAAGGGGCGGCCCGAGTCATGCCACGCTGGGTGCTAGATTCGGGGCTCAGGAGGGGGCGTCCGCCGGGACTCACCCTCTCCCATTACCCCCCAGGATTGGGTCATCGCCCCCCAGGGCTACTCAGCCTATTACTGTGAGGGCGAGTGTTCCTTCCCGCTGGACTCGTGCATGAACGCCACCAACCACGCCATCCTGCAGTCCCTGGTCAGTACCCGCGTCCGTCCTGCCCGGACCCACGGGGCGGGGGCTCGCAGCGCCGGGTGGGTGGCAGCCCCGGGTGTCGGGGAGGCTCTGTGCACAGGAGCTTCCCTGCATGCACGAGCAGTTCCGGGCTCACGCCTGTCCAGGAGCCGGTGCCCGGGTGGCCCAGCTGTGTGTGCACCTGCACCCGCACACACCCGACTTACCCTGACTGCTGGCGCGCCCCCACCTCTGTGCGCTACACACGCGACTTACACGACCTGCTCGCTGTGGTCAGACGCACGGCACACAGCAGACGTGCGTCCCGCCTGGGTCCCTGTGTGCTCTGAGCACACGCACCACCGTGTCGCCGGCGTGCTTAGCCTCCGTGTGGCACAGACGTACGCGGGGTGAGCGACGGGCGTGTGCATTGGGCCTCCCGCTGCATGTGTACGGGGCCGGGTGACGGGTGCCCCGCTGAGCTGCTGGGCCTCGGCCCCCTCTGTTACCTCCCCGTCGGCTCTTTGTCCTGCTCCTTTGGCGCTTGGTGTTCCCCACAGGTGCTGTGGCTCCCGTGCTGGGGGGGGGGGCAGCCTCAGTGCTGGAAGATCGCCCCTGGGAGGGGCGTTGTCGCTGCCGCTGTCGCTGAGGGTTTTCCTACCGCTTTGCAGTGTAGCTCGAAATCTGGGATTGTCAGACTTCCAGTTTCGTTTTTCTCTTTCACGACGCTTTGGCTCCTAGGGGGGTTTTGTGGTTCCATATAAATTCTGGGATTGTTCTAGTTCTGTCACAAGTGCTCCGGGTGTGATGATAGGGATCGCGTTAAGGCCGTGTGTACCCTGGGAGGCGCGGGGGCTCTACCAGTACTGCCTCGCTCAGCCACTGAGCCTGGGGATCTGCCCGTTTGTGTCACCTCCACCTTCTTTCATGATTGTTTTATAGTTTTCGGAGTATTGGTCTTTCACCTCCTTGGTTAAGCTTAGTCTTTGGTGTTTTATTATTTTTGGTGCAACTGTAAATGGGTGTAAACTGTAAAAGAAACTCTTTGTTTTCTTATTTTCTCTTTCTGCTGCTTCTATTTAGTGTATACAAATCCCACATTTCTGTATACTGGTTTTGTAGCCTGTGACATTACTGGATTCATTTATCAATTCTAGCAGGTTTTTTGGTGGCGTCTCTAACGTTTTCTACATATAGTATCAGGTTATCTGCAAACAGTGAAAATTTTTCTTCTTTCTTGATCTGGTTGCCTTTGTTTCCCTTTTTCTTGTCTGATTGCTGTGGTTATGACTTCCGGTGTTACGTCGAATAAAAGTGGCGCAGGGGCATCCTTCCCTTGTTCCTGACCTTACGAAAATCTCTGGTTTTCAGCATTGAGTATGATGTTCACTCTGGGTTTTTCATATACGGCTTTTATTTTTGAGGTATGTTCCCTCTAAACCTACTTTCCTGAGTTTTTTTTTTTTTTTCATGAATGGATGTTGTACTTTGTCAAATGTGTTTTCTGCAACTTTTGAAACGGTCATATGGTTTTAGTTCTTTCTCTTATTCATGTATCAGATTGACTTATTTGTAAATATTGAACAACCATTGCATCCCAGGAATAAATCCCACTTGATCATCGTGAATAATTTTTTAATGTATTGTTGGATTCAGTTTGCTAGTATTTCGTTGAGGACTTTGCATGTGTATTCATCAGCAATGTTGGCCTCAGTTCTCTTTACTTGTAGTGTCTTTAGTTATGGTATCGGTGCAATGCTGGCCTTGTAGAATGAATTGGGAAGTTTTCCTTCCACTCTTCTCTTAGGAACAGTTTGAGAATAGGTGTAACTCCTTTTTTTAATGTTTGGTAGAATTCGCCTGTGAAGCCACCCGGTCCTGGACTTTGTTTCTTGGGAGCTTTTGATACTGATTCCATTCCTTTGCTGGTAATTGATCTGTTCAAATTTTCTTTCTTCCCTCTTGTAGTTTTGGTAGATTATGTTTCTAGGAATGTATTCATTTCTTGTTGCCCAGTTTGCTGCCGTATAATTTTCATAATACTCTTCTATTATAATCTTTTATATTTCCGCAGTGCTATTTCTCCTCTTCACTTCTGATTTTGAGTCCTCCCTCTCTTGCTCTTTTTTTTTTTTTTTGAGCCTGACTAAATGTTCATCAATTTTATTGATCTTTTCAAAGAACTAGTTCCTGGTTTCCTGATTTCATCGATGCGATTTGTTTTTAAGTAATCTCTGCACCCAAAATGGAGTTCAAACTCATGACCCCAGGATCAAGAGTCCCATGTTCCACCAACTGAGCCATCCAGGTGCCTTGGTCTCTTTTTTTATTTTTTGTTTCTGTTTCATTTATTTCTGTTCTCATCTTTAGTATTTCTGTCCTCCTGCTGATTTTGTTCTTTTTCTAGCTCCTTTAGCTGTGACATAAGGTTATTTCAGATTTTTTTGCTTTTTGAGATAGTCCTGTGTGGCTATAAAATTCCTTCTCTGGACAGCTTTTGCTGCATCCCAAGGATTTGGGACAATTGTGCTTTCGTTTTCATTAGTTTTTTTTCCATATATTTTTAAATTTTACTCTTTGATTTCTCGGTTGACCTATTCATTTTTTGACAGTATGTTATTTAACCTGCATGTATTCGTGCTCTTTCCAGACTCTTTCTTGTGTTGGGTTTCTAGTTCTGTAATATTATGGTTAGAAAAGATGCATGGTATGACTTTAATCTTTTGTAATTTATTGAGACTAGTTTTGTGGACTCATATGTGATCTGTTCTGGAAGGTGTTCCATATGCACTTGTAAAGTGTATATATATATATATATTTTTAACGATTTTATTCATTATTCATGAGAGATACAGAGAGATAGGCAGAGACATAGGCAGAGGGAGAAGCAGGCTCCATGCAGGCAGCCCGATGTGGGCCTCGATCCTGGGACACCAGGATCATGCTCTGGGCCGAAGTCAGGCGCCAAACCACTGAGCCACCCAGGGATCCCATAAAGTGTATATTCTTAAGGTGGAATGTTCTGAATATATGTTAAAATCATCTGGTCAAATGTGTCATTCAAAGACACTGTTTTCTTGTTGATTTTGTTTGGATGATCTATCTGTTGATGTAACTAGGGTGTTAAAGTCCCCTGTTATTACTGTATTACTGTCAGTTTACTACGTGTTTGTTATTACTGTTTTATGTATATGAGTGCTCCCATATTGGGTGTATAAGTATTTACAATTGTTATAGCTTCTTGTTGGATTGTTCCCTTTATGATTATATAGTGTCATTCTCTGTCTCTTATAGTCTTTAAAGTCTGTTTTGTCCCATGTCCTGGCTTCATTATCGTGTCTGTCTGCACGATAAATGCTTCTCCACCCTTTCACTTTCAGTCTGCAGGTGTCTCACCATCTGAAATGGGTGTTTTACGTAGGCAGCGTATAGATGGGTCTTTTTTTGTTTTGTATCCGTTCTATTACCCAGTGTTTTTGATTGGGGCATTTAGTCCGTTTACATTCAAAGTAATTATTGATAGGGATGTACATGTTGCCATTTTGTTTTATTTGCCATTCCATTGTGGTTGTTTTTGTATGTCTTCTGTTCCTTTCCTCCCTTGCTCCCTACTCTCATGTCTAGTGCAGACTTTTTTTAGTAATATATGTGGTTACCTTGCCCTTTCATTTTTGCACACCTATTCCTGGCTTTTGATTTGTGGTTACCGTTGGGTTTGTACATAACATTTTCTGCTTAGAGCAGTCTGTATTAAGTTGATGGTTGTTTAAGATGAACCCATTCTTTACTCCTCTCCCCCCACCTCATCATTTAGGTATATGGTGTCGTGCTTTACATCCTTTTATTTTGTGAGTCCTTTGGCTGATTTTTATAAACATACTTATTTTTACTGCTGCTTCCTACTTCCTACTTTTCTTAATCTTACTTATGATCTTTTCTTTCCACTAGAAAAATCTCCTTTAACACTTCCTGTGGGGCTGATTAGTGGTCATGAATTCCTTTAACTTTTGTTTTCTGGGAAGCACTTTATCTGTCCTTCTGTTCTGAGTGATAGCCTTGTTGGACAGAGTTGTCCTGGCTACAGCTTTTTTCCTTTCAGCACTTTGAATATATCATGCCACTCCCTTCTGGCCTGCAGTGTTTCTGCTGAAAACTCAGCTGATTGCCTTCTAGGGTTCCCCTGTATGCGCTGTTGGGTGTTTTTTTTTTTTTTTTAAATCCCCTCTTGGTGCTTTAAACATTCTCTGTAGCACTCCTTTTTGCCATTTTGATTACTGTGTGTCTTGGAGCAGATCTCCTTGGGTTGATCTGGTTCCAGGATCTACCTCTTGAATCTGGATTTCTGTTTCCTTCCTCCTATTTCTTCAGCTGTTATTTCCTCAAATAAATATTCTGCCCCTTTTCTCTCTTTTCTCATTCTGGGATCCCTGTGATGAGGATGTTAAATGCTTGATGGTGTTGCTGAGTTCCTTAAATCTATTCTCATTCTGCGTAATTTTCCCCTCTCTCATCTGGTGACCTTGATTACTTTCCTTTTTTTTTTTTTTAAGATATTTATATTTATTTATATTTATTTTTTTATGAGAGACACAGAGAGAATAGCAGAGACATAGGCAGAGGGAGAAGCAGGCTCCCTACAGGGAGCCTGATGTGGGATTTGATCCTGGACCCCGGGATAATGACCTGAGCCAAAGGCAGATGCTCAATCACTGAGCCACCCAGGTGCCCCCCTGATTACTTTCCATTACTCTGTCTTCCAGATCACTGATTTGTTCTCTGATTCCTCTAGCCTACTCTTTATTCTATCGTGTGTGTGTGTGTGTGTGTGTGTGTGTGTGTTAAGATTTATTTATTTGACAGAGAGATGAAGAGCATGAGGGGGACAGGGGGAGAGAATCTCCAGCAGACTGCACACCAAGCAGGAGTCTGATGCAGGACTCGATCCCATGACTCACCTGAGCCAAAACCAAGAATCAGACACTTAAGCCCTTGAGCTACCCAGGCACCCCTCCAGTGTGTTTTAAATCGCATTTATGGTGTTCCTCATCTCTGACTGGTTGTTTTTTTTATCTCTTTAAGGGTCTCACTGACGTCCTCCACTCTTTTCACGTACGGTATCATTGTGGTCATTCCTTTAAAATCTCTAGCAGGAAAAAATAAATAAATAAAATCTCTAGCAGGTATATTGCTGACGTTTCTCTTAGGTGTCTTGCTGTGATTGTGTCTTGTTCTTTCATCTGGAATGTACTGTCTCCTGATTCTAACTCTCCACGTCTGTCTCTGTGTGTGAGGAAGGTCAGCTACGCCTCCGGCTCTTAAAGGCAGCGGCCTCCTGAAGCCGAGGTCCTGTAGTGCCCTGCAGCGGTGCCCCCGTTCACCGGAACCGGTCTTCAGGGGCGTCTCCTCTGTGTGTGTATAGTCGTCCTTCCCTCTCCCCAGGGCAGGAGTCCCAAGGAGCCACTGGCCCTGGTGGGGCTGCTTGCTGCTGCTGGGCTAGCGTGCCACCTCGAAGGGGCTCAGCCCACCGTGTAGTGGGGGGGGCACGCAGTGTTTGCAGGTGTGTGCGCTGGTCCCCTGCTCGAGGGCAGCCGCTGCTGCAGGGCCCGAGCCGGGTGTGGCCAGAGCAGCTTGGGTCGTGGGGAGCTGCTCTGGGAGCTGCTGGCAGCAAGGCCTGTGGGAGGGGCCCCTGGAGGGGGGCAGGACTGCAGGGAGGGGTGGAGAGGTGGGTGGGGCCTCGGGGGCGCTGGTTCCCACGGGGTGCTGGGGGGCGGGGGGGAGGGGAGGAGGGGAAGGCTCCGCGGCCCCTGGGTGCCCCGGGGTCTCTGGGCTGTGCTCTGGGAGGGTGAGCAGCTCCCAACTCAGGTGGGGCCCCAGGCGGGGTGGCTTCTCCCGCCACCCCCCCCTCACCCAGCCAGGCTGCTGCTGGCCCACGGGCCGCTGGAAGTGCTCAGGTCCTAAGAACCCCGAAATCCAGCCCCTCTGGGTTTCAACACTGGCCGCCAGGGGCTGTGCCTTCCCGGGGCTCCTGGTGAGGGTCCGCCCCCTCCGCCCCCTTCTGGGCCCTTCTCTCTGCCTTGGGCCTTGGAGTCGGCTCTGGGTCAGTCTGTGCGTCCCTCACCCTCGGGGGTGGCGTCTGCTACCAACGCGGCACCCCAAGGCTTACGTGTTACTGACTCGGGGTGGACACCTCCTAGAAGGTGGACCTGGACTCCTAGCTCCTGTGTCCCCAAGCCTGTCTGGGAGCTCCAGGGGCGAGGAGATGCAGCACCGCGGGGGCTTTGGCTCCGTGGTAACCGCCTTTCCCTCATCAGGCTGGGTCTGCCCACCCCCCCTGCCCGCCCCCAGGAGCCGCCTTCTGCCCGGAGCTCAGTGGGATGAGGCACGTGAGCCCCAGCTGCCCTTTACGCACCTGCTTCCTGCTCCTCCCGGGGCTCAAGGGCCTGCGGGCCGAGGGGCCCCTGCAGCTCCCAAGTCCGGCTGGCTGGGTGGGCTCGGGCGGCAGGTGACATCGGGGGTCAGGGGCCACTCACGGGGCCTTGGGTCCCACCTGAAGGGCCAGGTGGGTGGACTTAATCCCTTGTCCAGGGCAAGCAGGTGCAAAGTGCCACCACCTGCCTTGCTCTCTGGAAGTGGGGCTCCGGCTGCAGCGCAGAAGGACAGGGGTGGGGCGGGGCAGGCAGGGTGCCAGCGGGGGGCTGTGGTGGCCACCGCCAGGGTGTGGTACAGGGCAGAGGCGGGGCGGCCCTCGGGAGGGGCAGGGAGTGGGGCACCTGGGGTCTGCAGGTGAGCCCGTTGGGCTGGAGGGCTGTGCTGACCCCGAGGTCCTGGGTGCCGACTGGAATATTCCCTGTGTCCCCTTCCCTCCCCATGGAGTCCGTGAGAGTGGGGACCAGGTTGGGACATCTCTGTGCCCCGATCCCGGTGGGGCTGGCGTGAGGCCTGTGTCCTGGATACGCTGGTGTGGGGAACGAGCAGAGAGTCGTTGTATCCCCTTGGCAGGGTCGTGACTGTACCCAGAGCGGCCCAGCCAGTGACAGACCCTGTGACCTGCTCGCCCAGGGCCCACACCAAGCTAAGTGGGCTGGCACCGCGGCCTCCACAGTCCCTGGTCTGGGCCCAGATGGGACAAAGGCCTGTCTTTCTGTCCGTCGTCTGCGGGGAGTCTCAGGCCGCGCCCGGTGGCGCCCGACGTCCCCCCCAGCCCCAGCTCAGGAGCGGCCCTTGCGGGTTTCCAGCCCACAGAGCCCCGCGGCTGCTGCAGGGCGGCCGTGTCCCCCGGTTTCTGTCCCGTGGGCCCACGGACACCAAGCCCAGCCACGGCGCGTGGAGGTGGGGACGTTGGGGGCAGTGGCAGCCGCGTCCCCGCCAGGCTGGGCCTCCGCGAGGCTGCTGGGCCCCGAGCAACCGGCGTCCTTCCGCAGGCGGCTCCGCGCTGGGCCTACGGGGCCAAGACCGGGCCCGGGGGGGGGGGGGGGGGGGCAGGCTGCCGGCGGGCCCCCCACCAGACGGCTTCGTCCGGGTCCCGCGCGGCGCCCCTGCCAGGGCTGCGGGGAGGCCGCCTCGCCCCTGCAGCCCCCCCATCCAGGCTCCCTGCATGTGGCCCCTGCCCGGCCGCTGGCGCTGCAGCCCGTCCTCTCGGCGCAGGGGCGTATTTTTCGGAGGCTGAAAGGCCGCTCCCCTGGGCTCGTTCCTGGCAGCGGGGCTGGGGGGAGGGGGTAAGAGGTCAGTGCACTGGGCCCAGGTCGCACTGCCACGTGGGGAGCCTCGTGCCGCCCCCAGGCCCCGGGCCTCAGTCCTGGTCTGTCCAGAACAGTCGTGGCCTTAGAGGTGGGCTCCAGTGTGGGAAGCGCTTTGCGGGAGAAGCGCGTTGCACACCCCAGGGGCGGGCCTAGGCTGCTGGGCCATCTCCAGGCCTGTGCCCATCACCGGCTCGCACGTGGGAGGGAGACAGACCACGAATGGCTAAGGGGGGGGGCACATCACAGAGGCACAGAGGGGCGCGGAGGGCACCCGGAGGGGCACTGTGTGCTGGGCTGTCCTGTCTGAGGGGAGCCGGCTGGGGCCCAGGGGGTGCCCTGAGGGCAGTGGGGCGGGGACAGGGTGGGGCACGTCTCCATGTCAGCACCTGCCTCTGCTGCAGGTGGGGAGGGCGCAGGGGGTGGGGGCTCGGGGAAGCCCCGTGTTCATGCCTCTGCCCGCCGCCCCGTCTGGCCAGGTGCACCTGATGAAGCCGGATGCGGTCCCCAAGGCGTGCTGCGCCCCCACCAAGCTGAGCGCCACCTCCGTGCTCTACTATGACAGCAGCAACAACGTCATCCTGCGCAAGCACCGCAACATGGTGGTCAGGGCGTGCGGCTGCCACTGAGGCGCTGCCCACCCCCTGTGCCTCCTGCCTACGTCCTCCCACTCCGGAGGCAGGGGACCCTGAGACCCAGCCTGGTCCTCAGATCAACATATGTACGTACGCTCCCCTCGCCTTCCTGCCTGGGCTGGATCTTCTCCAGGCCTCTGCATCCTTCCCTGCCTGTGGCTTGTAACAGTCCTTTGCCCTCAGGCCTGGTGGTCTGAGTCATCAAGTAGGTTCTCTCCCAGCCTCCTCCACAGGCACATCCTGACCAGCATTTTGGGTTGAAACCAAAGTCCTGTCTGAGGACCTACCCGTGCAGGGTGGTCTGCGGTAAACAGGCACCTAGGGCCCAGGGTGGCTACCTCCGGGTATTCACTGTCCATTTCAGGGCTTGGTATGTGTAGACAGGGTCTGGTCCACCTCCGGTTGCCTGCCCCTCCCTGGCGCTTTCTGGGCACTTTTGTTAGAATGTGGACTTGCCCTCGTTGTGTAGTTGTGAATCTGAATTACAACTCGCTGGCCACAGGCATGTGGGTCAACTGGAGAAAGAGTTGAATGAACAACATGGTGTAGGACAAAGGCCAATGGCACTTGTCTCCCCCTCCCGTCTTCCTGTCTTGATCTGCCTCTGCCATCTGGGGAAGGGGTACAGGGCATGGATGTTTGGCCTTTGTAGGAACAAAACATTTGGACGGCTTCGTTCGCCTGCCTGTCCCCATGCTGAGCTACGAGCAGCTCAGCCCCTGGGAAGCTCCGTATTGAGCCTATCCGGTGATACGTCGGGTGGCCCGAGATGACAGTGCTCAGCACACATGACATGATTTCCCTTTGGCGTGGCAAACACCAATCATCAATCCTGATATTTTTTTCTTCCAAATCTGTATAGAATTTCAAAATGACGCGTACTGGAGTTCCCTGCAGCCACTGCCTGCACATCAAAGTTGACATGTTAAGTGGAAACTTTGCCATCTTGTGCAGGCCAGGGGGCAATCCACTTCACCCAGAGCAGTGCACCTGGGACCCTGGGCAGCCTGCGGCCAGGGCACGGCCTCCCAGCCCCCGCTATGGCCAGAAGTTGTCACCATAATCTGCACCACCCTGTGTGCCCAGGAGTGCTGTCCTCTACCTCGGGACCTGTGAGCCAGGGCGCGACAGGCAGTAATTAGGGGCCCGGGCGGGGCGCTCCCGGAAACCGCTCCTCTGCCCGGAGCCGCTGCCAAGCCTGTAATTTCCCCGCTCAGCCCAGTCCAGCTGCCTGGGCCTGTCCCCCCCACCCCCCTAGGCCCAGCGGGGCGGAGGCAGAAGCACCATGTACCCCCGGGGCACATCCCCAGTCACCCCGCCCCCCGAGGAGGGGCCCCGGGACCACAGGTGTGGAGGCCAGGCCCTGCTGGGGGGCAAAAGCCCCTCCACAGGCACCTGGGGGGACAGGAGCAGATGCAGATTGTGCCTGGACTGTGTGCTAGGGGGTGAGCTCCCCATCAGTAGAAGGACCTAAACTCTGGTCCAGATGTGAGGCAACCAGACTTGGAGCCTCCTTTGGGCTTCACTTTCCCACCTGTACCTGTGGGCACTGGGCCTTCCGCCAGGAACATGTCTAACCCTTTCTCACCCTGCACGCAGAGACAGCCTCATGACCCTGGACTCAGGGCTCAGGTGGCGGTCACAGATTGGCTGGTAGGACAGGAACCTGTTTGCCATTCGAGTCCTCAGCTGACACTTGTCTTCCTAACATCAAGGATTGTCTTTCAGGCAAATGTAAATTTGAAATCAGCCAATTATTTCAACAGTTTTTTACTTCCCCTGGTAGCCAGCACCCAGTGGCGGCCTGGCACAGCCAGCGGTGCGCCAGGGGTGTCTGTCAAAACCTCCTGTCGGGCAGCACGGCACGAGCGCCTGGAGCTAAGTCTCACTGTGCGTGCACAACAACTGAAAAGCCTTCGCCTGGCTCCCTGGGTGCCGCTCGCAGAACCTCTGCAGCCCGCGCAGACTCTAAATGAGATCCAACAGGAACTGCCCCGAGCAGGACGCAATCGTGAGTGGACACAAAGCCCGTGCGTCTCCCTCCGTTTATTGCACGGTGCGGCACGCGCTCGCTGCGTGTGTTCTGTTCCCAGTTGTCAGTTTGCTGAGCCCAGGACAGCAGCCGAGGGAGCGGCCCAGATGCCGCCCTTTCCCTTCCTCTTGCTCAGGCCGTGGCTTGTGTACCTGGTTGCACAGGACGGAAGGCTACGCACAGGGGGACGGTCAGGCCCGTGGACAGCCACGAGGAGTCCATGACTGCTGCCAGGAAAAGGCTGAGGAGAAAGGTACAGCAGCCTCGAGGTTTGGGGAGCACGAGGCTGGCCTCGAGGCCTTGTCTGCTCTAAGGTTTTCTAAATTGGGGAAGTAACCTGTTCTGGAAAAATCCAGAAACAGGAAAAGAGGCCGCATAGCAAGAGGACAGAGGTGTGGAGTCAGATGGGTCTGAATCTTGGTTTTTTTCTGTGGAGCAGGATCTTGGTTCCTTCCTTGCAAGCGAGTGTGAAGATCACATTTAGGACAAGGTGTCCCCCCCAAAAAAAAAAAAAAAAAAAAAAAAGGACAAGGTGTCCCACGTAAACACTTAGCAACTGGAACTTGCTGGCATTATCACAAGGAATTTGCTGACTGCTTAGCCCTTTCTGTGCTTGTCCACCAAACCTCCTCTCAGAAAATGTTCTGCAGATGCTTTTTCCTACAAAATCTACACCCTGCGATCCACGGAGGGAGGACTTTGTGTTCTCACAGCTCTCAAGGCCTCAGGGAAGAGTCCGGTTATGGCCAGGCTGGGAATCGCCCCCGGTGCTCCCAGAGGCAGGGGGAGCGCACCAGCCTGCTGAAGGCACAAGGCTTGCCCCATCTGTTGAAAAACGGATTTTTAACTTCTCACAAAAATAATGCAGTTTTGGAGGAAAAATTAGGAAAAAATACAACTGAAGTCACCACAGTTGTATGACTCAGATAAACACAGTATCTGGATGAATTTATTTCTAGGCTTTTCTCTTAGGATACACGCATAGAGATGTTTACACATTACAGATGTTTTTACAAAATTGGGATCGTACTTTATTATATGGATTGCTTTCAAATATGCCTTTCCCACTTTATTATGCCGTAAAAATTTTCCTGTTAATAAATATTTTTTGAAAACATGGCTTTCTAGGTCGTTTATACCCAAAGCTGACAAGACTGTCCACAACTCCAACACAGGTCCCTAATCCCTGGGGGGGTTGCTGAGGCTGTCATGACCGTGACCGTGACATAGAGCCCGCAGCCCCTGGAGGTAGATGTGCGGTCAGAGCGGGAGCTCGCGTAGCCACAGGCCCGACCTCAGGGCCAGAGCCCAAGGAGTTAGCGCACTGGCAACCCCCGGCTCTGTCTGCCGCAGTGGAGCAGTGTGCGCAGACCGGAGGCCACCTCGGACGGGGGCAGGCCGACCCAGGAAGGCACTCTGTCCTTTGGACCACAGCAAGGCCGCGTGGCACCCTTAGGTCCACTTCTGATGGGCCGGAGCCTTTCCAAGCAACAGAGGTTTGGGTGTGCCGTGGTGGCTGAACTGGGCAGCCAGGCCACTGCACCCCGGGGTGCAGAGCCAAACGGTCTCTGTTCCTTCCAGGCTCATTATAGGGACCATGACCAGGTGTCCCCCTGGGGCCTTGGGCCCCCTGCCATAGACTGAGGCTAGAGCCCAGTAAACCTCCCAGGACCCCATTAAACTAAAGGGAGGCAGGCCGAGCTTCCTCTCCGGGTGCTGCCATGTTTTGGGTGACCTTTGCAGCCTGTCACCTGGGCCTTGGTTTCCCCTCTGTATAGGGTTCTGCTCTGGATAGAGTAATAACGCCTGTGGACACTCCAGAGCGAACCAGGGGGCACGCTGGTGCCCAGTGGGTGTTACCAGGGAAGAACAGAAAGCAGCAAGGTCATTGTCACAGAAGCCAGCGCCCTCTTGGGAGGTGGGCCGTGCCGTGCCCTGCATACACATGCCTTCCTGGCTGGGACTGACCTGTGATGGCCATAGTTAGCCCTCAGAGTGGGGGCCTGTGCTTTAAGGGAAGGTCTCTTTTGAGCTCCACGGGGTCAAGGGTCACCATGTACATCCTAGCAAGATGCAAGGACACAAACCCCAAGCAGGAGCTCAACCAAGGGCTGGGAGTCCACTGGGCACATGGAAGCCAGAGGTAGGGCCAGAATGCCGTCCTCCCTCACAGCAGCTTTGCTGGGGTCACCAGGGCTGGGAGGCACCAGGCCTCTCCTGCACCTGGCTTGTCCAGAGCTCAAGATGAAAAACCCAACCCACTGGATTTGGATGGTCCTAGCAACCCAGCCACAGAGTGTCTAGTGGCCACAGGGCTCAGCAGGTGGGGGATCCTTGAAAGCCCTGGTGTGGCGAGCGATGGGAGAGAAGCCAGCCTGACAAGCTCCAGGCAGTGCCTGCATCAGGACCAGAGCTCAGCATCGGGTGGGACCAGTGGTTTTAGCCCTAGCAAACTTCTCCAAAGATTCAAGTAGTAAATACTTTAGGCTTTGACGCTGTGCTGGTTAACTGGATTCACAAAAAAGGCAGCAGCTGGGTTAGGCCCCCAGTTAGGAGACCTCCTGTCTCCAGGCAAGCACAGGCCCTGGCACAGAGAAGGCACTTTGAGTTATAAAATATCATTTAAAAAATTCTTTAGAGGGGCACCCGGGTGGCTCAGTGGTGGAGCGTCTGCCTTTGGCTCAGCCCATGATCCCGGGGTTCCGGGATCGAGTCCCACGTCGGGCTCCCCACATAGAGCCTGCTTCTCCCTCTGCCTGTGTCTCTGCCTCTGTCTCTCATGAATAAATAAAATCTTAAAAAAAAAAAATTCTGTAGAATGGGGATGCCTGGCTGGCTCAGTCGAGCATGTGACCCTTGATCTCAGGGTCATGAATTCAAGCCCCACATCGGGCATAAAGCCTACTTAAAAAAATTCTGTAGAATGAATGTGAAGGAGCAAATGAATTGTTGAGACTGGTAAGTACACTTGCTGCCTCTAAGGCTGGCCAGTGTGAGCTTAGGAGTAGAGGCAGAAGACGGGAACTTCTCCGGTATTTTTGATTTCCACTGTCCTGACAATGGTATGACAAGGGTACCTGGCATCTCCGGGAATCCACCCAGGGGACGAATGAACGGCTGTGCCCTAACCCTCCGCCAGACGAAGTCAGCAGGATAGCTTCACCACGGAGGCAATCTCTGACAACAACTAGGAACTGGCTGGACTCGGCAGGACAAGAAGTAGGATTTATTTTAGCAGAAGCGACGTCTGGGAGCCACATGGGTGGGCTTAGGAGCAGCTGCGGCAGCAGAGGCCTGGAAGACGCGGCGCCTCTGCCCTCCTGGCCCATGGCCGCCCCAGGGAGAGCCAGAGGAAGCCCGGGCCGCCTCGGCACAAGAGCCGCTCCAAGTGGATCCCAGGAGCCGGGACACAAAGCCCTGCTTGCCCAGAGGGGACCAATGCCCCGAGACGGGGTGACCGCTCCGGGACGCAGGGCGGTGCAGACACGGAGCGTGCAGACTCACACGTATTCCCCGCAGTCGGCGATGATCACCTTCTGCTTTGGCTTCCCGTCCTTGCTGCCCTGAGCCTTCGCGGGGACAGACAGTGACAGAAACCGGTGAGGGTAGAGGGTGATGGGCGGCTCAGGGCCCCTCCCCACGTGCCCCCCACTCCCACCGAGCGGAGCAGCACCCCCCCCAGCTCCCCATAAGGCCATGCACCCAGGACCCAGCAGCCCCCCACCTCGATCTGCCGCAGGACATCCAGGCCTTCTGTGACCTCCCCGAACACCACGTGCTTGCCATCCAGCCAATCCGTCTTGTCACACGTCAGGAAGAACTGGGAGCCGTTGGTGTTGGGGCCGGAGTTAGCCATGGAGAGCAGGCCTGGGGGCGAGAAGGGGTGGCTCAGCCCCTACCCCGGGCCCGGCCCTCAGAGGGACATCTGTGCGGATGGAGCAGTGTAAATGCTGCCTGAAGCCGGCCCAGGATGCAGGCCAAGAACTGGCTCCCGGCAAGGTGGCTCCTGCTGGCATCTGTGGTAAGAGTGGCTGCACTGAAAGGGTGGGGCTACCAGTCTGGCCGAAGGGGGGGCAGACAACAAAGGACAGGGAGTCTACACAACTTTCTTCTAAGAAGTATGCCTCAAAAGGGGGTTAGAGGCCTGGATGATAGTTCACACAAGTCAAAGGATGATCTTTTTTTTTTTTTTTTTTTTTTAAAGATTGTGACTGCAGCTTTACACTGCTGGCCGGCCTAGCCGAGGACGTGGGCCTAAGGCAGCAGGGGGACACCTAAGGGCAGGACGGCGGGGGCAGTGGGCAGCCCAGAAGAGAGGGGCTGGCCCAGAGGAAAGGCGGGCGGGTGCAGGCAGGGGGACGTGGGAGGCCACGCGGCGGCTCGGAGGGCAATGTGGAGGCTTTGGGAGTGGAGGGAGGAGGGCGTCTGACGGGGACTGAGCGTGATTAACCACGGGGCTGCAGTAATGCCGCCCAGGCCCCGAGGAGGTGTAGTCGTGAGTTTCAAGATGACCATTCAGCGTCGTAGCTATTTCGGCCAAGGTGTGGGGGAACCAACATTCACAGGGAGGTGCATGGGACAGAGTGGGGCAGCAGGGCCGAGGGCCCCAGAACCCGAGCCTGCCCGCGCAGTGTGGGCCGCAGTGTGGCCGGGAGGCCCGTGTGGAGAGAAGCCGCTTCCCCGACCCCAGCCAGGCCGCCCGCCACGGCACCCAACCGGCTCCCACCTGGTCCCGTGTGTTTGAGGATAAAGTTCTCATCATCGAACTTTTTCCCGTAGATGGACTTGCCCCCCGTGCCGTTGTGGTTCGTGAAATCGCCGCCCTGGCACATGAACTGGGGGATGATGCGGTGGAAGCTACTTCCTTTAAAGCCAAAGCCCTTCTCGTGGGTGCACAGGCATCGGAAATTCTCTGGCGCAGAGAAAGGAAAAGGTGCTGAGGTCAAAAAACAAAACAGCGCAGTTCCTTGGGCCGTGGGTGCCCTCCGCCTCGCCTTCCGCGTGAGACACAGAAGGCAGCAACCAAAGCCGCCAGCGAGGTGCCGGTGGCCGTGGGGCCCTATGGACGGTCCTAGCCCAGCTGCTTCGGTCACCTGAAGATGAACCCTGTGATGGGCTGCACAGTGGGCATGTGGCCGGGGCAAGGACTGGAATGCAGGTCAGGAGCTGGAGGGTGGCATCAGGAAAACCATGATGCCACAACGCAAGTGGCGGCGCAGCACCTCTGGCACGTTGGTGGCCGTTGGGGGGGGGGGCATCCGGTATTACCGCAGTGGCCGCCCACGACAGCTTCCCCTTCCCGCCACGCCCATGTACCCTAATAAAACAAGTCTTTGAGGAAAACAGCAAAACGAAAACAAAACCCCCCAAACAAAAAAGCAAAACCTAGGCAGCTAGATTCTGATACGCTGTATTTGCTTAGTGTTTGTATTTTCATTAAAAATTCTGCCGTGTATTATAAGCCTTTGTGATCCTCACACCGTAAAGAATAGGAGGGACTGTGGGTAAGAAAGAAACCGAATACCTGAATTCCAGCTCAGCTCCACTGAATGGTGGGCAACCGATTTTTTTTTAAAAAAGAAAAACTAGGGATCCCTGGGTGGCGCAGCGGTTTAGCACCTGCCTTTGGCCCAGGGCGCGATCCTGGAGACCCGGGATCGAATCCCAAATCGGGCTCCCGGTGCATGGAGCCTGCTTCTCCCTCTGCCTATGTCTCTGCCCCTCTCTCTCTCTCTCTCTCTCTCTCTGTGACTATCATAAATTAAAAAAAAAAAATTAAAAAGAAAAACTAGGGGGATCCCTTGGTGGCTCAGCAGTTTGGCGCCTGCCTTTGGCCCAGGGCGCGATCCTGGAGTCCTGGGATCGAGTCACACATCAGGCTCCCGGCATGGAGCCTGCTTCTCCCTCCTCCTGAGTCTCTGCCTCTCTCTATGTCTATCATAAATAAATAAATAAATCTTAAAAAAAAAAAAAAAGAAAAGAAAAACTAAACAGGATCAACAAACAACCCAGTTGATAAATGGGCAAACAACACAGACATTTCTCCAAAGATCTACAAATGGCCAAAAAGAAAAAAAAAGATCTACAAATGGCCTATCAGTTCATAAAAGGATGCTCAATACCATTAGCTAACAGGGAAACGCATATCTAAACCACCATGAGATACCGCTTCACACCCAGTAGGATGGCCGCAATCAACAGAAAATAGTGTTGACAGGAATACAGAGAAACCGAGACCCTCATATATTGGAGGTGGGAACGTAAAATGAGGCAGCCACTGTGAAAAGAGTTTGGCAATTTCTCAAAAAAGGTAAACACAGAACTGCCACGTGAGCACATTTCCACCCGTAGGTATGTACCCAAAAGAGTGGACAACAGGCGTTAAAACGTAAACTTGTACACAAATGTTTATGGCGGCATTATTCACAATAGCCAGAAAGTAGAAACAATGCTCGTACCCATCAACGAATGAACAACAAGGACATAACCAGACAATGGGATATATTCAGCCATAGAAAAGGGATGGAACTCCCAACACATACGAGAACATGGATGAGCCTTGAAAAGATGCTAAGGGAAAAAAGCCAGTTAAAAAGAAAGGACCACAGAGTATATGATTCTATTTATAAAACATGTTTAGAACAGGCAAATCCACAGAGTAGATTAGAGGCCATGAGGGGCAAGAGGGGGAGAATGAGGAGTGGTTTAATAGGCTTAGTTCTATTTGGGGCAAACAACTTTTGAAGACAGTGGTATGGTTGCACAACATTGTGAACGCAATCAATGCCACTGAACTGTACACTTAAAAATAGTTTAAAAAGCCAAAAAAAAAAGCGGGGGGGGAGACAACAGCAACATAAAAGTTTTGAAAGCTAGAAAACAAACCGATGAATCATACCTGATGTAGCAGACTTAAGAAAGCTGCATCTTGGTACAGGCACCCCAATGTTCACAGCAGCATGATCAACAAGAGCCAAATTACGGAAGAGCCAAGAGTCAGTGGAGTATTAGCCACAGAAAGGAATGAAATCTTGCCATTTGCAGTGGCGTGGATGGAGCTAGAAAGTCCTAGGCTAAGCAGAATAAGTCAGAGAAAGACAAGTACCACATGATTTCACTCATACGTGGAATTTAAGAAACAAAACAGATGAGCAATGGGGGAAAGGAAAAAAAAAGAGTGGGAGGCAAACCATAAGTGATGAATCACTAAATTCTACTCCCGAAACTATTATTATACTATATGTTAACTAGAATATAAATAAAAACTTGGAACATTTTTTTTTTTTTTAATTTATGATAGTCACACACAGAGAGAGAGAGGCAGAGACATAGGCAGAGGGAGAAGCAGGCTCCATGTACCGGGAGCCCGACATGGGATTCGATCCCGGGTCTCTAGGATCACGCCCTAGGCCAAAGGCAGGCGCTAAACCGCTGCGCCACCCAGAGATCCCAAAAACTTGGAACATTAAAAAAAGAAAGCAAGCTGACTCTGAAGTTGGTAGAGCTGAGAAGCAACTCACTTTGTGCTGTGGAAATGCCAGAAGCTCAGGTACAAGGGTGAAGGTAGTTCTAAAAACAGTAAAGCTGGCTGAAAGCCTGTTTAAGAAAGGAGCCAACCCCCAGATCCTCTGCCACCCCTGGAGGCAGCCGGGTGAAGGTCTGCTCCCTGGTAGGTTAAAGCAGAGGTCTCTGGCCCAGGATACACTATACGTAGCTGGGGAATGAGGTGCTGTAGTGACAAACAGAGTAAGTGAAAGTTTATGTACTGTCCCCATCTCACACCACCAAGATGGCAAATAGCTGGATGGAGAGCCTCCAGCAGGAGACTAGACTCTTCTTGGGAGACTCCAAGCTGTCCTATATAAGTCAGGGAAATGGACATCCAGGGTCTGACAGAGAAGTACCCCAAATGAATCACCCCACAGTGGATGCTGCCGCCAGCAAGGCTTACCAACGTTTAGGAAGTTTCCAAACAGATTGTTAGCACCCCATTCTTATATATAAGGAAGGCATCTAACGTGAAAAGCAAAGACCAAAACAAACAGACCAAAACCAAAGCAAAACATAACTCAGGAAAAAGTGACCTTAGACAAAAACTATAGGGAGAAAAAACCTTAGTAATGTCCCCAGAAAGATGAAATGATCCTATGTCTGTGAAATCAGCACAGTGTTATAGAAAAAGAACACTTAGGAAGGTTCCAGAAAGAAAGAAGAGAGAAATCAGAGGAGACAAAAGCAAAGAAATAATTGAAAGAAATTTCCCAGCCAGACAAACACTGCCCGTGGGTGTGGTACACAGAGTAATGCCTCCCAGGAGACGTCCATGCCAGTCCCTGGAACCTGAGAATGTCTTATGGCAAAAGAGCCTCGGCAGGTGTGATTAGGGTTATGGATGGACCTTGAGATGGGGAAAGCAGCCCCCATTATCCGGATGGGCCTAATATAATCAAGAGCCTATAACAAAAGTTGACCCAGCTGAGATAGAGAGATTCAAAATGTGAGAGGGACTGGATCCACCATTGTTGGCCCCGAAGATGGAGGAAGGGGGCTGCGAGCCTCCAGAAGCTGGGAATAGCAGCAAGGAAATGGGGATACTCAGTCCTACAGATGCGGGAAACTGAATTCCACCAGCAATCTGCATATCCCCAGAAACATCCTCCCCTAGAGCTTCCAGTAGGGAAGGCAGTGACCCAGCTACCATCTTCATTTTAGCCTACAAGCCTTCTGGCCTCCAGAATGTGAGATAATAAATAAATTTGTGTTGTTGTAAGCCACTAAGTTTGTGGTAATCTGTGACAAAAGCAAGAGAAAACTAATAGTGGGGGGCCCACTGAATAGCCAGCAGATGCAAGATCTATCCAAAGGCACATGGTTTCAGAACACAGAACAGACCCCCTATGAGCCTCTAGGCCAGGGCTATCTAATGGCTCTTAAGCACTTGGCTAGTGTAACCGAGTAAATGGATTTTAATTTTATTTAATTTAAATGTAAATTTACACTTGGCTAGTGGCTACTATATTGCACAGCTCTGGACTAGACAGCAAAATAAAGCTTTTATAAAGGATCAAGAATCAGAAGGACAGGGGCGCCTGGGTGGCTCAGTGGTTGAGCATCTGCCTTTGGCTCAGGTTGGGATCCTAGGATCCTGGGATCGAGTCCTCCATCAGGCTCCCCACAGGGAGCCTGCTTCTCCCTCTCCCCATGTCTCTGCCTCTCTGTCTCGAATGAATGAATGAATGAATGAATGAATGAATAAATGAAGAAGAAGCATTAGGAGGAGAAGGAGGAGGAGGAGGAGGAGGAGGAGAAGAAAGAAGGAGAAGAAATTAGAAGAAGAAGAAGAAAGAAGAAGAAGAAGGAGGAGGAGGAGGAAGGAGGAGGAGGAGGAGGAAGAGGAGGAAGAGGAGGAAGAGGAAGAAGAAGAAGAAGAAGAAGAAGAAGAAGAAGAAGAAGAAGAGAAGGAGGAGGAGGAGGAGGAGGAGGAGGAGGAGGAGAAGAAGAAGAAGAAGAAGAATCAGGATGACTAGACTTCTCTAGAATTCTATACCCTACCTACCGATCAAGTGGGAAGGTACATATATTTAGACTTCACTCTTAAAAAACTTACCTCCCAAGCTCTTTGCTGCAGAAGCTACAGAAGGATGTCTTCTACTAAAATAAAGAACCACACCAAAAAAGAAGACAATAGACAGTCCAACCTAAGAGGTGAACACCACTGTGCTGTGGGCCTGGAAAGCAATGGTCCAGGCTGGAGAGTCAGAGGCTCCAAGAAGGAACTTCTACAGCAGAGAGAAGCTGACAATATCTGGTGTGTGTGAACATGATGACAGATTTACAGAGGCAGCAGAATTGGGGAGAGCATCAGGAATAAATGTACAGAAGATGAAGTGTGCGTGAAAACAAGACAACTACAAATCCCAGGAAAACAAAATGCTGTGCATGAAAGGAGGTTACCATAGTATGATGCTTACAGAGTCAGGATAATTTACGGCCTAACCAAACCTATGCTAACTATATAAGGAAGGTAAAAGGCAGGGAAAGGGATTTAAAAAGCTGATTCCTTATCTCCTGAAGCGGGAAGCCAACAGATGTCTAAAGCAAAACAAAACAAAAAAACACAAAGTAGACACATAAATCTCTTATGTACCAATACAGACGTAAAAAACCAAAAGAACCAGCTATGAGTTGAACGTGGCTGCCTCTGGGCAGCCCCGGTGGCCCAGTGGTTTGGTGCTGCCTTCAGCCTGGGGTATGATCCTAGAGACCCGGGATCAAGTCCCACATCAGGCTCCCTGCATGGAGCCTGCTTCTCTCTCTCCCCCTCTGCCTATGTCTGCCTCCCTCTCTCTCTCTCTGTGTGTCTGTCATGAATAAATAAATAAAATCAAGAAAAAAAAAGAAAAGGAAAGAAAGGAAGAGATAAAGAAAGGAAGGAAGAAAGAGAAAGAAAGAAAGAAAGAAAGAAAGAAAGAAAGAAAGAAAGAAAGAAAGAAAGAAAGAAAGAAAGAAGGAAGCTGCCTCTGAGGAGTGGCAGATGGGGGTGGTGGGGCCCCAGGGTTGGGGGCCAGGACCAAGGGACTGCTGTTTTTCAAAAGAAGTTTTGTGAAATTGGCTTTTTAAACTGTATGTCTGCATAATAAAATTTAGATTAAAAAAAAAAAGAAAGAGTAGAATTCAATATTTATACTAGAAAGACTCAAGAAACTGTTAGTTAACAGTACCTTCTAGAGAATAAAATTGGAGGTGGAGGGGGGAAAAGACTGAAGTTTCCAACTTACTGCCTTTAGTATTATTGGAATATGTATGGATTTTGTGTTTTTGTTTTCTACCATGAATACATGTTTACTTGTATAAAAAACAAACAAAAACAAAAACCCACAAAACCCTATTATTAAAAAAATAGTAAAGCTACCTGTAAAGCTTCAAAAGTGTCTGCTCAGACTCACTTGTTACTAGATCCCAGAATCTGAGATGCCTCAAAACAACTGAGGTCAGCAACAGTGTCAGGGGCATAAGAACCGAGGCAGTGGGAACTGTGGGAAGGCCCACTGCTCAGCCACCAGCCTCGGGCCGGAGTCCTGCTCACCTGCTGTCATGGGAACAACGTCTGAACGCAGCAGCATCTGGATGCGGCCGGCTGGCTTGTTCCCGATCTTGATGTCCATGTACACCTGAGGATTTGACCGGGCCTTTTTGACAGCGGGCTCTCCCTGGGCGCAGAAGAAATCATTAGGTTGGAAACTTTTAAGTTTTATTTTTAAGTAATCTCTACACCGAACATGGGCCTTGAACTCCCAACGCTGAGATCCAGAGTCGCGTGCTCTACTAACGAAGCCTGCCAGGCGGCCCAGGAGACTGAGTTCTCTGAACACACACCAAGGACCCAAATGCAGCGAGCAGGCTGTGGCAGGTGCCAATGGGGAAGGCCCCGGGCCGTGGAAGGGCAGGCAGAAGGCAGAGGCCAGGGCCATGGTCCCCAGCCTGACCCCCAGTGACGGGGACCTCAAGCACTGGCTACCTGAGCCCTGCCCCACAGGCTCGGGACCTCATCACACTCACCCTGAGACGCACCAGCACGCTGCACTCCGGCCTGTGGCCACACAACCACACCCTGGCCTGCAGTGCGCAGCTCTCCACACTCCAGTTAGATGGGACCCCCCCCACTCCAGTTAGATGGATGGCACCATCTATGCGCAGCCCTGCGGCACCACGGGCTGCCTACAATGGAAGCCAGGAGGGCAGCCCTCTGGTGGCCCAGAAGGCCTTGGGGGAGGTAAAGGCCCTGTTTCCTACCGCAAGGAGACAAGGCCAAGAGGGTAAGGAGACCTTTACAGACATCACAAGTGTTCCAAAGAGAAAAATGTCAAATGTTCATGACCGGTTTGGGGTTCGGTTTAGCTGACGCGTGCTAAGGTCTGGTGCTGGCACTGGGGACACGGTGACTATTACCTGCCACAACAGTAGCAGAGAACACGCACAGAGCACTTGTCAACGGACAGGGGGCTCTTCTCAACGTTTATATACGTTAGCTCCTCAACTCTGCAACCATCCTGGAGATGAAACTGTACCACTATTTGTCCCCATTTTATAGGTGGGGAAACTGAGGTACAATGAAGTGCAGTCATTTGCCCAAGCCGAGAGGGTGGTAAGTGGTGAAGCTGGAATTCAAACCTGAATCATACCTCCCCATCCCGAGCCCATGCTCTTACCCACAATCCTCCACCTCACACTTCGATACGATGCTGAATACAAGGCCCCTAACCTCACAGAATTACTACCTAGAAAGGGACAGGCAAGAAACCCCTGAGCGGCCTGCACAAAAGCAGAGACGCACAAGGAAACAGACTGGTGTTCCTGAGGGTGGAAGTGAGATGGCCAGGTGGGAGGACAGGAGCTGGGGAGCACCCCCAACTTTATCCCTCTGGACAGGCAATAAGGACCTACTAAAAGTTCTAGTAGGAGTCAGGGATCAGTGTGTGCTTTAAACAGATTGTTCTGGAGATCCTGATGAAGGACAAGAGTGCACACTGCAGCCAGAGACTAGTTAGGGAGCTTCTGCAATTATGTGCAGAAGAGGCTGGGTGGGGGGGTGGGGCACGCGTGGGACAAATGGGGTAAGGAGACTCAGGAAGGTCTGAGAGGAAAACCTGATGGCATTCGATGTGTTGTGTGCAGGCTGTTTTAAGGAGGAGATCTCTGACTGCAAAGGCCATGGGTGTGCTCTGCTCTGCAACCTAATTGGCTTGGGTCAATATGTGGCAGATACACGGTGGCGAATCAACAAGATGGGGAACAAGATTAGAGAGAAAAGGGCACCCATTCTGGGCAACTCTAAGCTGCCTGTGACACTTGTGGCCGAAAGGTCTGCAGCTTGACACTAGGAACAGAGGCCAGGAAACGCAATGGCACAGCAGAGGCTGCAAAAAAATCAGCGACTGCTACTGTTTTGGCAGGAAGAAGGGGAGTGATGCCCTGAGTGAAGAAAGAAATCCAGAGAACAACACTCCCAGGGAGGGGTGGGAGGGCCCAAGGAGCCAGCCAGGGAGGGAGGCCAGAGTCAGGAGAGTGTGCTGGCAGGCTGCTCCTGGGAATGGAGAGCCCCGAATCTGTGTGCAGACGGAGGGAGGGTGCTGCCACTGGAGGGAGGGTGCCATGACCCTCGCCTGCCTCCCCTGCATGGGACAGGGCCAGGGGGACCAGGAGCCTGTGCAAAGCGCTTCAGTGAAGGAGGAACTGGGCTAGAGGGGCGCAGAGGAGCACTCACTCGCCTTCCTCACCTCGGGCTTCCTCGACCTCAATCCCAAGGGGACTGGTCTGAGTGGGGCAGCTCCTCACACAGGGCACAAAGGTGAGAGACCTAGAGCTTGTCTCTCACTCACTCAATACCACCTTGTTTTTCATTCTCTCTGCTTTTGCATACCTATTTGCAAATTTCCACAAAAGCTTTAAAAAAAAAAAAAAGTCTCCTGTGGAAAGTGCCAGCCCCTCCCAGGGAAGTGCAGGCCTTCGATCTCACCTCCTGGATTTCCACTTTGGGAGGCTCCGACCCTTCCTCCTCTTTATTCTCTTCAAGAGTCTTCCCAGAAAACTTCTTCAGCCAGTCATCATCTGACCACACTGAAAGGAAGAGAATCGAACAAACGCTAAGAAATTCAAGCTACCGGCAGCCACCTGCTCACTAGCTGCTTTGGTCAGCAAAGTACATATTCAGCGGAAGTCTCAAGTGTAATTAATGCTTCCCCTGGGAACGTTAGCCCTGAAGTCCAGCTCTCATGAAGCTAAGTGAAAAAACGTGGGCAGCTTGGGTGGCTCAGCAGTTGAGCGCCGCCTTTGGCCCAGGGAGTGACCCTGGAGATCCAGGATTGAGCCGAGCTCCGCATCGGGCTCCCTGCACGGAGCCTGCTTCTCCCTCTGCCTGTGTCTCTGCGTCTCTCTCATGAATAAATAAATAAAATCTTAAAACCAAACAAAACAAAAACATGTCGCCAAGAAGGAAGGTGTAGCCTTGCCAGTTCCAGCCCCTGATGGAACATCTCAGGAACTAAGTGCCGAGGAAACTGGGAAAGATGAGAGATCAGGCAAGGTTTCTCTCATAATGAGAATAATTACTCTGCTGGGACTCTATTCCCCTCAAGCTGGCTCACGCCGACTCTGCCAACGCGAACCACCCTCTACTCCGATCCATCCAGAGTGGCCTTCAGCACCTACTTCTAAATATGGATAAAAATGCAACAAGGCCACGCTGGAGGACGTGATGGGGAACCCGTGGTTGCCCCCCCTCACCTGGTCTGGAAGAGCCCTCCTTAATCCTCATTGGTTTTGCCAAATTGACACGAATCGTCCGTCCAAAGAGCTCAGATTCATTCTGAAAAGATTGGAAGCCCAGCTGCTTAAACTGTCAGGTTGAGAGAGTCAGACAGCTTTGCATTTGCTTCTGATACATCCGAGACACACACCCGTGACCAGTTCTCCCTTAATCCGTGAGCCCCGAACAGCAAGCTCTGTGCCCACCCCCCGGCAGCCCAGGGCTTGCAGGCAATCTCCCCCCATCACACATCTCCTTTCTTTCCTACTAGCAGAGACCTATGCTCCTGAAAATGACTCCAGGTCCAGAGTGCCCTGGATACACATAGTTTCCAACTACTTGAGTTCACCTTCCAAAGTCAAGATCTGCTTTGAGGGGATCCCTGGGTGGCTCAGCAGTTTAGAGCCTGCCTTCAACCCAGGGTATGATCCTGGACATCCGGGATCGAGTCCCACGTCGGGCTTCCTGCATGGAGCCTGCTCCTCCCTCTGCCTGTGTCTCTGCCTCTCTATGTCTCTCATAAATAAATAAAATCTTAAAAAAAAAAAAAAAGATCTACTTTGAAATGGTGAGAAATGATCTCTGGGGGCTGAGGAATATGTTCGGCGAATGGGTGACCGAACAGGAATAAAGAACTTTATCATCCAAAGATAACTGGTATCAGGAAGAGTCACTTCACGTAAACCCATTTAGAGCAGTTTAAAAAAAATTCCATGGCAAAAAGTGAAGGAAAAAAAGGGGGGGGGGAGGACTGGGACTTTATTGGGATGAAACTAAAAACAAGGGAAATAAATTTCAGGTTTAACTTCGTACTAATTTGTAGAACAAAGATGTAATGGGTGGTTAATTTGCAGTTTTTTTTCCAACAAAGCTCTATCAACAGTGCGACATGACATCATTGCGCTTCCTATCGGATGTGAAAATCACAAAGATCTCAAAGAGGGCACAGATACTCCAGCGTTTTGTCACTACTCCCAAAGACCTCTCCAGGATATCCAAACCATCGGCATCAGTAGCACACCCTGCCGTTATCCTTACTGGGAGCTCTTCTCACTTGTAATTGGTCTGAAATTCTGCTTCTGCAAAATAGGCGATTTCACTGTGCAATTTCCCTAGAGCTTGCAATTTATTATCCTAGACATGGGGTGGCCAGTGAGAGACTAGCCAAAGACAAGGATTTGTATTTCTATTACTGTTAAACAGGGAAGGACTTCTGAGTAAGGACCAATCTTATTCAATTCACAGTGAATCTTTGCACATGACAACGACACTTTTTACTTCCCCGTGCGACCTCGTAACTTTGGCAGTTCGGCAAAGCAACAGATGCACGGGGACCCCTCTGTACCACCAAAAAGGAACTTCAGTAAGAATGAAGATTCTCAGCCATACCATGTTGTCAATAGCTGCTGCAGCATCCTGCCGAGAAAATACAAGGTCAAGTTTAGCTTCCTGTGGGGTCTACATGCTGACTCAGCAGAAGAAAAACAGAGTAAAGCAAAACATAATGGGGGGGGGGTCACACCTACATCGCCTGCCTAGGTTCGATGTGTGTCTATCAAAGCACTTCCTGGCTGAGTTTAGAGCGGGTGGTGCAGCAATTTGCCATGGAGCAGAAGGCCTGAGAAATAATCAGCAGCGCTGCCAGGCAGGAGGCTCACTGGGCAGAGCTGCAGGAGCTGGGCAAGACAAGAGGGGCAGGCCTGGGCTGTTAACAGTCTACATTCTGATTAACTGAGGGAAGCTTTCTACCAAGCAGCACTTCTTGTCTCTATGGAAACATCAGCAAGAGGCCCAGAAGCGGACCGAACGGAGACCAGCTGCCTTTGTAATCAGTACCAACACTAAAACTAGCCAAAGACTAAATACAGGTGACACAGAATTTTCTCACCTCCGCCAACTCAAATTCAACAAAAGCAAATCCTCGGTGTTTTTCTGAGGTGGGGGGAAAAAGGGAGGAAAACAAAAACAACTTATTACCATGTGGGGCAAGGAAGGTGAAGTCACTCACAGGCCATATCCAGACACTAGAAATTCTATCCAATCACTGTCTTGAAGAAGGAATCTCCCCCTTCGATTCTTCCCAGTTTAAACATTTCAGCAATACTGAACTTTGTCTTTCAGAAAACATGGCTAGATAATGTACTATACTTTCAATCTTTCAGTCAATTATTCTACCAAAGCCAAATTAAAACCTTAACCTCTGCATACGAGGCAAGTAGAAAAATGAAGTTATTTAACTTCTCAATTATTGATCCCTCATTTTGAGCATCAACTGTGCATAAAGTATGAATCCTCAAACCTGGATGAGGATGCTCACTCCTTTTTCCTCAGAAAAATACTGATCTAAGGCCAAGCACAACCGTGTTAATTTAATTAAACCTACTAACTTTAGAGAGCCAATATAACCTTACAGGCACACCTCATTTTATTGCATTTTGCTTTGTTCCATGTCATAGATAGCAGTTTTTCATAAACTGAAGGGAACCTGGCAGCAATTTTATTGGTACCAGTTTTCCAACAGCACTTCCTCTCTTTGTCTTTTGTGTCACATGTTGGAAATTCTCACACTATTTCAAACTTTTCATTATTATTATATTTGCTATGGTGATCTGTGATTACAGGATTTACAATTCGCTGAAAGCTCATATAATAGTTAGCCTTTTTTAGTAATGACATATTTTTTTAAAAAAAGACTTTATTTATTTGAGAGAGTGCAAGCACGAGCGAGGGGAGGGGCAGAGGAAGAGGGAGAAGCAGGCTCTCCATTGAGCCAGGAGCCTGACTCGGGGCTCCATCCCAGGACCCTGAGACCATGACCTGAGCCAGAGTCAGATGCTTAACTGACTGAGGCACCCAGGCACCTCAGCAATAAAGTATTTTTAAGTTAAGGCAGTACGTTACTTTTTTAGACATAATGCCGTAACTTGCGTGCACTGGGAAACCAAAAATTTCATTTCACTAGTTTCATGGTGATATTGGTTTGGTTGTGGTGGTCTAGAACCCAATCTGCAGTATCTCCAAAGTATGCTTGTATTGTTTTTTTACAGATAAAGATCCCAGACCCAGAGAGTTTAAAGACCTTGCTAATAATCAGGCAGGGTGATGACAGATTTAGGCCTAGAACTCCAATCTTAAAAATGACAACTAAGTAAGTGGGTGAGCAGGGTGCCCGGGTGGCTCAGATCGTTAAGCACCCAACTCATGATTTCAGCTGAGGTCATGATCTCATGAGCTGCTGAGCTGCTGTCTGGCTCAGCGTTCAGCAGGGAATCTGCCTGAGATTCTCTCCTTCTTCCCATCTCCCCACTCCTGTGCTCATGTGCTATCTCTAAAATAAATAAATAAGGGGGATCCCTGGGTGGCTCAGCGGTTTGGTGACTGCCTTTGGCCCAGGGCGCGATCCTGGAGTCCCAGGATTGAGTTCCGCGTCAGGCTCCTGGCATGGAGCCTGCTTCTCCCTCTGCCTATGTCTCTCCTTCTGTCTCTCTATGTCTATCACGAATAAATAAATAAAACCTTTAAAAATAATAATAATAAAATAAATCTTAAAAAAGAAAAGAAAGCAAAGGCAAGATAGAAAACCTGCAATGAACCTGTGATGCCAATTGAAGGAAATATCACCCAGGAAAGCAGAGGCCAAAGCCCTTCAGCTGGGGCTGAGCTTCCCTGCTGCCCTGATCAACAGTACAGCTGCCAAAAGAAAGCAGCAGGGGGTGGTGGGGTACCCAGCAGGTAGTTTGAAACAACAGTCAGATCTCCATGTAGTTCAAAACCTATCTTCCTATTGGGCTATTGAAAAAAAAAATTAAGATTTTATTTATTTATTCATGAGAGACACACAGAGAGGCAGAGACACAGGGAGAGGAAGAAGCAGGCTCCATGCAGGGAGCCCCATGAGGGACTCGATGTTGGGACCCCAGGATCACGCCTTGGGCCGAAGGCAGGTGCTAAACCGCTGAGCCACCCAGGCATCCTGGCTATTGAAAATCTTCTCTCACACTCGACAGATGGGACTCTCTGCAAAGTTATGTCATAGCTTATAACCTTATAACCACAAGCCTCTGAACATTCCTTCTGCATCAAGATCCCTGTCATGCTGCCCTAATGAGGCACCCTCTTGAGCTTTCCAACATATCAACCATATTTAGAATGCAGTTAGAATTTTTTTTCCCCTCTTAGGATTGTGAACATGACATGAAAAGGACTCACCTGTTTCATAATCCAGAGGAATCTGAATATCTGTGATGTCTCCAAAAGGAATAAAAGCAGCATGAAGAACTTTGTCGTCCACCTCCTCTGCCAGCCCACCTGCGAAGATGCCAAGCGCCTTCTGAGCCACTGTCCTCCACTCTCTGGAGAAGTCCCTGCAGCCCAGTTAGCACGTGACAGCCACGGAGAGGGGGCTGCTCCGTCCAGTCCTCGGGGCTCAGAAGCACGTTTCTCATTTGCTCCCTCACCCAACACTCATGAAACACACCTCCTCACCCTTCCTGCGGACGCGCATCTTGGCGCCAGGATTACTGCAGCAGCTTCCTAGCTGGCCTCCCTCTTCTCCGCGCAGCCAACTAGAGCAAACCCGGGAACGTGCAGATTTTCACCCATCACTTCCCTGCTTCAACTCCTTCGGAGATTTCCCACCGTCCTCAAGATACAGTACGAACTCCCCGCCCCGCCCATCTCTTCGCCTTCTTTCCCTTTGCTTCCTCAGTTCTCTGGGTTTCCCGCAAGATGACCCCTTTGCCCCATGGGTGCAGGGCTATTTCACACCTCGGGGGTTTTTGCTCTTGCTGCTCCCCTTTCAGTAAACGTAACGACCCTACTTGGGCCATAAAGCGCTCATCAAACTTCGCTATTGAGGTCATTCTCACTTCCATCGGGTGAGTCCGGGGACTCTCTGCTTCCGGGCCGGGGCCCGGGCCGAGCCCCCGCTGCAGCGAGGATCTAGAGCCTCGTCAGACGCCTCTCCCAATCCTCCGGGCCCAGCAGGCGAAGCGGTCCCCATCAGAGCTCAGCGGGCTTGAAGGGAGCCGGCGAGACTGCTACGGCGGCCGAGCTCCCTGCAGCCAAGCAGTACCGCCACGGACCCGGCCGAGACCCAGGCTCGCCACCCTCTGCGTCCCTAGACGCCTTCCCGCCCCACGCGGAGACCCCTGGGGGCGAGCGAGCCCCGATTCCGCCGGCTCTGCGCCTGCTCACCAACGTACAGCACGCGCTTGGTGGCGGCCATCTTGCTCCCGCGCGCACCCGCCGGAAGCCGGAGTTCGGCCCGCCCCTTCACAGGCCCCGCCCGTCCACAGGCCCCGCCCCCAGGCGCTCGCAGCCCCGCCCCCTCCGGCCCCCGCGCCCCTAGGCGCTCGCAGGCCCGCCCTCTCCGCCCCGCCCCGCCCTAGGCGCTCGCAGGCCCGCCCTCTCGCCCCGCCCCGCCCCAGGCGCTCGCAGCCCCGCCCCTCCGGCCCCGCGCCGCCCCTAGGCGCTCGCAGGCCCCGCCCTCTCCGGCCCCGCCCCGCCCCTAGGCGCTCGCAGGCCCCGCCCCCGGCTGTCCCCGTCCGGGCGGTGGGTTCTCGCCGTGAGCCCCGCGGCCCCACGCGGTGGGTGCTCGGCCGAACCGCCGGCTCCGCGGGTAGTAAACCATCTGCAAACTACGGGCCACCCCGCCCCACCCGCGGGCCCTTGGGCACCCTGGCAGCTGCAGGTGGTTTTTACTTATTTTATTTAAAAAATATATTTTTTAAGATTTTATTTATTTATTCATGAGAGACCCACAGAGAGAGACAGAGGCAGAGACACAGGCAGAGGGAGGAGCAGGCTCCATGCAGGGAGTCAGATGCAGGACTCATCTTGGCACCCCAGGATCACGCCCTGGGCTGAAGGCGGCGCTAAACCGCTGAGCCATCCAGGGATCCCCTTACGTTTTTAAGTAGACGGGGAGAACTTTTTAAATAATCTTAGCAGGGATGCCTGGGTTAAGCGTCTGCCTTGGGCTCAGGGCATGATCCTGGAGTCCCAGGATCAAATCCCACATCGGTCTCCCTGCATGGAGCCTGCTCCTCCCTCTGCCTGTGTCTCTGCCTCTCTTTCTTTCTCTCATGAATAAATAAAATCTTAAAACAAAGTCCAAATTTAAAAAAATTAAAAATAAATAAAATAAATAATCTTAGCAGACGTGAAAATTTATGAAATCCAATTTTCAGTGTTTATAAAGTTTTATTGGAACACAGCCATGCTCATCGCTTGCCTGTGGCTGCTTTCACACTACAGGGTCAGGAGACCTATGGTCCCTTCACAAGGCCTGAAATACCTGCCCCCTTACTCTTGGACTAAGCCAATTCAGAAATCGCAGATTGCCATTTGTGGCAGAAACTAATGGGGCCACCTGTTTTCCATAGAGCTGCGGGTTAAGACCTCTTTGAGGTCACATTTAAGCTGAAGCCTAGGGGCACGTGGGTGGCTCAGTCGGTTAAGGGGGGATATGATTTAGGCTCAGGTCACGATCTCAGTGTGGGCAGGTCAAGCTCTGCTCTCCCTCCCGCTCCCAGCTGGGTGAGGCCTGCTTAAGATTCTTTCTCTGCCCCCCACCCCAGGTGTGCGTGCTCTCTTTCTCTCTAAATAAATAAATAAATAAATAAATAAATAAATAAATAAATAAATAAATAAATAAATAAAATAAAGTCTCCTCAAAGCTAAAGCCTAAAGGAAGAAGAAGCTGGGAGAGGAGGAAGCAGGGAGATTTTAAGGAGATCCACTTGTGCACACTCGAGGGATGGAAAGGTCGGAGTGTGCAGGGGGTGGTCATGAGATCAGGCAGGAAAGGTAGGCAAGGGTGACGCCACCCCATAAGCCATGTGCGGGATTTGGCAGCTTGGAGCAGTTACAGGAGGTTGTAACAGGGAATTCATGATCACATTTTATGTTCTAAAATAGTGCTGTGGGGATGCCCGGGTGGCTCAGGGGGTGAGCATCTGCCTTCGGCTCAGGTCGTGACCCCTGGGGTCCTGGGATGGAGTACCCCCTCGGACTCCCCTCAGGGAGCCTGCTTCTCTCTCTGCCTCTGTGTATCTCTCATGAATAAATAAATAAATAAATAAGGTCTTTGAAAATAAATTAAATTAAATTAATAATAAAATAGTGCTCTGACCACTGTGGCCAGAAAGGATTGTTGGGAATCCTGGAGACCAGAAGGTCAATGCAGTTGACTAGGAAAGTGTCCCTTCAATCTACCCTCCAGCCTTTTCCTAGGGTGATCTTTTTTCAAAATAAACCTAAACTCTCCAGAGCTCCCTTCCTTTTTTTTTTAATTTTTATTTATTATTTATGATAGTCACACAGAGAGAGAGAGAGAGAGAGAGGCAGAGACACAGGCAGAGGGAGAAGCAGGCCCCATGCACCGGGAGCCCGACGTGGGATTCGATCCCGGGTCTCCAGGATCGCGCCGTGGGCCAAAGGCAGGCGCCAAACTGCTGCGCCACCCAGGGATCCCAAGAGCTCCCTTCTTAAACACTGGTGGATACTGTGGCTCCTAGGGTCCTGGCAAGGGGCCACAGCTGTCAAGTCAACCCCAACCTGTGTACTAATTCTGGCCCTTACCACGGGCCCCTTTCCCCTTGCCTCTGCCTCTGGTTCATCTGGGTCTCTCCTCCCCCTAACAGGAGGCACCCGCCAGTCCTTGTCAGAGGTCCTCGTTAAGCTTCCCTCACATCCCCCCCACAGGCGGGGGCCACAGCCCTCCAGGGTCAGAAGTCGACTAGAACACATGCTGTCATTGCAGTCAGGTGGGTTGGCCTGTCCCACTCTGACACCAAGGCCTGCGCGCCTGTCGTGTTTCCAGAGCCACGCAGTAGCTGACCTCACCACCCTCAGGCCAAACCAAGGAAATGCTCCTTAGAAATCAGGCTCTGAGATCTATTTATGTCATCTCACTGGGTCCCTGGCAGTAGTGCAGATCAACCAGGTCACTCTCCAGAAGAATCTGACCAGGTATCCTTTAAGTACGAGTGCTATAATTTTTAAAAATAATAATATTTATTATTTATTTATTTATTTATTATTATTTATTTATTTGACTTTTGTCTCCAATACCTAATACAATTGCTCTTGTGCCCCTGTGCCTCAGCCACATAACAAATTGAGAAGTGTTTTTTCATGAAAAACTGGTGTACTTCAGGTAAGAACAGCAGGAGTCTGTGGTGTTTTGCCTGGGGCTGCTCTCATGTCTTCCTTCTTTCCCTCCAAGTAAGGAACTTCTTCGAGGCCATTGTGGCTCAAATGGGGTGAGCCGCGGGGAAGCAGTAGGGGGTGAGGCCAGAAAGGCTGCTGGGAGATCAGCTCATGGAAAGCTTTGCAGGGGATTGTAAGACCTTTGGCTTTTATTCTGAATTAAATGGGAAGACACCACAGGTTTGCTCAGAGGATCGACAACTCTAATGTGTTTTAGTGGAACCATGCTGGCTTCTGTGGAGAGAGAGGTCAGTTAGCAAGCTATTGCAAAAATTCAGTAGAGAGATGGTGAGATGGTGCAGAGGGAATAGTGGTGGAGGTGGTGAAAATTTATACTGTTTGCTTTATACGCTGCAGGATGCTATTTGCTAGCATTTTACTTTTAGGAGTTTTGCAAATATTTTCACAAGTTTGGGCTAAATTTTCTTTTCTCATACTAGCATCCCAGATGTGTTTGGCATCTGTTAAGAGGCCCACAATCTTTATCTGCAATTCTAAAATGCAAAAGTTCTGAGAACAATAGGTGGTTTTGTTTGTTTTAGGGAGAGTACTTTTTCAGCAAACTCATTTGGCAGCAAAACCTGATCTGAATTGGGGTGCCTGGGTGGCTCAGTCTGTTGAGTGTCTGCCTTTGGCTCAGCTAAAGGTCTTAGGATATGGTCCTGGGTTGGGCTCCCTGCTCAGCGAGGAGTCTGCTTCCTCCTCTGCCTCTGCTTGCCACTCCCTGCTCTCTCTTTCTCTCTCTGTCAATAAATAAAAATCTTAAAAAAAAAACTGATCTGAACTGATGTGAGCCTATTTATAGTTTTTATTTATCCTACTCGGCATGTGATGCTGCAAAGATATTAACATATTTGGTTGTGGGAGCTGGTCTAGACTTGCTGGAAGTGTTGTACACAACGTATACCACTGCATTATCTTTCTAAACTCCCAAACCCCAAAGAATTTAAGATAAAAGATTGCAGACTTAGTTGAGCCTAATATAATGAATTGGTCAGTTTTCTTTCCTTCCTTCCTTCCTTCCTTCCTTCCTTCCTTCCTTCCTTCCTGTTGTTATTTGAAATACTTTGTATAAGGGATAATTTATTTCTTTGAAATGGGGGACACTCGTTTGTAAAGCTCTCTGGGTTTCATGTGCTGTTGTTATTGTTGGTAGCAGGTGACTTACTTCTCATGGGACTCACTTCTCGGTGCCCCGGGTGCCCTGCAGCACCAGCTGAGTCAAGCCTTGCTGATTCCATTTGAAGAAGCCTGATCTTGCAATTCGAAGACATCAGAGACACTACAGGCCAGCGGTTATTGCAGAAACTACTGGCTTTTTGCCGGACAGTGTGGGGAGAAAAGGGCTTTTCAGGAATTGTATCCGGTAGAATTATAGAGTGCAAATTTTAATCTTACCTTTAGGGGGCAGTCATGGACCACAAATTGGATGCTTTAAAAAAATGATCTAAAATAGATTAAACTGAGTGCCCTTTTAGGTATGTGTTAGTTTTTTTGCTTTACAGATGAGGAAACAGCCTTAGAGAAGCTAAGTAACTTAACTAGATCATGGAAACTCTAAGTGGCATAAGGTAAAGCCGGTAAAGATCTACTTAGCACTAGAGTCCATGGTTGGTTTGTTTTTTTAAGATTTTATTTATTTGGGAGAGAGACAGAGCATGAGTGAGAGGGAGGGGCTTGGAGGGGGTGGACAAACAGACTCCCTGCTGAGTAGGGAGCCCATTCCAGGGCTTGATAGTCCAGGGACTTGATCACAGGACACTGGGATTGTGACCTGAGTCGAAGGTAGCCACTTAACCAACTGAGCCACCCAGGCACCCCTAGAGTCCATGTTCTTAACAACACTATATTCTTGGTCTCTCTCTTTCTCCCTCTCCCCTCCTCTCTCCCTTAGAAATAGTATAATGAAGAGGTTAAATATACCAACTCTGAGGTCAACCTGCCTGACTAGGAAGGCTTGGCCCATATGAGTACCTGTAGGGAAACATGGCATCATGAAATCGATTCCCATGCAAAGTAAGGCACCAATGTGTGGCTCTCTCACTGGCCAGCTGTGGGGCCAAGGGAGAGGCTACTTAACTGCCCTGTGGCTTGGGTTCCTCATGATAAAAACGAGATGATAAGGAGATTTTTGCTGAGTCTTGAGCATCCGCAGTTAGGCTTATCTACTGCGTGACTCTGAGCCTGTACTGCTACTAAAATGCAAGAAAGCATTGGTCAAGCCCAAAGCAACTGCTTCTTGGAGAACTACTCAGAATCAGCAAAAGGAAAAGCCTGCTGATGAATTTGTACTTGTGATCTTTGTCTCACCTGCACTATTTGGACTCAACCTCATGACTTTTTGGGTCAGTGAAGTTCCAAAAAGTCACAGGTGGGATTGGGGCTCAGATCCATTACAAACCGCACAGTCCTGTGTTGACAAGCTAAAGACTTGTTTACACCCACCAGTCACCCCTCCTGCTGAAACTGGGGCTGTCACCCTTAGAAGCTCACCCTTGCCTTTGGATGGAGTCAGTTTTCACAGGCCCTGTTCAGCCCTTGTACCTTACTTGCCCCGAAGGAAACCTTTCCTGCATCCTGAGTTGTTTGCTAACACTTAATCTGAAGATGCAATCTCACATGGCCTAACTTCTGTACTGGATCGAGTGTGTGTCCCTCCTTTACCTGGCAGTACGTTCAATTTAATACTCCCTACGTAGCAGTATTTATTTTTCCTCTTATTAGGGTTCACAATTCCTAACTCATAAGATTACTTGGATGATGAAATGAGATAATGCTTGTAGGGCACTTAGAATAAAGCCTGAGTGGTAAGACTCAATAACTAGTATTGCCACTAGTTTGACAAATATTTGTTTCAGTGCTGCAATGTCACCCACTAAGGTATATATATCAGGAAGGGTCTGATCAGGAGATAGAAACCACACTATTTATTTGAGCAGAGAGAATTTAATCTCAACAATTGTCACCTAGATATAAAGTTATTGACTGGTTAGCTGACAAGAACAGAACAATGAGGTATCCTGGCGGTGGCAATTACTGGAAGCAATGCCACCATCTAGACTGGGAGAACAGAGGGAAGGTATTTATTTATTTTTTAAGATTTTATTTATTTATTCATGATAGACATAGAGAGAGAGAAAGAGAGGCAGAGACAGAAGCAGGCTCCATGCAGGGAGCCCAACGCGGGACTCGATCCTGGGACTCCAGGACAGCGCCCTGGGCCAAAGGCAAGCGCTAAACCACTGAGCCACCCAGAGATCCCCGAGGGAAGGTATTTAAATTTTTACAACTCAAGCTTAGTGGAGAGGCGGTGCAGAGCTGAAACTGAGATCTCTGAGGAGGGGTGGGTACTGCTCAGCTGTGGTTGGGGTTTCTGAGCAAAGCACAATAAGCCTGGTGTCCAAAAGTTGGGAAGATCAAACACTGGATTCAGCAAGTCCCACAGGAAGGATCTGCTATGGCCATGCTGAAGAAGGATGATACAGTTTTGGGAAGTCCGGGGGAAGAAGCCAGTTCCTACTTTCTTCAATCTTGCTGTCCCTGTACCACGTATTGACGGAGCCTATAGGGAGCCTGCTGTTGGCGAAGCAGAGATGTGGTTGGCAGGGTCCCTGCCCCAGCATCACCCGCAGAGTATGGAAGGGTGAGTTGGAGCTAACAGACAGCAGCTTAATGCATGGCACCCTCCGTCCCTCTGACTATTCAACATCCCTAAGCACACATCTTCACATATTTGAACTTCTGTAAGACCATAAAACCAGCTCTGTCTACCTAACAAAATAAAACTGTCCTTCATACAAACGGAGACATCTAAACTTCTCCCCCAAATGAGAAGGTGCAAAGTGACAGCAATGGTTGTATCCATTTGTGAGACATTCATACTTCATGTCTAAGATACATTCATTACTTCTCAAATCTGGTCATGATCCCAACTGAATAGTCACACCCTTTCTTTCCATAAGGACTGCGGTGCATTCAAAGGAATTCGCCCCACACCATGGCCCTTGAGGTCATCATCACTGCCACAATGACCAGGAGAAACAGCCACTTGGTCCCCTGGCACTTTCAATAGGCACTTCATTATGGTCAACCACGGGTGATTGATTAATTGTGAAGTCTCTGCATGCCACAGTTGCTCTCATCTCATCGTCCACAGGCAAGGAGGTCAGTGCTGAGTTCAACTCCAAGAACACAACCAAAGCAATGCCAAAAAAAAAAAAAATTAAAAAATAAAAAATCCCCTCCTGGCACATTTTCTCTGTCAGCCAGAGTCCAACCAGAAGACAGAACCCCAGCAGTTATTTGAACAGAGAGAACTGAATATAAGTAATTGCTAACTAGGTATAAAGGTGTTAATGAGGTCACTAAGGGGCAATTAGCAAACCACCAGGGTACCCTAGAGGTAGCAACTGCAGGAAGCAGCTACCACCCCCCGGGGCTGAAGGAGCTCAGAGAAGAGGTGTGAGTGATCAAAACTCCTGTGAGTTTGCAGGAGGAACACAGGCCACTAAGGGTGGGGACTGCTTGGAGGATGCTGGTGTCTCTGAGTCAGTCCATGGGGCCGCGGCCCAGACCTTTTGGGGACAGGACACTGGCTGGCTGGAGCTGGTATCTCTGAGACGGGCACAATGGGGCTGGCTTTGCAAGTGGTAGGATATTGTACCCTGGACTCAGCTGCCGTGGCAGGAAGGTACCGCTGTTTGCACTGCAATAAAGCAAATATCATAATAACACAGGTCAGGTGAAGTTTTTGGTTTCCCAGGGCACATGAAAGTTAGTCTGTGCTGTACTGTAGTCTAAAAAAAATGTACATACCTTAGTTCAAAAATGCTTCATTGCTCAAAAGCGCTAGCCATCATTTAGCTCTGGGCAAGTCGCAATCATTGATCATACATAGGTCACCACAACAAATATAATCATAATGAAAAAGTTTGAAATATTGTCAGAATTAGCAGAACGTGACACAGAGACATGAAGTGAGCAAATGCTTGGAAAAATGGTGTCGATAGATTTTGATGATGCAGAGTAGCCACATTTGTGTAAAAAAAAAAACAAAAAAACAAAAAACAACCACCATATCTATGAAGCACAATAAAGCGAAGTGCAATAAAATGAGGTATGCCTATATTAATCATGCCTTTTAAATTCCTTTTATTTGATGTTTTGCTTCCTTGGGCCCTTACTGACTCTGGAGGGACTGCTCCCCACCCCAGGGCTAGCTTCCACCATTACCTTTAGAGATAGGGAGCTCCCGGGTGGCTCAGTCGGTTGGGCATCCAGACTCTTGATTTTGGCTCAGATCATGATCTCAGAGTCGTAAGATCAAGCCTCTTGATGGGCTCCAAGCCCAGCTGGGAGTCTGCTTGAGCCTCTCTGCTTCTCCCTCTGCCCCTCCCCCTGCTCTCTCTTTCTCAAATAAATAACATCCTTAAAAAAAAAATAGAGATGGCACATAATTTGCCCTAGAGCATGCCTTTAAAAAAAGATTTTATTTATTCATGAGAGGCAGAGAGAGAGAGAGGCAGAGACACAGGCAGAGGGAGAAGCAGGCTCCATGCAGGGAGCCCGACGTGGGACTTGATTCCAGGTCTCCAGGATCAGGCCCTGGGCTGAAAGGCGGCACTAAACCGCTGAACCACCTGGGCTGCCCGTAGAGCATGCCTTTTATATGCAAACCCACCACCTCCTCTAGTGGGCTCTCACATTCAGGTCACTATTCACCTGCTCTAATCACTCCAGGGCCAGATACCAGATGACTAAGGACAGCCCCTGTACCCCGGAGCCCACTGAAATTATTCAAACTGGGCAGTTCTACACCTGCCTACGCCCCTTGCCTGTTCCTTCCAGGGAAAGCTGCAATCAAGCAATACCCTTCCCACATTTCCCCCTTACTCCCTCTGCCCCCTGACCCGCCCTGGTGCTTCCCCACCTAGCCCTGCATGGCATGTCCTATTTCCTAAGCATCCTCCTTCATGACAGTCATTTCTGTGTTTGCATGTCCCACCGAATCTGATTAAACAAACCCCAGGTTCCCTTAGAGCCTTCTGTGGCAGCCCCGTGGCAACCCCGACAGGGAGACGATGAGCAAAGCACAATGTGAGCTCCAGAGTCCCAGCTCTAGTCTCACAAAGCCCAGTAGAGAAGAAGGGGGTGGAGTTGGACACATAGAAGATTCCAGCCAAAGCACCAGCCACTGGCCGAGTTAGATAAGGTCCTTTGGTTAAGGAGTTCCTAGTCTGGAGGGAAACTCTTCACATGAGACTGTCCTAGTAGAAAGCTGTGCCTTTGACACACACCTCACCTGAGACCACCTGGCAGGGAAGCCCAGCAGAGGGGACTGGGAGTGCTGGGCCTGCCAGGGAAGGTGTCACCAAGTGACATCCAGCCAAGCCCACGGGGAGTGAGGGGGAACTTCTGGCTGTCCAGGTAGACACCCGGAAGCAGAACCTTGGCAGAGGGAGGAGGAGGGGTGAAGGCCCTGAGGCAGGACGAGGCCTGCCTCCTAGGAACCCCAAGAGAGGCCGCCCGGTGTCAGCTTTACCGTCAACGTGGCTAGGCCATGGTGCCCAGGGCTCTGGTCCCCGTCGCTGTGGCTCCGAAGGCACTTCCTGGAGGGACGGATGTTTCCACCGCAGACTCTGAGCGAGGCAGGCCGCCCTCCAGGCCCCGGGGCCCGGGCCACAGCTGAAGGCCTTGGGAGCAGAGACTGAAGTCCCCGAGGAGGAAGGAAATCCTGCCCCCGGGGCAGCCCGGAGCCCCCGCTTGACCTCTCCGCTCCCAGCCCCAAGGCCCAGCAGCACCTGCCGGATTCCCAGGCCGCCCGCAGGTTGGGACTCGCTGCCTCCGCACCTGAGCCGCGGCCGCCAGCAAACCTGCCCCCGCGCGACGGCAGCAGCGGCTTGGTCCTGCTTCTCTGCAACAGTCCGGACCGCGGGCGGGGGGCGGGGGGGGCAGGAGGGAGGGGCCCGGGCCCCGGTGGGCGTGGGCGGGAGCCGAGGGTGCGGGGCCTCGCAGCGCAGCCGGGGGAGGGCAGGGGTGTCGGCGCAGGTGCTGGGGGGGGGGGCTGGGGGGCTGACGTGACCTGCGTGTGCGAGGCCGCTCTGGCTGCCGCCAGGACAAGGGCCGGCGGGAGGGCGCAGCAGGGGGCGCAGAGGAGGCCACGGCGGGCCGGGCCCGGCGCATGCACCTGCCGGCCGGGTCGGGGCACAGGCCGGGGGGGACAGGTGCGCGGATTCCGGGCGTGGGGTGACGGCACGGCCGCGCCCACGGGGTCTGCTGACGGACTGGGTGCCGCTGCGAGGGCGGAGGGGTGCGGGGCGCCGTCGGGGCGCAGAGCGGGACAGAAGGACAGAGCCGGCCTTTGCTGAGACCAGGAGGGGCTGGAGAGGAGGGTCAGGGGGTGCTGGGAGTCGGGAGTTTGCTGTGAGGCCTGCTGGTCCGGGCCCCTCGGGGATGTGGCCGTGGGGGCGCCCCCATCCGGACTTCGGGGGTTTGGGCCGAGAGGGACCCTCGGCAGCTTGGAGCCGCCTGGCCCGCGACCACCAGGGGGGCGCCGCGCTCGGCCTGGGACTCGGGGCTGTGTGCTCCCCTCGGCACCCCGGGGCGGGCTGCGCCCTGGACCCCGCACCCCCGCGGCCCCCCTGCAGCGCCCCCCGCGGGCTCTCCTGGCAGAGGCACCGAGCTGAGCTCCGGGCGGAGGCGGGGCGCGGGCTCCCCCACTCCTCCTCCCCATCGCTGTTCTCTGCAGGGGGGGGTCACCACCCCGCGGGGCCCGGTTTTCACCCAAAACAGGAACAAACCCCAAACCCGGTTATGCATTAACGCAGCCCGGAGTGAGGGCCACGTGGATAGGCTTCGGGTTTTTTTTTTGTTTGTATTTTTTAAGATTCATTCGTTCATTTATTTATTTTTATGAGAGAGAGAAAGAGCCAGAGACTGCGAGTAGGCGGGTGAGGGGTGGGAGGGAAACTGAAAAAAATCTGAAGTCCGCTCTGCACCGCGGGGTGGAGCCCAATGCGGGGCTTGATCCCATGGCCCTGAGACCCCAACGTAAATCAAAACCAAGAGTCAGAAGCTTAACCGACTGAGCTACGCACACACCCCATCAGGCCTTATTTTCTCACCAGAACTGCTTACAGGTTGTCCAGGGAAGGCAAACAGGTTTCATGTCCTGGGTAGATCTCCATTAGTCAAGTTCTGGGTAAAGTAAAGTGTCTTAACCTGCGGAAAGCGGTGGGAGCATCTGCCAGTAATGTTTCCACTTACCAGTAAAGGGGCAGGAGGAAGGAAAAGCTGCTCTTTAAATTCGTGTGAGATGGGCCTACCGTCTAGGGAATTTGGGGATTTGGTAGATGTAGAGCTGAAGCAGTGGTACCAGTAGCTTGTGTGGAGTCCATTCATGATTCAACACGTAATTTTTGCATGTCTACCATGTTCCAGGCACTGTGCTGAGTGCAAGGGGTGAAAAAGTGGAGACGAGCAAACTCTGTAAACCTGCTGTCTCAGCTTGGGCAGCAATAACAAAATACCACAGGCTCAGTGGCTTTTGCAGAAATGTGTTTTCTCCCAGTTCTAGAAGGTAGGATTAAGGTACCAGCCAGTCCAGTTCCTAGTGAGGGTGCTCTTCAAGCCAGCCCCCTACTCACTATACCCTTCCATGGCCTTTCTTAAGAGGGAGGGAGGGAAGGAGAGATCTTCCTCTTCTAAGCTCACCAGTCCTATTAGATTTGCACCTTATGACTTCATTTAATCTTTTTTTTTTTTTTTTTTGAGAGAGAGAGAGAGGTTGGGGGAGGGACAGAAGGAGGAGAGAGAGAATTCTAAGCAAGTTTTACACTCAGCATGGAGCCCAATGCAGGGCTCGATCTCACAACCCTGAGATCATGACCTGAGCTGAAACCAAGAGTTGGACATTTAACCTACTGAGCCACCCAGGTGCCCTATGACTTCATTTAATGTTAATTGCCTCCTAAAGACCATATCTCTAAATACATTGGAGGTTAGAGCAATTTATGGATTTTGGTGGAGGGGGGCATGATTCAGTCCACAGGGCACGCCCTTATGGAGATTGTTATAAGGATCGACATTTCAACAGTATAAACAGGTAAACAAAATAATTATAAGTCCTACTGAAAATTAAATCAGGTGCTGTGACAGAGAACAGCAAGGGAGAACCAGATTCATATAGGATGATAAGTGCTCTCTGAGACTGTGACATGTAGGTTTGGATCTGAAGCATAAGACATAGCAATTCATATGAAAAGGATGTTCAAGGAAAAGAGAGCCACGGGTGCAAAGGCCCTGAGGTAGGAAAGAATTTGGTATATTTGGGGAACTGAAAGGACAAAGGACAGTTTTTACTTTTTTTTTTAGTAATTTTTTTAAATTTTTATTTATTTATGATAGTCACAGAGAGAGAGAGAGAGAGAGGCAGAGACATAGGCAGAGGGAGAAACAGGCTCCATGCACCGGGAGCCCGATGTGGGATTCGATCCCGGGTCTCCAGGATCGCGCCCTGAGCCAAAGGCAGACGCCAAACCGCTGTGCCACCCAGGAATCCCCCAGTTTTTACTTTTAAAGGATCATTCTGGTTTCTTTGTGGAGAATACACAATGTAGGAACAAGTGTGGAGGAGGGTAAACCAATTCTAAGGCTATTCCATCATCCAGGCACAAGATGGTGGCGGTTGGAAATAGAGCAGTAAAAACAGAGATGGCGAGAAATGGATTGATCCTGGTGTATATCATTTGAAGCTCCACTTCGCAGGATTTGTTGATTGATTAGAGTTTAGGGGTGTGAGAAGGAGGCGAAAAGCATGATTCCTGGGTGACTGGCCTGAGCCAGTAGGTGAAGAGTGGGGCCATGGGTTGATGTGCAGATGCGTTCAGGTGGCCTGGATTTGGAGGGGTTGAGCATGAGTTTCTAATTTGGGTTCGTTTGATCTGAGCTATTAGATATCCAACAGAAGAGCCTGCGGAAGGGACCATGGTGAAGTCAGCACGTTATAGGAAAGGTGTGTTGTAGGAGTCAAATGAAGTGTCTGGAGAAGGAGTTTGCTTAACTACATTGTTGAGGGCATCAAGAGGGACAGTAACACGGAATTACTATTGGATTTGGTTAGGGGGAAAACATCTGTACCCTGGACTGCCTTTGGGTGGGAGATGAACCTCCTCCAAGTTCACAGGGGGCAGAAGAAATGGATCCAGATAGGAGTTCTTTTATAGACTTGGTGATCGAAAGACAATGGAGTTTGCCCTTTGCCTTAACAAAATGCCAACCAAACGAACCCCTGAGTTGTGACCTTTAGTCAGAAAAAGACATATGAGATCATCAAAATTCCATCAAACACACGTTACCTGATAGGAGCTGCAAGAGCAACCCTTGACACGGTGACTACACAAAGGGCTCTTGTCACGGAGGGATGCTGAGCACAACCACCAGGGCTGTTTGCATCTCGCTGGACCCCACCAGATGAAAGCCTCTGGTCATCTGTCACTTCAGTAAATGAGCAGAGATGGTCATTAGGGTGATGAGCATTAGCTGCGGCAACACGCAGCTCCTGGCTGTAGATGGCTTGGTAGCGAGGTGTTGGTTTCTCATTCATGTCACGGTCCAGGGCAGGGCAGTGAGGGCTTTGCTCTACACGGTCCCTCAGAAACCCAGGCTTATCCACCTTTGGGTTTTCCCTCCTTCTAGGTCTTTGAAGTCCTGTCCATTCAGCTGATGGATGAAAACAAGAAAGGATCATACAGGAAGTTTGTATGGGTCAGGCCTGGAAGAGATCATATCACTTCCACTTATTCCATTGGCCAGATCTTGGTCCCATGTCTACACAGCAGCCCTGGCTGAGGTCCTCGCTGATATCAGCATCAAGCACCTGATGTGCAGGTGAAGACGGCCCCAGATGACGTTAGCCCTCAGTGTCAGATGTTCTGAGGTTAAGGTCCCAGACATTGCAGAGAGAAGCCACTCCCACCACCTATGCCCTTAAGGAAACCCTAAGATTGAATAAACTCTAATCGCTTAATAAATTCCTTTTTCTATATTATTCATACTGTTTCTGCTTATCTGTTCTAACCCCGACTGATACAAACCATGAACTTTGGCCAAACAGACATGCCATTCTGCATGATACAAATGCCACAGAACTTGAGTACCTTCAACTTTTAATAGAATTGGGGTATGTTCTGATCCAACATTTCTATTACTAGCAGTTATTAATATCTCTTTCAATACTTCTCCCTCAGATCCAGAAGATTTTTCTTTCTGATATTTATTTTTTTTAATATTTTATTTATTTATTCACGAGAGACACAGAGAGAGGCAGAGATAGAGGCAGAGGGAGAAGCAGGCTCCATGCAGGGAGCCCGATGTGAGACTCAATCCCGGGTCTCCAGGATCACGCCCTGGGCCAAAGGCAGGCGCTAAACTGCTGAGCCACCCAGGGATCCCTTTTTTTCTGATATTTAAAAGACACATCGGGGGGCCGGGGTGGTTCTGTCAGTTGAGTGTCTGCCATCAGCTCAGGTCATGATCTCAGGGTCCTGGGATCGAGTCCCACATTAGGGTCCCTGCTTAATAGGGAACCTGCAGATTTTCCCTCTCCCTCTTCAGCTCCCTTTACTTGCGCGCTCTCTCTTTCTCTCTCTCTCTTAAATAAATAATAAATATCTTTAAAAAAATAAATAAAAGAAACATTTTCCCAAGCATCACTATCTCCTGCTCCTGGATCTTCATCTTTAAAAGATGAACTAAGTCCTGAATCTTCTAAGAAAATGTTGAAACCCTGCCCACCTACTACTCAGACAAGTATAATGCACCACCAGGAGAGCAGATGGAAAGGGTAAACTATTTAGAGCCACTAACATGTGGGTAATTTGAGGGTAAAGATAAACTGATGATTCCCCCCTAGAGCCCAGAGCGCTTTATAAAGAATGAGCAAGGCAGCATGTGCTGGGTGCAGAGACATGGGCGGAGTAGCAGAGAGCACCCATGGGTGTTTCTCAGAAGTGGTTATTTTAGGAGGACCACTTATCAATGTTCGTGATGGTATCTGATGAACTAATAAATACTTGTACTTATAAATAATTAACTTTCCATAAATAAATAAATAAATAAATAAATAAATAAATAAATAAATAATTAACTTTCCTAGTTAGTGAGGTTCCTGGGTACCTTTTGCCAAATAGTATGTTAGTTGGCAATATTTCCTCAGCCTCCGTGGGGGTGTAGGTGGGGCAAAACCGGGTTACTTACTTAGAAATCTCTCCCCACTTGCAAATTCTCCTTTCAGAATTCACATTACAGAAGTGTTGTGCTTGTTCTTTTTAAACGGGGGAACATCCTGCTAATGCAGTCCAACTCTGTGAGCTCACCCTTGGCACATGTCATTTATTCCGGGGGTCCTTTCTTTCCTGTCCGGTGCTCCTCACCCAAGCACACCCACTACCCTGCTCTTCCCCTCCTTTGGCCTGGAGTCTTCCTGAACCCCAAACAAGTAAGATGGACAAACCAGCTCTTAAATTTTAGTGTACAGAGAATGTAGATTCCCAGGAGTCACCCCAGAGTTTCCAATTTTGAGATAATATGATGATAGTCTCTGGGTCACTTCAAGCTCTGCCCCTTTCTGCCCCCGGCAACCTCCCCACCTTCCAGATCTGGAGACAGATTCTCCAGCCCCATGTAACCAGGCTCCATCTGCAGATAGGGGGTGAGTGAGGCTGCAGAGCTAGCCGAGATCATATGACCTGGCCCCAGATGGCCCTCTAGTCTCAGCCAGAAACTAAAGCTTTCTCTAGGCATAAGGAAGCAGCTTCCATTTGTTGAATCCCTGCTATGTGCCTGACACTGTGCTGTGTATTTTTTCATGCATCGTCTCACTTGATGCTGACAACAAATCCTGTGAGCCCAGGATTTTAATCCTACTTACAGGAGCACCTGGGTCAAACATCTGCCTTCGGCTCAGGTGATGATCCCAGGTCATGATCCCACATGTGGCTCCTGGCTCAAGGGGGAGCTGCTTCTCCCTCTCCACCCTGCTCATGTTTGCTCTCTCTCTCTCTCTCTCAAATAAATAAAAATTTAAAAATCTTAAAAAAAAAAAAAAACACCAATCCTGCTTATGCCACGTAAGTAGTGAAGTCCCAGCAGGAGTTTAGGGCAGAGCTGGAATTGAATTCAACTTGTCCTGAGCCCGGCTCTTCCCCTTCCTCCGTGCTCACCCATGAGCAGGAGCTAGAACTCAGATCTGGAATGGAGCCCTGAATTCAGTCTAGCCAGCCATTGTCTACGAGGAAGAGGGAATAAGTTTAGTGCGTCCCTCTCCATGGGTTGGCTACTGTCGGGGTTCCCCTTGCCCAGCACCCTGAAGCAGAGGCACCTTCCCCCTGAGCACCCAGATGTCCCCAATATCCAGAATGGGGAGTCAGGCTCCCAGTCACCTTCATGTTACTGGTGTCAGAGGCCATGGAAGCAGGTGTGCAAAGCCTCGTCTGAAGTTTTGCCTGTCACCCCTCTCCCTATGCTGCTGGCTGGCGCTCTAGCCCAGACCCCAGCCCTCAACCACTCCAGCACTGCCGCCTCCACCTGCAGCCCTCTCCAATCTGGTCTCTACCTCGAAGCCTGAGTCACCCTGAACAATGTGGTTCAGGCGCTCACATTACCCACCTCCAGCTACAAAACAGTCTAGTGGCCCTTAGGATAAAATCCAAACTCCTGGCTACAGACTTCTCTTAGCAGACTCCCTTCTCTTTCTGCTACAAAGGTCTTCTCTGAGCTCATGCAATGAGCCACACTTCCTCTCCAGAACATTCTTCCCCTTTTTTCCCTTGGCTGCCCACTGCCAATCCTTTACATGTCATCTTCTTGGAGATGCTCCCCTAGAACTACACTCTGCATTCAATTCGGCGCCCCCTTATTTGATGACAGACCCTTGTTCATTTCTCTCCCAGTATGTTGTGACAAGGTGGGATTACAAAGTCATTGTTTTACTTTTTGTGTCTGTTGCTCCTGTTGGACCATAAACTGCATGCGAGGAGTTGCCATATTGGTCTTTGTAATGGTTAATATCACACATCAACTTGACTGGGCCACAGCATGCCCAGATATTATTCTGGGGGTGCCTGTGAGGGTGTTTCTGGATGAGACAAATATTTGGACTCAGTAAAGCAGACCGCCCTCCCCAATGTGGGTGAGCAGCATCCAACCCATTCAGTCCCAAATAGAATAAAAGGTGGGGGAGAATTGCTCTCTCTGCCTGACTATCTCCAAGTTAGGGCACTGGTCTCCTGCCTTCGGATGGATGAAGACTCGAACTTAAGGCATCAACTCTCTGGAGTCCCCAGGTGACTGATGGCAGGTCTTGGGATTTCTTAACTTCCATGATTGCATGAGTCATTCCTTTTTATCTATCTATCTACCTATCTATCATCTATCATCTCCTTTCTGTTTCTCTTGAGAACCTAGACTAATATAGACTCCTTAATATTTATATCTCCAGAGCTTAATACTTAATAGGTACCCAATAAATATGTATTCAGCAGATGAATGATGAAAACTAAAAGAAGACAGATGTAGGACTTACATGACACACAAGGTCTAGGGGGTTATTCACTGGCTCTATCTCTGGCCGTTTGATAATGTGTTCAGTGAAATGAGAGTAATAATAATAACTAAAATGTATTAAGAGTGTATTTGCCAGAAATTTTTTTTAATTAAAAAAATTTTTTTTTAATTTTTAGAGAGAGAGTATAAGCCAGGGTGGGGGGGAAGTGCAGAGAGAGAGAGGGAGAGAGAAAGAATCTTAAGCAGTCTCCACATCTAGCATGGAGCCCAGCCTGGGCTCGATGTCACAGCCCTGAGAGTATGACCTGAGCCAAAACCAAGAGTCTGATGCTTAACCCAGCCACCTAGGTGTCCCTTGCCAGACAATGTTCTAAGCACTTAAGAGGCATTATTGTATTTAATCCTCACAATAACCTTGTAAAGTAGGTTCTAGTCCTTTTTTAAAAAAATATTATATCATTTTTAAAAATATTTAATTTATTCATGAAAGACACAGAGAGAAAGGCAGAGACACAGGCAGAGGGAGAAGCAGACTTCCTGCTGAGCAGGGAGCCCAATGTGGGACTCAATCCCAGGGCCCCAGGATCATGACCTGAGCTGAAGGTAGACAACCGACTGAGTCACCCAGGCACCCCAAGTAGGTTCTAGTCTTATCCCAGTTTTACAAATGAGGAAACCAAAGAAATTATATGATTTGCCCAAGGCCACACAGTGAGTGAAATGATAGATACAATTGCAACAAAGGTTCCAACTTTCCATCTCACCATCTCCTTGTGTGCCTTTCCTACACTTGCTACCATAAAATACTGCATGGAAAAGCCTTGTCCCCACTCCCAGGCTCCTCCACCCATCTTCCCTTCAAAGGCCTCCAGAACCTTTGGGGCCACTCAAAAGCCCCTTCAAAATGAGCCCACAATGCCCTCTGCTGGCCTCTGCCTCTCACTGCACCTCCTGTCTTTGACCTTAAATGGCCTTTATTAGTTGAATTATCTGACTGAAAGTCGTAGAAACCAGGTCTGGCTAACTTAAGGGGAGGAAAGGTGTGTGCGGGGGTGAGTGCGGAGACCAGAGGTTGAGCATTAGAAGAGTCATGGAGTAGGTCATGGATTATAAGACAAGGTTGAACTACCAAGACAATTCTCAGAAGGCCAGGCTAGAGCCCCCACCCCATAACAGGGGACCAGAGAACTTTCTCCCTAGAGCACCGCCATCAATGTGCTTCTGCTCTAATGACACTGAGGCTTCTGTGCCTCTCCGTCCCAAATTCCAAATTCCCAATTCCCAGGAAATAACATCTGACTGGCCTAGCGTGAGCCAGGTGTTTTCTGACAAGTGCAGACTGAGGTTATGGGGCCTCCATGGTGGATTCTTGCTCCTCCTTAGAAGGGCCAGGCCGGTCCCTGAATGCCTTGATCTGCTCCTGTATTCCCAAAGGCCCTTGGAGCTGGACAGGTGTTCTGGAGTGTGTGTGTATGTAGGTGGCCAAAGGACCAGGCATTCCCTGGGCTCAGTGGCTGAGCATCCCGGGGCCAGGGTAAGGGAGGAGCTGTGCCAGGGATCGGCAATGGCAGAAGGAGGTCACTAAGGAGATTGGCACTTGGATCAAGGGAGTTGATTCCTTTTACCGGGCCACTCATCCCTACCCCAATTCTGAGCCCATTATCTCAATCACTTTTGATTCTTGAAATTCAATTAAAGTCTCCATCGAAGCTCTTTCCCAGCCCCGCCTCATGAAGGGCACACTTAAGGCTCCAGCAGCTGGAGGCGGTGCGAGGAGCGGGGAGCTCTTAGACACTCACTCCCATCCCTGTGATTGCTTCTCTAGTGTGGGTTTTAGGGTGGAGGAAGAAAGGAAAAAACAGGTTCTCATGTGACTGCCTATAGTGAGTCGGGGCAGGCCTCTTCCTGTGGGTCATAACCGCTACTCTCCTGCACAAGTAACTACACGTTGGTTGCTGGGCTTTTAGTGTCCAACAACAGCAGCAAGTGACTTCAGACTTCCAGACTGTAGCATCAGCAAGAGTGTGAGCTCCTGGCTTCCTGCAGGGCGGCAGCGGTGTTGGTTCTGGTGGTGGTGGCGACAGGTGCTCAACTTCCCCCTGCAGTGAGCCTGGGCTCGGGCTTGTATCATTTTCCGTTTTGCGCCTCCAGCCTAGGGGTGGTAGTGGCTTCCTCCAATTAGAAACCTCTGGGTCACCTCACTGTCTACCTCCTCCACTCTCTCCTTCCCTTTCCATTGGCTGAAGACCCCAGGGAATGGTGGAACCACACAGTAGATGGAAACTCAGTCCCAAATCCCTGTAAGGAGCAGAGCCATCCACCCACCGGACAGCAGCCCTAGACTATATGAAACCAGACATAAATTTCTATTGCATTTGACTTATGGTATGTTGGGGTCTATTTGTTATAGCAGCTTAGCTTTTGCCTCAACAAATACGGCACTTTCACAGCCATGGTTTATATATTTATGTGAATGTCAGGCACTTCACTAAGCACTCTTCCCTATTGGAGCCTCACACAATAAGTACTTCTTTTTATTATTCCCATTTACAGACTGGGAAACTGAATTGCAGAGCGATTAAGACACTTGTTCAAGAGCTATCTAACTTGAAAGCCTATGCACTTGGATTGATATATAGATATTTTACATACAAATATGTAACATGTATATACAGATAGGTATAGATACAGATATTATCTAGTCCTATTAGGTTTGTGTTCTGCTTTTCTCCACTCTCTACCCTCTGGGTGCCACTCTAGGAGGTTGCTGGGGACTGCATCAGTTGGGCTTCTTTGCCCTCTGACTTCCAGTTGGGTTTGGCCATTGGGAGACATAAGTAGGAGACCTATGAGACATGGGAATAGAAGGATGTCAAGGCATTTATTCCACTCACACTTAGTCTCTCTGTACTAGGCCATGTGTTGGCAATGCTGTGTTTGTTTCCTTACCAGAGGCCACAACTCTCCCTAGAAGACTCCCTCCTACAGCAACAGATTTTTGCTTCCTCCCCTCGCCCTTGGAGGCCTGGAGGTGGTAATGGCTCTCCACTGGTGCTGGTCCGAGTGCTTGATAATATCTCACGGATTTCTCTCAACCCGGCCCAAAACTGTGCAAATAGTTCCCCTACTGACCGATCTTCAGTCATCTCTTTGAGTGCCATCTGTTTCCTGCTGGCATCCTGATAGTATAGCTTGTGTGTTTTTATAATTTAGGAACTTCTGCTGTCCTTGGTAAGAACATCCATCTTCCCTGGGTATACACGCTTTGGGAGGAGCTGACCTTATCTAGGCGTGGGTAAGTGACTCAGCCCTGGCCAATCAGAGCACCAGATCCCCTGTTTTCAGTGACTGGTTCTGAGCCAGGTCAATGAGAACCAGCCCAGGGTACTGGCTGCCAGCACTGGGGAAGAGAAGCTCTCTTTTTTTTTCTGTGGCACTCCAGCCTGAGAGTGTGTTGGCCAAGCTGGCAGATAGCTTGCCTTTATGTGGGTCTCAAGAATGAAGTCAACACAGAAGAGCAAAGCCACGCCTTTGAAAGAGGTCAGATATTAATTATACTGTTTAAGCCCCTGAATCAAGCCATCCCCAAAGTCCAGACTACTCCTGGGTTTTCTCTTACTGCATTCTTTTTTTTTTTTGCTTAACCCACTGTGGGCTGGATTCTCTGTTACTTGCAACCAAGAGTCATAACTGATAGAGAACTATGCCAAACTCATATATGTTTTCTGCAAGCAAGCAGAAATCACCTCTAGATAACTTAAGTTGTAAAAGGAAGGAAGATAAGATAGATAGATGATACGTAGATTGATTGATTTGGGAGAAGGATGTAGGAGGAAAAGAAGAAGAATTAGGTCTTGGAAAGGATGTGTATCAGAGTCACCCCTGGGGAGTCAGGTAGGAGGAATGAGTGGACAGTCTCCAGAACACTGCCCTGGAATAAACCAGTGGTAACCATCTAGCATGCTTGGGTTGCTTTACTCAAGATTCAGATTAGCTTGGGCAGGGGACAGAGTGCCTATTTAGCCCCCTACCTGAGTCACATGCTGAGCCCTTGTCCACAGGAAGGCAGGACACCCAGACTGATAATTCCAATCAAGACTGCACACAGTCAGGCCTGTGTAATTCCCCAAAGCAAAAATCTGTTCTAAGCCCTTTGCGCAAACTAACTCATTTTAGTCCTCAGAGTAGCCCTTTGATGTGGGGACTGTTATTGTTATCCTTATTGACACACAGAGAGGTTAAGTAACTTGCCCATGGTCACACAGCTGGTGATAGAGCTGGGATGAAAACCCGGGCAGCCTGGCTCCACAGTCTGCATGTTTAACCCACTACACCTATAGGGCTTCTCCAGAGGAAGGTGAATGAAGGGTGGACAAAACACAAAGTCCCCTGCAGGTAACAGGTAACACTCAAGGGAGGAACTGCAGAGGGAACTTCCTTTCTCTTAGTATCTTTTTTTTTTTTTTTTAGCTACCATGTATTAACAGGAAAAGAAAAAAGATAACAGATTTCTATTTTGGAAATTAAAAAAAAAAAAAAGTCCTGCTTAGCCAATAAGGGAGAGGGAAGGAGTCCAAAGCTGGTGATCTCACTGTCTCCCAGCCACAAAGGCTGTGAAATATCTAGGACCCAGGGGAATCCTAGCTGTCACCAGGCTGCATTGGCCAAGGCTGAGGAAACCCAGGGAGTTAGGGAGGTGTTATCCATCACAAAGGCCTTGGCGGTACCCAGTGTGAGGAAGGCTTGCACTTCAGGAAGCAAAATGAAGTGGCCATAGCCTGCAGACCTCTGACCTAATGGAAACCCTGCTGGGATTTCCCTCTGTGCCCCCTTTTGGGTCCTCCCACACATGCACACCTTTCCAGGCAGTCTGCTCTGCACTCCTCATTCTGCAGGGGCAGGGTCCACTCCCTCAGCAGCACGGAACAGGTGTTGTCAAGGCTCCTAGCCTGAGAATAGCCAAGGCCACAACAAAAGTCAGAACTTAAATCACATTCTTCTGGCTCAGCCTTTAGCCATAGAAAGTGGAAATCCCAACAACCTCCTCCTAGAAACACATAAGATAAGATAAGAGTGTGGGTTCTGGAATCAGACCTGGATCGGAATCCAGCTCTGTTGCTAACAAGCTGTATGACAGTGGGCCAGTTGCTGAACCTCTCTGAGCTTACATCCACTGCCATGAAATAAAGTAATGATACCACAGCTGATTTTCAGTCCCAGGTACAGCTGAATTGGTCGTTAAAACACCACAATACTTCCAAATTGATTGTAAACGAAGAACCATGGACCTTGGGCTCCCCCACCCCATCCCTAGCTTTTCTCCTGCCTATTCCCCTTGATCCAGTAACTGAGGGGTTAACTCTTGGCAGGACAGAGACCTACTAAGTCTTTGGTCTAGCACCAAGGCCAGCATCCACTTTGATTGGCAATGCTCACGTCTGAATGGATTGTTAGATATTTTTAATGGCAGTGGTCATCTGTGGGACTAAGTAAGATGATACAGACAAAGGACTTGGCAGAGAGTTTAGTACATAGTGAAGCAACTCGGTCAATGTCAACTGTTTTACACATCAAACCTAAAGGCTGAGGCAGGATCAAGATCAGGGTCTCAAGTCTTACAAGCAGGTGAAGATGGGTTATGCTTGGCAGCTCAGGAACAGTCAAGACACCTGAGATGATTCATGGGCGAGGCTGCATGGGTGGTCGTACCTGGTTTAAAGAGCTAGAACAAGACCAACATGTCCTGCTTCACCAACTGCCGCTTGCCTGCCTTCTCTGTTCACCTGGGATTCCAGGGTGGGGGACCGGGAAGTCAGGAGCAGCCACACTCTGGCCCTCTTGCAGTTCAGAGGAGCTTCTTTTTGCTTTCATGATTACCAGCTCTACTATGTCTTGACCACCTCAGAGTCAGAGAAGCTGTTCCCAACAGGCTGGGCTTTGCCTTTCTCATGGCTTGGAGGATCAGCAAAGAATACCCCAAACCAAGGTTTCTGCACTTAAGGATTTGAAAAATCTTAAGGAGAGGCACTATTGTTTTCTGGCTAGGAGTGTGGGTTCTGGAGCAGATTGCTTGGGTTCAAATCCCAGCTCTGCCGCTTTACTAGCTTTGTGACCTTGGGCTAGTTGCTTAAGTGCTCTGAGCCTCAATTTCCTCATCTGGTATATGGGGATCATAATAGTATCCGTGTCACTGTGAACAGGGGTGAGTTTTTGCCTATCCCTAGGTCCCCGGGGCCCACAGCAGAGAAGGTGCTCAGGAAGTGACAGTGTCAGGGCTTTCCAAACACCTGTTCCTGTGAATCATCAGCCAAGGGGCCAGCGAGGTGCCAGCTAACTGGAGGCCCAGGTACTGCTGTCATCCGGTGAGGGCTCCAGAGAGAAGACAGCCTGCAGCCGGGAGAACGCCACCGCAAAACAGGTTCCAGAGGGAATGGGACAGCTCCTTTAAAAAAAAAAAAAAGACGTCGGCTGGTTCCTCCCCAGGGAGCCTGGCCCCGGGGGTTTTGTCCACTCTTGGCTGGCCTGTCTGTCCTCGTCCCCCATCGTCAGGACCATCTCAACTTTTGCTCTTTGGCCAGTTGCCGGGCCTCTTCCCGCCGCGGCTCTTCAGCATCCCGGCTCCCATTGGGCCAATCCCCAGACGCCCCGCCCCACTTTTGACAGCGGCCTAGAAGTCCCTCCCCCGCACGTGGCTCGGTCAGGGAGCGACCAGCTCTCCTCCCCCTACCCCCCCAAGCCCAACCCCCCCCCAAGTCGGAATCAAAGGGTTCCTTCCCGCCTCCTTGGGTCGGGAGTTCTCAGCTGCCAGAGCAGCCAGGGCAGCCCGGCCGGGCTTTGGGGAGACCCCCAAGTGCAGGGAAGAGGTGTTCCCGGGGCCCTGAAACCTTCCAGACCCACTCAGTGTAAACCGCCTCGGGCTTGTGTCAACATCCGAGGCCGGAGACTGGAGACTGGCGGCGGCTGGGGACCGGCTCCGTCTGCGGGACGGGAAGGTGGGAGGGTGGGGAAAGGAGGGTCCGCGGGGCAGGCAGCGGGACCCTCTGGAGGAGATCCCGAGCGGCCCCCCCTGGGGTGGGGGGTCCGTGAGCAACAAGCAAGGCCCGTCTGGAGAGGACGGGCGTTAGGGGCTGTCGGGGGCCCACGACGAGCGTGGGGCCAGGTAGGGCTGCGCTCCGGCGCCCCCACCTCCGCCCGGTCCCGCGGTGCAGCGGGTGCGCTGCGGGGGCGAGGAAGGCGTGGGCCGCCCCCCCAGCTCTCCCCAACCCCGCTCCGCTACTCGGCAGCTCCTCGTCGCCCTCCTCCCGTTTCGGGTGGGACACGGAGGGGGTCCCATCTTGTGACTCATCCCCTCTTCCATCCGCACCCCCGGCTGGGGCCCTGGAAGGGAAGGGCTTAGAGACTCGGCTGTGGCTCTCCCGTTTCCACAGCAACCGTGCGGTTGTTTTCGCGAATCCACTTCAATCATCACTTTTGGCCCCAGACGGCGGCCCGGGCCCTGAACCCCAGGGCGGGGCACCGCTGGGGGCACAGCACCCCCCCGACCCCCGCCGCCACTTCCTCGCGACTCGGAGAAGGTCAGCGCGGGCGGGCGGGCGGGGCGCGCTCGGGCAGCCGGGCCTCACTGGCCATCCCGTCTCCACCTGAAACCCCGCCTGCCACTCCGCCCCAGCGGAGCCAATCAGCGCCCGACCTGCCCGGGGTGAGGCGGGGCTTATGCAAATCGTGTCGCCTCGAAGAGACAGAGCATACAAGAGCTGGGAGGCGGCTCCGGTGCGGACCTCGGAGAGCCTGGTCGCCAGCCCGCGAGCCAGTCTCGGTCCTCGCGGCCCGCCGAGGCTCACGGCCATCCAGCGACCCGGCGAGCGGCCTCAGGTAACGCGGGCGGGGCCGGGCAGAGGCTCTTGTCCCCTCCCCCTCCACTCCCCGTTCCCGCTCCCCTCTCCTGCCCCCCTTGACCCCCGGTTCCCCCACGGCGTCTGGGGGGCCGCCCCTGGGCAGGGGATTCCCACCCTGTCCAGGTCCCTCGGGTGCCAGGGCGGGAGGCACAGCCGCCTCCTTACCCCCAGCTCAGGTAAGAACACCCCCTGCTCTGACCCCCAGCACACACACCCACACCCACACGCACACACACACCTAGGGGTGTGCTCGAGGAAGCACCGAGCACCCTTCCTCTCTGGAGATGGGTAGTGGCCCAGCATCACGGCAACCTCCCACCTCCACCGATAGCCCCCACCCACACCATCCGGTCCCACCAGCAGCTAGCTGTGCACTTCACATCACCAGGCCCCTGCCCCCCAAGACGGCCCCACCTCCACAGAGGGCCTATTCCCACCTCCCGTTGTCCCTCTCACTGTCCCCACCTCCCACCCCTCAGGCGGACAGAGCTCCCAGCATATCTGGGGGAGGAAAGAAGCTCCCCCGCTCCCAGTTCTCCTCCTCACGCTCTCTCAACAGCAACACCCCCACCCCATGGTCCCCGGGCTAAGCAGAGGCCCCCTGTTCGGATGAGCCAGGGCCACCACCCCCCAGCACACCAGTCTGTCCCTGCTGCCAAGGTCCCCGCCGTCCCCTCTCCCCTCACCCCTCACAGGCGCCAAGTCCTCTTATTCTACCTCAAACATCTCTAATTTGGATCCTCCCTGGCCCTCTTGCACCCAGCCGCTCCCTCTCTATGTTCCTGCTGTTCCACAAGGACCTGCCAAAGCTCCATGTGGACTGTGTCACTCTATTCCCTAAGGTGGCCTGAATCTGGAAGGCAGAAGAGCTGGGTTAAAGCTTGTTTTTGCCTCAGCTGCTGTTTGCCTTTGGCCAAGTCACTTCCCTCTCTGATCCTTCATGAAATGGGGAAGGGGCAGGACAGAGGGTGGATAGGAGGAGCTGATCTCGAAAGGCCTTCCAATGCTGACACGCTCTGGCTCTGTGGCTGAGTACGAGCAAACGGAACCATTGCACTATTACCCTGAGCCATGAGGACATTTCATAGAAGGGGCCTGAGGGCGTTAGTCCTCACCAAGGGGACAGGGCTCCTTACCCAGGGCCTCCCCCTCGCACATGCTCTCCAGGCCTAGGCCCCTTCTCAGCTGCTTTTAAGTCCCTCCCAGGCCACCAGCCCATGTGGCATGGACACGCTTTGTTTATCATGCCCTGCCCCTCGGTGAGAAGGAGAGGGAGAAGACCTGGCTGCTGCCGCTATGGCTGCTGCTTGGAGGAGAGCAAAGGGAGGAGAGGAAAGAGAAAATCTCCTGACCAGGGAGCTGTTGTCACCATGGCAACCGTCTCAGCACCAGCTCCTCTGAAGCTGGGTGAGGGTGTGGGATTATCGCCTCCCTCAATCCCTCCCACCCTCACTGTCACTTCCTCATTCGAAGCCCACGAAGCCCACGACCCTGAGCTCTGCCCTCTGGAAGGAACCTCTGAGCACAAAGGGGTGGTGGCTTTGGGTGGGGGGCAATGCCAGCCTCCCTCAGAGCTGGAGGGCAGCCCTCCAGAGGTGGGCAAAGAGGCCTGCCCATGTCCTGCAGGGCCACAGCCCCAACAGAACATGCCATGCCCCCAAGGCCTGGGCCTTGTACTGATGGGCTGCGGTTGGCCTTGGGCGACCCCGTCCTTTCCCCAGGTCTGGGTTCCATTGTCTCTGAGCTGGGTGCAGTGGCAGGAGACTGCCGCCATCCCAAGGAGGAGGAAGGGGCTTCTGTCCCCTGGAATCCACCAGGGGACATTCACTGAACGTCTCTGTGTTCCAGACACGGCCTCTGGGGCTCTGCAGGCAGTTCCGTGCAGGCACCGAGGGGAGCGCAGGACCGGTGTGGGGCAGCTACAAGAGGGCACACCTCGGGACCATGGGAAGAGGGCTTTTCTCACTCTCCCAGCACACTTGGTTGTACGGGGAGGCCATGAGCCCTTTGCCATTGAGCAAAAGACTTGAAGAACTTTTTTTTTTTTGGCTTGGGCTGGGATTTCATACAAAGATCTCTCCCAAATCAGGTTCCATTCTGGAATTCTAGGGCACCAGGTGAGGGTCAGAGAGTTCTGGAGTCTACGCACTTGTGGGGCTCAGGTCCACAGCCCTCAAATACTGAATCCGTGCTGCTGACTGTCCACTGTCCAGGCGGGGGGAGGCTGATCATAAGGAAGGCCCTTCAGGCCTAAGGGAGAGCCGCACCAGCCCAGATGGAAAGAAAGGTATTAGGGGAGGGGAAGGCAGCTATGCGAGAGGGAGCCAGGTCCTGGCCTGTGAGGACTAACTGGGAAGCATGTAGTTGTGAGGGGAGCAACAGGAGGTAAGGTGGGCACCTGTCCAGATTTTACAGGGTTCTAGAGTGTGAGGGGCCTCATGGGCATGTGCACCTCTAGCCTATGTCGTACTTCTGGCCAAAACCAGAAATGGCCTTGCTTCAAAACAGGGAAATCAGAAGAAAGGCACTCCCTCTGAGGCAGCTGAGCCCAGGGGCATGGCTTAGCCTGCAGCATTGCAGCAGGAGGCTCTCAGCCCCTAGGCTGTGCCCCTGGCCCTGACGATGGGGAGACAGAGGACACGGTGGAGGTTCCAGGAGTGCTTCAAAGGAAAGAACAACAGAACTTGGTGCCAGTTGGCCCCAGGTAAAAGCAAGAGGGGAAACTAAAGGTAACAAAGATCACATTTCCCCCTTGGGATGAGGGAGGGGAGGAAGGAAAGGTTGATGCAGTGGGACAATGGCCGCAGGTTGAGGGTGTCTGCTTGTAGATGAGTGGAGTCAGGGGAGCTGTTGGGTCACCCCCAGGGATGGATATTTCCTAGATGTCAGATACGGTGGCCTGGAGTTCAGTAAGAGGCCAAGAGGGAGAACAGAGCTAGGGTTTTCCCAGAAGGCAGGCAGGAGTGGGGAAGGTCTATTCTGGATGAGAGGAGCCATAATTTGGAGAGGGTGGCAGGGATTCAGCTTGGGTGTTCATCTGGACTCTTCCACTGACCTGCTACGTAACTCTGAGCCAGCTTTCTCCTTTCTCCGGGTTCCAGTTTTCACTAAAATAAGGAGATAGCTTAAAGGCACTGCCAGCATCCTTGTGCCCAGTGTAGCTGTCCTGGACTCCACCTCCAGGTTCCTGAAGATGGCATGCCTCCCCCTCCCCGGCTTCTCCTGGGAGCATGGAGGATTCCGCATCCTCTGGTGGTGGTAGGTGGGGGAGGATGTTGCTACTCCTGCTGCTACTTGATCTTCCTCAAGGCCCCGTGGAGGAATCTGAGGCCCAGAGATATCCTATAACTAACTGGAAGCCACCTAGCAAGGGAGGGGGCATGGAAGAGACCAATCTCAGATCTGGTTGTTCAGGGCACTCCTAGCAGTAGGGATGAGAAGCCACCATGCTGGCATGCAGCAGGCTATGGAAGTGGAATCCTTCTGCTGGCCCGACGACTTCCTTTTCCAGAGTATCTTCATGATTGGTTACCCTGGGGTCAGAGTCTGGTGCCCTTCCAGAGAGGCCCCAGACAAGTCAAAGTTACCTCTTGGGCCATGTCCTAGGAATCTCAGGCTTCCTAGGAAACTCAGGATATTCCTCCCATGGAGGTCAGACGAGAATGTCCACCTTCAGGGACTGGCAGGGCCTCGCTCCCGATATATCCTGGGGAGGTCCTATGCCTCCTGCAGAAACTGCCTCCATCACAGGCTACACAAGCAGCTTCTGTTCCAGTGGGGAACAGAACCTGCTTCTCAGCAACACCACCTCCATTCATCCAGCCCCAAATCTTTTTTTTTTTTTTTTAAGATTTTATTTATTTATTCATAAGAGACACAGAGAGGGAGAAGCAGGTTCCCTGTGCCTGATGTGGGACTCGATCCCAGGACCTTGGGATCATGACCTGAGCCAAAGGCAGATGAGCCACCCAGGTGCCCCCATTCAGCCCCAAATCTAGGCGTCTGCCTCAACTTCTCTGTATACCCCCCACATTCAGTCACCAACCCAAGCCTTGCCACTACCTCTCCTAACATGTCTCAATCCATCCACATCATCCCATGGCCTCTGCCCTCGTGTTACCATCTCTCACCTGAACTATGCAGTAGGCCCGTCTCTGCTCTCCATCTTCCCGCCACCCAGGCCGTCTTGCATACTGTAACCGAAGGAAAAAAAAATTCTAAACACATTCCTTCTCTCTCATCCCCGCACCTAGTTCAGGACCTGCTGCTGAAAGTGTCTGTTTGTGCACTGAATGCTATCTTCCTAGCCCTTGCTTTCAAATCCCTATGGGTAACGGCCAAGCCCCTTAGCATGGATGGAAGGCCCTTGACAATCAGCCAGCCACCTCTTTGACCCAAGTATGAGTTACTGAAGGTTGGCCCGTATCTACTTTATCCCCATCATGGAACGGGACTAGCACCCACAGTCAGCCTCAATAATTGCTCAGGGACTGAATGACTAATGAAAAGCAGGATGAGTCAAGGCCTTCAATGCGACTAGGACTTCTATTTGTACAGAGGAAGGAGGGAGAGAAGCTTCCTGCTGGGGTGGCTCCGAAAGCCTCGAGGGAGAACTTGGGAGATGATGCCGGGGGGACACATGAGGAACTTTCCTCAGGTCCCTGGGTGGAGAAGAGCCTGCAGAGGTGGCTAGGGGCCGAGGGTGAAAAGCTCTAAGTTGCAAGGAGACGATGAAGACTCTGTTCTAGGGGTGTGGGGAGCTCTGGCAGGTGTACGCGGGAGAGGGAAGGTATGCAGGAGGACTGTGCATCAATCAGCACCATCAGGGAGAAGGTGGGGCGCTGAGACCTGGGGGTGGAGATCCTAGGTGCTGGGAGAGGAAACCAGCTGTGAGGAGGGGGGTGATGCTGTGGAGAAAGGAGCCCTTGCCATTGTGGGGCGCGCGTTGATGGGGGGAGAGTTTCCCTCCTGTGTGGGGGCCAGGAGGCAGGACCTCCTACGGAAGGCGTGTGAACCATAGGGCCTAGCTCTAGGAAGGTGGGCTTGTTGAGGGCGGTGGTGACAGGAGGGGACACACCCTGCTGTGGAAGGATGGATCCTGGCTGTGGAAACGTAGGGTTTGTTATGGGAGGGGTTGTTGTGGAGAAAGGGAACCCTGTCCTTTGGGGTCCTGGGGGATCGCTGCTGAGGTGAGGGCCTTGCCCTAGATGGAACTGAAGGAGGTCCTGCCCCCCAGGCCCTGCCATGGGGAAGACCAACAGCAAGCTGGCCCCAGAGGTGCTGGAGGACCTGGTTCAGAACACCGAGTTCAGCGAGCAGGAGCTGAAGCAGTGGTACAAGGGCTTCCTGAAGGACTGCCCCAGCGGCATCCTTAACCTGGAGGAGTTCCAGCAGCTCTACATCAAGGTGGGCGGGCCGGCGGCGGGGGCGAGGCCAGGGAACTCCAGGGGGCGGGGCCAGGGAACTCCAGGGGGCGGGGCCAGGGAACTCCAGGGGGCGGGCCGGGCGGGTGGGGGCGGGGCCAGGCAATCGAGGAGGCGGGCGGGGACAGCAAGGCTGGGGCTTCTCCCCAACGTTCCCTCCACATATTAGTTCTTTCCCTACGGCGACGCCTCCAAGTTTGCGCAGCACGCTTTCCGCACCTTCGACAAGAACGGCGACGGCACCATCGACTTCCGGGAGTTCATCTGTGCCCTTTCGGTCACCTCCCGCGGTAGCTTTGAGCAGAAACTCAACTGGGCCTTTGAGATGTACGACCTGGATGGCGACGGGCGCATCACGCGCCTCGAGATGCTGGAGATCATCGAGGTGAGCTGGGGCCGATCCAGGAGGCCAGGTTGTGCTGGGGTGATGCCCCTCCTTGTCTTCGCGGCAGGTCCTCTCCAGCCCTCTCCAGGCACCCTCCTGTCGGCCCTCAGGAGCATCCTGGATGCACTCCACCTGTCCCCACACCCCGCCTCCCAGGACCCAGTGGCTAGCTAGCGTTGGTTGGGTGCACAGTGTAGGACAGACCTTGTACTAAGTGCTTTGCCCAGCAATCCTATGGGGTAGGTACTAACAGAAACCCCATTTTACAGAGGAGGAAACATAGCAAGTAATGGTTCATGATTCAAATCCAAGGAGTCTGACTCCAGAGCCTAAGTTTCGAACTCATTATTTTTTCATCGAATATGTACTGAGTGGCTACCTTGCGCCAGGCACTGTTCAAAGTTCCTGCTTAATTATTTGGACACTCTTTTAGTGAGAAGATTTAAAAGCAACAAGAAAAAAAACCTGTGCTATGTCAAGCAGAAAGTGTTATGAAGAAGAGAAGCAAAGTAAGGGGAGAGAGAAGGATGGAGGAGCAGTATATGGGGTGAAATGTGAGCAGCAACCTGAATAAGGTGAGGGAGCTAATTATGTAAATGTCTGCGGGAAGAGTGTTCTATGCAGAGGGAACAGTAAATGCAAAGTCACCGAGGTGAGACTGTTTCTGCAAGTGTTCAAGGAGTAGCCAAGAGGCTAGGATTCAAGAGAAGTGAATGAGGGGAGAGTGGTAGGAATTAGTCAGACAGGAGCCCAATCACTTAGCCTCTCACAGTCTGGGATTGAGACTTGACTAAATGGGAAACCATTAGAGCTCTCTATTCTTGGTGTGGAGAACAGACTAAGGGTGCAGGAAGGCAGTAGAAGCAGGGAGACCAGTTAGGATGCTTCCACTGCAGGCCAGTCAGGAGCTGATGGGAACAGCAACTCTGGAGGAGCCATGGAAGTGGTTGGATATTGGATATGGGACCTATTGCAAAATTTGAGCCAACAAGTTTTGCTGAAGGATTGGACATGAGGGAGAGTTTAGAATGGTGTTGAGGTTTTTTTTGCCTGAACAACTAGAAAGATGAATTTGCTACTTACCAGGACAGGGAATGCTACTGGAAGAGCGGGTTAGAGGTGAAGAGCTGGATTTTAGACATGTATGGGAAATACCCATTAAATATTCAGTCTTAATGAGCATGCATCACCTTCTAGTAGCTTCACCATCTCCCAGTGTTCGCCTTGCCCATCCCCGACCCCTTCATTCATCACTGATCATCCCTGCCGGCTGTCAGTGTTCACAGTTCCCCCCCTGTGCCCCCCACCCTTACCAGGCTATCTACAAGATGGTGGGCACTGTGATCATGATGCGCATGAACCAAGATGGGCTCACGCCCCAGCAGCGTGTGGACAAGATCTTCAAGAAGATGGACCAGGATAAGGACGACCAGATCACGCTGGAGGAATTCAAGGAGGCGGCCAAGAGTGACCCATCCATTGTACTGCTGCTGCAATGTGACATGCAGAAGTAGAGGCTGGTGAGGGGCAGGGCCCCTGGCCAGGAGGGGCGTGGCCACCTCCCAACCCACTGATCTCTCAGGGGGAGGGGTACTCTAGCCTCACTCTCTGGCCCACCCACCCCTCTGCCCAAGCCCTTGCTCCCCTCAGTCGAGATCCTTGAGGGACCACCTCACCCTGGAAAAGAGACAGATCCTCAGGTATTCTGTGGTCTAGCCCCACCCCCAGTCTTGGCCCAGAACCAACATCCACTGGGCATAGGGAGTTGGCTTTTGCCCCAAGAGGCAGGACTGAGGAAGGGGGGCTGAGGGTCTGCTTTGGAATTCTGTTCTTCCTGGGATTATGGTTTACAGGATGTGGTCTCACAGATCCCAGTTAAAGGGCCAAAGTGGGTCTGTCCTTTGCTGAGGACCTAAATTCCTTGAAGGTGGTCTCTGCCCTGCCCCCTCGACTCTACCTGGCCCCTCCGGCCCCAGCCTTTGGAGCATTCATTCAGTCCTTTCTTCACTTAACATTTATTGAGCACCTGTTTGATGCCAGGCACCTCTAGGTGCTAGGGTTATGGTAGTTTACAAGACACATTCTGTGCCCTCTGGAAGCTCCTAAGGGAAATGAGGCAAACTTCCAGTGGTCAGAGTCTCAGATGGGAACGTCCCACACAGCTGAGCAGAGGGTGTGCTAAGGCCAGTTAGTTTGAAAGGAACTATTAAATCTTTCAGCTCAGCTCCACCCAGAGCGGCAGAGGGATGAAATGAAAAGTATTTGGGTGTCTAGGAGTGGAAGGTTTGTGAAAGAAACACTGATATTTATGTAATACTTATTTTTTTAGCACCCTTTAAAAGAGCTAAAGTCATTTTATTAATTTAGGATATTAAAGCATACTTTATATTACTGGGTTTCTTGTAAAATGATGAAATGAATATAGAGAATGCTAACTTGGGGGGGCGGTGAGGGAGAGCTGAGAAAAAAAAAAGAGGGAAAATACCAGCAAACTTACCAAGTAACACTTTTTTCTTATCAGACTAAGTCCCGAGGTGTCACCATCAGCAGCTTCTGCTGCTTCCTTTTTAATGACCTTTTTCAATTCACTGAGTAACTATCCTGCACTTGCCCTGGTTGGATGCTGACTTCAGAAACAGAAAAAAAAAAAAAAAAAGCAAGGTTTGCTGAGTGTGAGACAAGGGTAGCTTCCACATCTTGGTAGTTCCTTTCTGGATTTGGTCTAGTTTCAAGGGTGGGCTTGTTCTTTCTGCTATAGAAACAGAAGGAGCTAGGAGAAAAGGACTGTTTAGGTTGCCAGACTGCGTTTATGGGACCAAATGCCTAAAAATGTGCTGGGGACATGCTCTTTCTAACCCCAAATCCTCAGCCTGCCAGGTAAATTCATCATCTTCCAGGTGCACTGGCTTTGCTTTCTGCTTTTGGTCAATGAGCTATACAGCTGCATGCTTTGACTGCCAGAAAATTAATCTAGCTTCTTCAAGCCTTTCACTTTATTTCCTCCTGTACTTGTGATCAGAAATTAGCTTCGATGTACAGTGACAGATTTCCTTTTGAACTGCTGATGAAAACAGTCTAGCACACAGGTGCTGTCAGCCCAGGGTAGGAGCAGGGAGTGATCACTGAGTCAGCGGTGCGAGATTGCATCTCCGGGAAAGAGACGTGACGTCTCTTCTGAGTGCTCATCTGTCCTCCCTCTCTGCAGGTGGAAACTCTTGGGGACTCTGATCTTTGGTCCCAAACTCCCTTGGACCGTCCTTCTTGCTGCCCTTGGAGGTAGCAAGGCCACTTTGTTGCCACTCTCTTTCTATCTTCTGCCTATGACTGGCCATGTGGTAAGGCCAGGAATTTATATCATCAGGCTGTAACCAGCAGATTTTTATCCAGTAATGCCTCAAGGAATGTTCCATTGCTCTAAAGAGCTGGTCATTAGATGTTCTTGTGCTACCAGTCAGCACCGCAGACACACAGATACTCTACAGCCTGGCTCAACTGAGACTTCTGGTAAAGGCTTTTCACAAAGTGGGATTCCTGCCCCCGCCAAATGTTGAATCTAACCTAACTCAAAATCACACAGAACTTCACAGCTTTCAAAGGCCCGCCATCTACTCCATCTCATCCTATCCCCCAGCCTGGGGAAATAGAGATTTTCATTCCCTCTCTCCAGACTTGGGAAGTGAGGTACAGAAAGTGGGAATCCCTTGTGAGAGCAAACGGTCGGGGATGGCACGGTGCCAAGACTTGAACCCAAGGCTCGAGGAGGCTTTCTTCCTTTAGAGTCTCTCCCTCCTCATCTCTCTGACTCGGAGTCATACAAAGTTGACTGTGGGGCCAGCTAAGTTAGTTTTGGTCTTTGACAAGCTTCCTGCTAAGAAGTTTCTGAGGCGGTGGTCTTCCAAAAAGAAAAGGAGCTTGGTTGAACTCCCAACATTTTCAAGCACCTTCTGTCTGCTTCTGGGCAGCTCTGCTAACAGGTCAGTGCTGTCCTGGGAAGCCTCTGACTCAGAACCGCAGAAGCATCTTGCACTGTCTTTACCACCATATTCCTCCCCAGGAGAACTATTCTTGTTTTTCTTAAGCTGGTGGGCAAGTCCTACCCATGAGAGCATGTTTGATAATTCCAAGCTTTTAGACATATGCCGTGGGTGATATTTGCCAGTTAGGCCAAAGAGTCTCAGACAGCCCAGCAGTGTGAACACATAAAGCCAGGCTGGGAACCAGGACCACCATCTTCTTGATGGGAGGAGCCACAGGCAGGCCAGGCCTTGCTCCCACATGCTTCTGGATGTCCCAGGCACTGTGTGCTCGGGGGCTCCTGTGGTAGAGCACCAGCCCTGCTTTGAGAAGAGAGGCAGGCCTCTGATCCCTGTGCCACCTATGAGTGACTTGCCATAGAGCACAAGGTTAGGAGTCATGGAAGCATGACTCGCAGACACACAAAAATACATAGACCTTGAAAACGATGATATATTCAAACTCTCCTTCTGAAGTTTTGTATCTTCTTGCACCAAGTCCGAATTGAAAGGTTCCAGAATCTACCTCCTAACTGCATTCTATCCTCCCTCAATCTTTTGGGCTAATTGATAAGCCCCCTATTTTTTATCTCTAAAAATCATCAACAAGGTCTATGTCTGATGGCTGCTCCAGTCCTTTGAGCTGTAGTCAGGATAATATAACTTGCCTCTGAATCCAAAGTTAAGAAAAAGGAAGCCCATAAGCAAAGGCACTGAATCTTTTCCTGCCAATTTCTAGAGGTAGAAATTCATCCTGCTACAGAAAGAGAGAGAGAGAGAGAGAGAGAGAGAGAGAGAGAAGAGAAAGCAAAGATAGTGAGAGAGCACGCTGGCATTTCTACAGGGGGTAGTAAGCTGATGCTGTAAATATTTTTACACAAAAATTTACTAAAGCCACAAATTTTCCTGAAGATCCACCCTGGGTGAGGTTTTGTTCTGACATTAGAGATCACTGTGGAAGAAAGAATACATTTCCTACATATTTTATTTATCATTTTTGAAAAAAAATTCTTTAAATCCTACAGTTGCAAAGTTTCAGAAAAATATGGAATTTTCTTCCTGAAATTTTCAAGGGTTTCTTTTACTTTTGCCAGAAGGTGGGGCAGGACTGGGCCTCCCAGGGTGTAGGAACCTTCCTGCTTGGTGGAGGGGAAAAGCGGAGCTGGGTGGCAGAGGAGGGCATCCCAACTCGCTTTCTAGTATGGCCCCCTGTCCCCTCCACATGTGCTGCTCCTGGCTGTGGCCACAGTGACTGTTCTCACTGTTCAACCCTGTGCTGTATGGTGTGTTTTTCACTGACCGTGAATAAAAGGTGTGACCATGCTGAGGGCTCTTACTCTTCCCTAAGCTGAGATAGGGCTGGGGTGTGGGACAGGGGGAGAAGAGGCCTGGGGGCAGCTCAACAGTGGGGGTACCTCAGTCACCTCCTTGGGAATGAGGGCCTTGTTCCAGCAAGGACTCTGGTTGCGTGGAACAGAGACCCACTCGAGCTAATTCAAAGAAGGGGGTGGGCAGATTACAAGGGACCCTGAAGAGGGAAAAATCAAGAATGACTGAGCCTCGAAAGAACTGGAAATGGCAGCGGGGCCTCTCCCTTCTTCACTCTGGGCCTCTCTCTTCCCTTTGGCAATATTTGCATCTGGCATTTGTTCTTTCCTCAGTTTCTCTTCAGACTTCCTTGATTTCCCTTCAAAAAGTGGCTGCGTCCCCAACTCTATCAAGACTTTCCAACAGCTGACAACTCCCGTCTGCATCAATTAGTTCAGTTCTCAAGTGCACGAATCTGATTGGTTGAGCTTGGCTTATGGGGTGGGGGGGGCTTGTTCCATTCATCCATCAATGACCTGGTGCTGATATGTGGGCCTGTGGGCAGAGCTAATTTAGGGCAGACAACATTGGACTTAGTTTCTCCCCCTGTCCAGTGGAAGGCATCATTGAGCCCAAACAAGTGGATGGCAGGGAGTGGGGAGAAAAGCCAAGAGCCAGGATTACAATTAGGCCATATGATGCCTGTTGTGTAAATTAGGAAAAGTCACCCTTCCGAGTGTAAACAGCCTTGTAAGTATGCCAGTGGATGGCACCTTTGGCCTAATGAGAAAAGTATACCCCTTCTTCTGAATAAATACAGCCTGCCGTGGTGCACAGGTTGGCAAGTGGAGCAGATCTTGGATTTCAGTCCCACCCGCCCTGCTGGTCAAGGGGGTTGTGTAGTGCGTGACCTGGTCCACCATCCACAAGGAGACCAGCCCAGGACCTGTGACCTCCTGGAATGGCATTAGTGTTGACGTGTTTTTCTTAGAATACCACCCCCCACCCGCCGTGGCCAGTGAGGCACTGTTTGTTGGAGGGAGTTGGGGGCAGTGGCAGCTGGAGGTGACTGCTTCCTCCTGAAACACTCAATTGCATTAACAAGGATTTTCTCAAGGACACTTGGAGGGGGCCAATTTCCTTGGCAGGAAGCAATTAGGACAGAGGAAGGAGGCTGACCTGGCCTCAGGGCAGCTATAAACCTCAGGAGGTGACTCAGGAGCCCAAGAACTTAGGGCTGCTGTTCCCAGCCAAAGCCTCACTGAGGGGAGGAGTCTTGCTCCCTGCCTACCTTGGGGAGCACAGGTCCTGGGTTACCATCTCCTGAAAACTACCCTCCTGGCCTTCATCACCTCTAACTCAGGTTGGTCTACCTCCTGCTTCCAGGCTTGCCCTGGGTGCCATCCGGCTGTCCCTAAGGAGCCAGAGTGATGTTCCTAAAGTGCAAGTCTGACCATGTCAACTCTCCAGAATCTCCACCCCATTCCCTCCATGTGATGAGCTCCTTAAAAGTCCCTCAAGGTCCTTCATGATCTGCCTGCCACCGGCTGACCTCTGCAGCCTGTTCTCCCTCCCCACCCCCATCCTTCACCCTACATCTGAGCCACCCTGTGTTGCCCTCCATTTCCCTAAGGCATCTCTCACACTTCCATGCTTATCCACAAGCCATTGCCTCTCCCTGGGCCACCCATTCCCTGTCTCAATGATGTCCTTCTCTGCGAAACCCTCCCAAGCCTCAAACAGTTGACCCTTCATGTGGACACAGTCCATCATAGCTACCAAACAGCTTTCCATGTGATTCCCTGTCAGCTCTGCCAAGCACATGTTTAAAGTCTTTTTTTTTTTAAGACACGGAAATGAAGGCTCAGGGAATGGCAAGTCTTCAACTTGAACTCGACTCTTCTCACATCAAGGCTATTGCTTATTGTGTTTTCTGTGTGGGGAGAGGGGGTCTGGAGAAGGGTAAAGAGAGGCTTCATGGAACAAGTGGCTTCTGCTAAAGACCAGCCAACAGGACCAGGCTTGCTGGGTCAGGGGGCCCCGGATAAGCAGTTCAGGGGCTGGGATCCTGGATTCATGTGCGGAGGGCTGTGTTCCCAGCTCATCCACCTGCAGAGGAGCTGAACCCTGAGGGCAAGTGTTGGCGGAAGTGCAGCATGCAGAGAGCCAGGGAACCCCTGCACCAAGCCAGTGGTCAGGGTGTGACAGAGAAGACAGAGACAGTGGCCAGAAGCCTAAGAGGGTGGAAAGGACAGTCTAGGATGGAGTTCTGACCCTTCCAAACAGGGATCTAGGGAAAGTTCTTAAAGGAACTGAACCCAGAGTCAGACAGGATCCTTAGATAGAGGCCTACTCATGTCAGTGTGAGTAAGAGGACTAGATTAATTAAACAAGGACTTGTTTGGTTTCAAAGGAACAAAACCCAATTCAAATAAGCTCAAGCAAAAAGGGAGGCTTATTGGCTCCCATAATTGGGAATTTGGGTATTGCTGGATCCAGAGGCTCAGTGCTACATCCTCTCCCCCTCTCTGCTTCTGCTTCTCTGTCTTGGTGACCTCACTGTCTGTTCCAGAGGGCTTCTCCCACGTTCTTTCACCTGCTACAAGGAAAGATGGGTTTCCAGCTCATGTTGCCCCAAATTAATAACCCCGGAGCAGAAAGAGCCAAATCTCCCCGCAACCCTATATAGCAGTGCAGGAGAGTGGCTCAGCTGGGGTCCCAGGCTCATTCCTGGTTCAACTGCTGTTCAGGTCTAGTTCACGGGCCCACTCCTGCGACCAGAGAGGCAGGGATGTAGGGCCTGTTACTACAATTGACCCTTGAACAATGCGGGGTTTAGAGGCACTGACCACCCATCTACTACCAAGCATTCAAAAATACACATATAACTTTTGACTCCCCCAAAACTTAATTACTAATTGCCTACTGTTGACTGGAAGCCTTACTGGTAAGATAGTCTGGTTAACACATATTTTGTGTATGTATTGTACACTATTCTTACACTGAAGTAAGCTAGAGAAAAGAAAATGTTTTAAGAAAATCATAAAGAAAAAAATCATAAAGAAGAAAAAATACATTTACAGTACTGTACATATATCTATTGAAAAAATCTGCATTTAAGTGGGCTCACGCTTAAGCGCCTCAAACCCATGCTTCACAAGAGTCAACTGTAGAAGAAGAGGGTGGGACAGGTTGCCAGTCAGACAAAACCAACAGCCACCAGCTTTTGGGGGAGCAATTGTTAAAGTGACACGGAGAATCTCATGGGGCTTTAGACATGGACAGCCTCACCTGGGGCTTGGGAAGCTGTCTGAACCGGAGGCGGCCCCCTGTCAAGGCAGCACGGTCTCTCTTGCAGGGCGTCTCTCCTGCCCTTTGCACATCTTTTTCCATCTTTTTCTGCTGATCAGCTCATTCTGCTCACAGAGTGTCTCCCCAATCTTAGCCATATGGTGCCCATCGCTGCAGCCTGCGAAGGCTCATCCAGGTCTGTGTGACCAACTCACATTGCCAAGGGGCAGGCACACTAGAGAGAGTTGGGGGCCATCCACGGAAACAATCTATCGAATCTGGAGAAGGACAAGTCTAAACACACCCCAATCCTAAAAGTTTTTATTGTTTCCCCCTTCCTCCCGCACGAGGTTTGGTTGGTTCCCCCCACCCCAGGACATGGTGGAGGCTGGGCCTATGCCTCCATTCTGTACCCCCTTCCAGCCACATGCCTTCCAGTATGTTCTGCTGCTCCCGTACACCTGTGCCGACCTCGAGGCTCCCGCAGAGATGCCCCTTCTGCTTCCTGATCTATGCCTCGATGGCATTAGTGGCTGCACCCCGGGCTCCGCACCAGGAGGGCACAGGGATGGTGGTCCAACAGGCTTTGCTTCCCAAGCCCCTTTCCTACCCTCCCTCTCTAAGCCGCTTCATAACCTCCCTGAGCTCTGCAGGTGGAACCTGTGAGCGCGAGCCCCCTACTGGCCGTCAAGGGGCCAGCAAGAACGTGGGTTCAGAGTCCCCGGGTGTCTCCCCGGTATGGGTCCCCCGCCAGGCCGAGGGGCCCCGGTGTCGCCACTGACTTCAAACGTCCTTCCGCCTTGGTGGGGAGTAGCTGCCAGCTGGGCCCGCTGTGGTGCGGCGGGCTGGGCGCCGGGTCCTGCTCGAGGACGGAGCTGTCCACCCGCCACCGCCTCTCCCTCCGCAGGATGGCCTAGGGTCGGCCATCGGATTCCCAGGGACCCGGGAAAGAGGCGGCTTAGCTTTGGGCGGGTGGGGGGAGGCTAAGGTTTTCATTTTCCCCTTTCAGGATCACCATCCTGGGAAGAAAAGTTGTCAGGCCTCTCCTCTGTCGGTGCCCTTGATCCCCGAAATCCCGAATCCGCCGCAGCCCGCAAGCCCTGCTTCGGGGCCCCTCCTCCTGGGAGCCCAACACGCCAAAGCCTCCCTAGTGCCCGCCCCCCGCCCCGCATTCACTTGGGGACTCAGCTGCCCCGCAGGGCACATCCAGCGCCAGCAGCACGCCCGCAGCGGGGAGGGCGAGTTGGCGAGCCCCGGCCCCCCGCCCCTGCCCCCCCGCGGCCGGCGCGCGCACCCTCCCCGCCGCGGCCCGCCCCCCTTCCCACGCCCGGGACGCGCCTCCTGCTGCAGCGCAGCCCCGCCAGCGCCGCGTCCCCGCCGCCGCTCCCGCCCGCCCGGTGGCCTCCGGAGCATGGAACCCGGGGAGCCCCGGGCGCCCCGCGAGCCCGGCCCGGGGGCAGAGACCGCGGCGGCCCCGGGCTGGGAGGAGAGCAAGACTTTCTACGACAACCTCGCGCCCAAGAAGAAACCCAAATCGGTAACAGCAGGGCCTGGGGACGGAGGAGGGCAGGGGAGGGGGCTCCGCGGGAGGGGCGGCGGCCCCCGGAGGGGCCCCGAGGCAGCGCTCGGGGGGTGGGCGGGACGCGGCTCCTCCGCCCCAGAATGTGCCGGGCCTTTGGCGCCGGCTCGCGTTTATTTTGGGAGCTGCGCGCCGGTGTCTTCTTGTCCCCGGGGCTCGGGTTCCCCGCCAGGGCCCCCCTCCCCCACGCCGTCCTCGGCCCGGCTCCTGCTCCAGCGGGCGGCCAGGGCGCGCCCACTGCACTTGGCGGCGGAGCGGGTGCCGGCCCGGGCTCGGGTAACCCGACTCTGGAAACCCGGCCCCTCGCGGGGCGCTCAGGTGCCCGCCACTGGGCTTCGGGCTCCGGACCCGGCGCCTGCGTTCGGGCTTCTGGCTCAAGGCCCTGCGCTCCGGCTCCGGCTGCTGCGCCGCCCGCCTCCTTAGGGAAGGAGCCGCGCTGGCCTCTGCGCCACAGCCGCGGCCTCCGCGCGCATCGCAGGGCGCATCAGCGCCCCCGGGTCCCCCCGGCCGACTCAGCCCTGGGAGACCCACACAGAGGCGAGAGCTCCTCTTGCCATCGGACAGATCCCTGATGTCCCGGCTGTCCCCTGGGCCTTGCCCATTCCGAGCTCTCCGAGCTTGGGAAGGGGACTGAGCAGGAGATTGGCCCAGAGGCATCCTCTAGACGGTTCCCGCCTGACCTGAAAGCATCCTGCTGCTTCCCTCCAAGGGCCCTTCCCCAGGAAGGGGGCCACAGTCACTCCACAGTCATTCCCTGCAGCATCTCTAGGCTCTGCTCAGCAGTGGGGACTGGGAGATGAATTTGGTTGAGTTCCTGCCTCAGGAGCTCACGGGGGCTGGGGGAGACCCGGACGTGGTGAGCGCTCAGAGCAAACACCCTACATGCAGCGGAGGGAGCGAACAAGAGTGAGTGCCACTGAGGAAGGCTCTGCAGACCTAGCCTTTGAGCTCCTAGCCTTTGAGCTCACCGTGAAGCCTGGGTAGGCAGCATTTCCCAGGCAGACAGGGAAACAAGCCCCTAAAGCCTTGGGGCTGACTTTGAACCTGAGTAGGAGAATGCAGGATCTTTGGGAGACACATGGGAGGGATGCCAGAGATCCCACATAGGGCCTTGAATGCCATACTAAGGAGCCTAGGTGTTCAACGAGGTTAGGGGTTTTAAAACAAGGTTCCACTAGGGCCCCATGTTTCTGGAGGTCTGCACACATATGGATCCAATTTATTTTCCTTTGTCTTTAAACTACCCCCTAAACAATTAAAAACGTGTAATAAAACTCAATTCACTCTAACGCGTTAGATGGACATCTTAGCACCTTCGATTGATTACACCAGTATACTAATTTATACTGCAGGTTGGTTAGGTGTTTTTGTTGTTTTTAGTAAACTTCAGATTAAAGCTTTTCCTGTAAACTGTTTACTAGAAGTTTATCTTGAGATTGCTGGCAATTATTGTTGCTGAGTACCTTGAGGGCCGTAGTTTAAAACAAAGCAAACATTTTTTTACCACTTGCAACCACTTATTGGCGTGACTCAGGACTTTCTCAATACTGTGTGCACACACCGACCAACACCGGAACAGATTGACTAGACAATGAAGTTTAAGTCTGCACGGGCAGCCTAACCCCCAAGTTTCAAATTTATCACCTATACAACCGTGCCGTTTCCATTGGTTGACTAAATAAATATAAATAAATAACAAATAAATAAATAAAATTTTTGTATGAATGTATGAATGAACTCGTAACATACATTCATGCTAAGAAACTATAGCAATATCTAATTTACATATTGGGGTTCTCCCAGGAGTCCATTGAAAGAAAAAGTCAACCTGCTTTTTAAAAAGGAAGAAAACCATTGGTCCCATTTCATTCGAGCAAGATCGCTCTGGGGCCGCGTAAAGGAGGGATGGGAGAGAGTGAGTCTGGCAGCAGGCAGACCAATGAGGAGGCTGGCCCCTGCCTGAGGAGGAAGCTTGACTAGTGTCCTGGCCGTGGCCCAGGAGATGGACACTGGGGTGGGGTGGTGAGTGGAGTTCACCAATGCATCTCCTCCCCAAGTAGGGTGGAACCAGGGAGCTCAGGCCTAGTTGTCAGCCATGACCCCTGAGGCCTCATGGTCCTCCCAGCCCCCACCCCTTCCTGCGGTAGCCCCTCCTCCCATAGACTATTTTGGGGCCTTAGACCTCTTGGGCCCCATTAGAACTTATTCTCATTCCCAGGAGCCTGAGTGGAATATTTCAGCTCTGAAGGCCTGTAGGAGCCTCTCACCTCAAGGGGTCAGACAACTCCTCTGTTCAGACCTATCTTGTCCCTCTCTCCTCCAGCAGCTCTTCTCCCATAAGACTTTTTAGAAGTAACAGCTTTTGGCTGCCTTCCTCTCTTGGACCTAACAGGAGGAGAATCATGTTGGCCTACATGAGAGCTGGCTCTCCTCCATTACCGCCCCCCTCACCGGCCCCCCAGCACCGGGGGAAGGTGGAGAATTGCCAGGACCCTAGCTCCCTGGAGCCCACTGTTCCCAGGCTGAGTCCCTGCTCTAGGAGAAGGGTCCCCCGACCCAATTCCCACTCTGGAATCCAGACTTCTTTCTGTGTTCTGGAGGAGGTGTTCCTCGGTGAATGCCTGACAACCCAATGAGGGGGTGGTCTCCCTCTGAGTGTAGGTCCAGGGGCATCTCCAAGGGCTTGGCTTCCCCTCAGCTCCGGCCAGCCCTTTACCTGTCCCTTCAGCTCTTCCCTGGAGCCTGGAGAGGCCGCTCTTTCTGTATCTGTCACAGCAGTTCACGCCTTCTGGACCCTACTTGTCTAGCGTCACAGCAGGCAGAGCTGAAAGAAGGGTCCTGCCCTGGGGGTCTCCACTCTGAGGAGAAAGAGCCCTGCCCTTAGAGACCTCAGACTGAAGGCATGGTGTTCCCTCACCATTTCTCCCAACTCTGGAGGAGGAGGGGTGCATGGGGCCAGGGTCCCAAGGAAGTGTCTGAAATGGAAGGGGTTGGAGTCATCTGGGAGCTATCAAGGAGGGGCCTAAGTGGGGTGGGGTGCTACTGTGTGGACAGAGGCCAGAGATTTGGGATCTTAATCTACCTGGATCGGCCTTGACTTTGCTGTGTGATGTAGAGCCAATACTCTGTCCCTCTCTGAGCTTACGTCCTCATTTGTAAAAGAGGGAAATGGAGACTCCTGGGGCCAAGGCAACTGGGATATTTTTCTTGGGATGGCCAGCAGTGGGTGGGATGGGGTCTAGGTAGGTCAACCAGAGGGGACCCAGAACACAGCAGCCTGGCAGGGACTGTGGTTCAGCAAGTGAGGAGTGAGACCTTGGCTGGCTGCCTGGGCTGGAGCAGCTGGCTTGGGCACCTGCCTGAAGGGGCTGGGAGGGCAGCTGGCTTTCTGTCCTTGAGGGGTGATGGCCCTGTCCCTGGGCAGTAAGCCCAGCGGGTGGAAGGCCAGCAGGCTTCCTGGGTTTATGAGAAGGGTCTCCCCACTCCCCCAACCCCACCCTTACCATCCCTGGCCAGCCCTCTGTCGCCCCTTTTCTTTTATTTTCCCTTCTTTCCTTGAAAGCTCACAGTTGCTGAGGGGGTTGGGAGGTACCCAGCCTGTGATCCCACAAACTGGGGTGGTTGGCAACTGGGAGAGTACTTGGGTTGAGCCCAGAGCAGAGGCACCTGTCCTTTCACTGCCCTTCTCTGACCCTGCTGGCCAAATACACCCTCTTGATTGGAGTAAAAGTCGTATGCAAACTGAGGCTTACCACATCTGCTTGGGGAACTCTCTGGTCTTCCATTTACTACTTTGAGGTCTAAAGCTTCATTAGCCACTAGCCACTCATAGCTACTTAAATCTAAATGGATTAAAATGAAATACAATTAAAATTCCAGTTCCTCAGACTCACTAGTCACATTTCAAGTGACTGAACGTGTCTATTATCACAGAAAGTTCTGGATAATGCTCTTCTAAAAGAGGGCACAAATCTTGGTCTTAGAGATAGATCACAAGCTCCATGGGGACGAGGATCATGCCTATATTGTTTCCTGCCATGTCCCTGGCACAGTGCCTGTCACATGGTAATCACTCACTGTTGTCAACTGATTGGGTCCCGGCTTGATTCCAGAGAGAAGCAGTGGGGTGGAGTATGTGGCCAGCAGCGCTGTCAGGAGCAGGCCAGCATCGGAGGTGCAACTTGAGCCTCTGTTTCCTAACCTGCAATGTGGGAATCACCATTCCAGGAATGCGCAGGTCACAGAGGTGTATTGGGAACCTGGGTGCCTGTGTATCCACAGGCAAGCCCCACATTCTGATCCTCCCCAGGGATTATAAAGGGTCCAGCTGCTGTGGTGGCATATGGCCTCTCCCTATTCCACTGCAGGTGCTGAAGGAGTTCTGAGGCCCTCCTGGGCCCTGGGGAAGGCCTCCTAGCACCTGCCCACTCATCTGGGCTCGCATACACCCACTCCCTCTGCCCTGGGCTCTGCTCACCTTTGTGAATGCACCAGGGCATGCTCACCTCCTTAGGCCTTCCTGCAACTGACTCCTCCTTCCCAGCTCCATGAAAATGCACCCCCCACCAACCTACTATGAACCCCTGTCATCAAGACTCTTCTTTCACCTGTGTCCTAAGTACTGATTCCGGCCCCTTTTGTGTGTGTTTTCACTGCCCCTTCTTCTCCATCAGCTTGTGACTCTGAGGGCAGGTGCCAAGTCACTTACCAGGACCACTCCCAGGCAGAGTCCAGGGACCTGGCACAAAGAACCAGTAAATGTTCGTAAACTTTGCATCAACCAAAGAAGTGTTCCAGGAGCACCTACTATATGTCAAGCAAGCTAAACAGATTAGGGGACCGCCCTGAGGCTTCCAGTTCATGTTAGCTTTGTCATGGCAAGTACTGTTTTTCTTTGAACTAGATTACTTAGAGTTCAGAGGCATTACAAATTTACTGAGCACCTACTGTGTGCTCGGCACAGCTTTAAGAACTGTCGATACAATAAATGAACAAGACAGTCCCGGTTCGTGCTTCCTCCGAGCTTAAGCATGGTTCCTGCTTCCTCCCCAGAACTCTGTCTGGAAATAGTTAAATTAGCAATCAGGCCTGTGCTAAACTTTTTTTTAAAGATTTTATTTATTTATTTATTCATTTATGAGAGATACAGAGAGGGAGAGAGAGACAGAGACACAGGCAGAGGGAGAAGCAGACTCCATGCAGGGAGCCTGATGTGGGATTTGATCCTGGGACTCAAGGATCACGCCCTGGGCCAAAGGCAGGCACCAAACCTCTGAGCCACCCAGGGATCCCAAGGCCTGTGCTAAACTTAACTAAAACGGGAAATGTATGGGAGAGGTAGCAAGCCCATGACTAGGAGCGAGGGAGGACTTCCTGTAGGTGACGTGTATGTAGTTTGAGACCTGTAGGTGGGGGTAGCTGGATGAGTAGCTAGATGAAGAGCTAAGGGAAGAGGGCTCATGGAGTGCAAAGGCTCAGGGACAGACAGGAAGGTATGGTCCCACATGAGAAGGGTCAGATTGAGCAAAGTGGGATAACAGGAAGGTGACAGCTCAGAGAGGTAGAACATCAGTCTCGAAGGGCTTCCTACCCCATATGCAGGCCCGTGGAACAGAGTTTGTGAGGAGTGAGTACCACTGAAAGGGGGTCATCAGATTTGAACTTGAGAAACATCCCCTGACAACAATATGGATGACCTGGGGCGGGAGATGGTGACAGACTGGACCTTGACAGAGAAACCACTAAGAGGTGGATGGATTCTATAGTGTTGACAGGTTTTTGTGATGGATGGATGGATGGATGGATGGATGGATGGATGGATTGGTGTAGGGAGGGGAGTTGAGGAGGGGGAAGGAGTTGAGGTGGGCTTCTGGGCTCTAACCTCAGGGTTGAGTCCTTGGAGATGAGGAAGGGGGTGGAGGACCAGGTTTGGAGGTGCAGGTGGTGGTGGGACCTCAGCCTCGAGCATGTTGAGTCTGAGTGTCTGTTAGTCAACTGGGGCAGTTAGATATAGGAGTCTGGATCTTAGAAGAAAGATCTGGTCTGGACATAAAACTTTCTTACGTAAGTGCCATGTTTCTGGGCACCATGTCTTTCTAAGGGGCATGTAGCTCTCATTTTATAATGGAAACCATCTGGAGATCATCTGGAGCATCAGTCATACTCTGGCTACACACCCTGTGTTCATTTTTCCACTGTCCAGATGGCCAACTAGATTGCAAACTCCCTGAAGTCACGTCTTCCCACCAGATTGTGCTCCTTGGCAAGGAGCCACCATCTCCCTGAGCTCCTGGTGGGGTCCTGCATGGAGGGGCAGGGCTTGGGCTACTCCTGCCCAAGGCTGAGCCATCTGAGGGCAGGGGCTGGGCCTGGGTCCTCTCCCTGTCCCCAGCACCCAGACAGGCTGGCACTGGAGACCTGCATCGGGGAGGGTGAGTAACAGCCCTCCTCTGGCACCTCCACAGCCCAAGCCCCAGAATGCTGTCACCATTGCTGTGTCCTCCCGAGCCTTGTTCCGCATGGATGAGGAGCAGCGCATCTACACGGAGCAGGGCGTGGAGGAGTATGTGCGCTACCAGCTGGAACACGAGAACGAGCCCTTCAGCCCCGGGCCAGCCTTCCCCTTCGTGAAGGTGGGTGCCCTAGGGTGCCTTCGTTGGGGGAGCAAGAGCACTCCTGGGGGTCTGAGTAAGGAAAGGGGCAGATGCACGGGCTTGGCGTGGGGACAGAGCCACTGTGGGAAGAAGCCTCCCTGTCCTCTGCGCCAGTGCAGCCCCGCTCCAGGCAACTAGCTTGGTGAGTGGAGCTGGTGGATGGGGCCCCCACTCACCCTTCAGCGAGGCGCCCCTGTGCAGCAGTCAACCAGCACGACGGCTGATGTTAGGTCCACGCATCTTGCCCCTGGCCAACCCCTGACCATCCCTCTCTGCCCCCGTTAGACTCCAGCTCACTCCTCCTCTACGCTGGCTACCAACTCCAGATATCAGGTACTGGGGGCCTGAGTAGAGGTGGGGGTCCTCTCTCCCATCCAGGCTCTGGAGGCTGTGAACAGGAGGCTGCGGGAGCTGTACCCCGAGAGTGAGGACATCTTCGACATCGTCCTCGTCACCAACAACCATGCTCAAGTGGGTGTCCGTCTCATCAACAGTATCAACCACTACGGTGAGCATCAGGGGCCTGGCCCTGGGACGCCCCTATGAGACACCTGGGGATGGGGCCACACGTCTGCAGGGGGGTAGGCAATGCCAACTAGAGCCTGCAGCCCAGAGGTACACTGGTAAACTGGGTTTTTAAGAAAACCAAACCAAAACCAAACCAGAAAAACCAACCCTGATCGGAGTATGGCCATCTTAGGGTGTAAATACCCGGCTGTGGCTGATTTCAAGTTATCAACAGTTGAGCAATCTTACTTGCTTGGAAAAAAAAATCCCTGAATGTTTAGCATCTGACTCTTACAAGCCGGTACAAGTTGGCTCCGGTATGCTGCCCAGGCCCCACTGCCTATGTATTGGGCAGGGCACTTGTTGCCTTTGTGCCTCAGTTTCCCCATCTGCAGTGAGGCTCACAGGCCTCACAAGGCTGCTAGGAGAAGCAGGTGGAGTTGTCAGAGTGAAGGGACTTTGTATCTTCGTCCAAACTCTTGACTGAAGGCAATAGACCCTCCAGAGCTAGCTTATGCTGACGAGAATATGGTAATTTCTTATTTTTTTAAAGATTTTATTTATTTTTTCATGAGAATACACAGAGATGAGAGAGAGAGAGAGAGAGGCACAGGGAGAAGCAGGCTGCATGCGGGGAGCCCGACATGGGACTCCATCCCGGGTCTCCAGGATCACACCCTGGGCTGAAGGTGGCGCTAAACCGCTGAGCCACCTGGGCTGCCCAATTTCTTATTTTAGGTTAAAAAAGTGTCTCCTAGAACCACAGGGCAGGAAATACAATTGGGCCCACCACAGCCTGAATCCAAGTACTGGGGACCTCTCCTGGGCTTTTTCTCTTGGGCCACGTGAGCCCTTATTTCGGCTCCTCTCAGCAGTTTCCATCCACCCCATCCACATGTCTCTCCCCAGACTAGGTTTCTCTGCTTTTCCTGAACGTGGCCAAAATTTGTAAGTTACAAACCCTTATTTTAAGCAACCAATGGAGTTCAGTGGCATTTTTTTCATCCTAATTTCAGATTGCTGGGAGCAGAGATGATATTCGAAATATTTAATTCCTTTAGGATGTAGGTAGGGAGAAATCAAGATACACCACCCACAGGACTGGAGCAGGGCCCTCCAGGGCCCCTGGTGCACCAGGGATTACCCCTTGCATGTGGATTGTCCCACTGGTGGGGCAGGGGGAGCGATGGAGTAACTCTGGGGGGTCAGAGCAGCAGCCACTGACCAACCAGCAAATCTTTTCCAACCTGTGCACACAGGGCTTCCAGGTGACCATCAGCCGAGGCCTGGAGACTATCTGATTGGCCCAGCTTGGGTCACGTGTCTGCCTCTCTCTAATCAGCTATGTATGGTCGGAGGGTCAGATCTTGGCTGGAGACCCCCCTTTTATAGTACCGTGATTACCTGACAAGAGCTGTTCCAGGCAGTCAGTCCTGCTTAATCATCCATATTTCGTGGGTGAAGGATGGAGGGGCTCAGAGAAGGGAAGGGGGGGGCCTAAAATCACTCAGAGAATCCCTCTGCTGCCCCATCACCACTCAGAACCCAGAGGGCTCCTGCTGGACATGGAGGGACCACTCTGAGGCCCTGAGGGTCGCCTCGGTGTCACCTGGGTGCTCTCTACCTCCTCTCCAGACCTGTTCATCGAGCGGTTCTGCATGACAGGTGGGAATAGCCCCATCTGCTACCTCAAGGCCTATCACACCAACCTCTACTTGTCAGCTGATGCAGAAAAAGTGCGGGAAGCCATCGATGAAGGTGAGTCATCCTGGGGAAGGAGAATCTGGGGAGTCTGAAGAAGGGGTTCCCGAGGCGGGGGGCCTGGTCCTAAATCTCTGAGCAGGTGCTCGGGGCAACTATGGTCATCAGAGAGGGAGTGCCTTCCTTAATTCCTACGGCCTGTCCTGTGAGCTCTGAGAATAAGGCCCACCTACTCCACCCACTGGCCTTCTAGTCCACTCTCCCACCTCTGACCCTACCGTGTGAAGGATGCTTTTTACTCATTGGCATTGCACAGCCTTCTCTTTCCATAGAAACCCTCCTCACAGCCCAGAAAGCTACTCCCTTCTAAGAATCCTCCGGGTTCTGAGGCCTGTGTGACCATGAGCAGCCTCTGCCTGTCTGGGCCAGTGGGGAGGAAGGTGGGTGTCTAGCTCATCCTGAGCACTGGGGTCTGGGAAATGGCTAGCGTTCCAGCAGCTGGCGGCCCAGTGCTGAGGTCGGGTTAGGAGACCCAGCCGCAGGTACTGACCAAGAGAATTTCCCTCCAAGTGTCTCTCCCAAGGGGCAGCTTGGGGAGGTATCCACAGTGTCGGTGCTCCTGATGGGGTGTGTATCTGTCTTGCTCATGGAAGAAAAGAGGCCCACAGGGGAGGAAGGGCTGTCCCACTGCATGTGTGCCTTTGTATGTCTGAAATCTGAGCTCAGGCCAGCGAGCAGGGAGGGTCAGGAGGGAGGCCTTGCCCAGAGCTGGGTGGTCCTGGTTCACCTCAGCCCCAGTGTTACAGGTGCTGAGAAGGTGCCTGGCCTGCTGCCCAGGGCCCGGCCCTACTTAGAGCAGCTTCAGGCTGCTGAGAGCTGCCTGGCACTGCTCTCTCTCCTCCCAGAGTTCCGCTCTAGTCCAGCCCTTGTGAGCCTAGAGTCCTAAGAGCAGGGCAGAAGCAGGTTTGGAGCGATGACCACCAGAGAAGATGACCCAGGCCTCCAGCCTCCTCGGGCTGGCTCTGCTGTCCAGTGCAGCTCCAGTCTGGGGCATCCTGACTCCTGGAGAAGCCCAGGATTGCAGAGAGTCTGGCTACATAGTCAGATGGCACTGGTACTGCCCCAGTACCTTGATGGTACTGCCCTTCATCCTCAAGGTTGCCCCAAGGAACCCTGAGTGGGGCATGCATGGTGTCATTGTGGCAGTAAAGCAGGGGTGCCTTCAGCCTGGGATCTCAGCTCCAGACTCACTTAATCTTACCTTGGTTCAGAGAAGGTGATGGACTTGCTGGAATCAACAGTAGAGAGTAACTGAGGCCAAGCCAGGATTGGGGCTACTTCCCAGCTGCCCCCCCATAGGTCCATATCAAGTGCCTATGAGGATCTCCTAGAAGGATAGCAGTGGCCTGGGGGACCCTTCCTCCCAGTCAGGACTGACATTCAGCTGGTACACACCAGGGTGACCTTGCTAGATATCAAAAAATTGAAATTCCTCCATACTGTTTGATAAACAGCTGCTTTCCTGAGTCCTCTGAGGGACCCCTGTTTCCTGGGGGCTCCCCTAGAGCTTCCTGCAAAGCCACAACGAAAGGGGGACCCTGACATGGGCCAGGACCCTCAGAGCCCTACTCAGAGCAAAGCCACCGTCCATCTGACTGACCAGTTTTTCAATATTCTGAATATGAGCCCTCATGAGCCTCTCGCTGAGTCCTGGGTGAGGCCCGTAGGGCTAGGACAGCTTGAGGTAGCCTCCTATTGGCCCCAGGCAGCTGAGACAGGTGTCGGGGGGGGGGAACCCCTATTGCCAGGATGAAGGCAGACAACACTTGCCTCTCTCTGCCCAGGGATCGCCGCTGCCACCATCTTCAGCCCCAGCAGGGACGTGGCTGTGTCCCAGAGCCAGCTGCGTGTGGCCTTCGACGGGGATGCTGTGCTCTTCTCCGATGAGTCGGAGCGCATCGTCAAAGCCCACGGGCTGGACAGGTTCTTTGAGCATGAGAAGGCCCACGAGAACAAACCTTTGGCTCAGGTGCTCCACACACTCCCCAGGACCCCTGAGAGAGGCGAGGCGGGTCCCCAGAACTTGCCCTGGGCTGGAACTTCAAGCCGAGAACCAAACCCCAAGCTCAGCCCAGAATCCAGCCCCTCACCAGGGGTCAGCTCTCACCTGACCCCCGGCCTCCCTCAAAGAGCTTCTTTTCCTTCACTGAACTGCATCTCCTTTACTATCTCCCACCTTTGAAGTGCCCCCCTCTCTTTAGGCTCCCCGGCCCTCCCTGAAGCTTCCCTCCCTCTCCGAAGGCCTCACCCTGTCTCCAAAGCTGCCATCTTCTCTCTGTACCACTTATCCCCTCTCTGAGACTCCCCCAGCCCTTTGAGTCATCTCCCAGGTCCTCAAGAACCCCCTCGTTTCCCTCCCCGGAGGAAAGGAAAAGCCTGGAAGCTCCTTAGGGGGCAGGGAACCTCAGCTGGGGGTGGGGTCTGGAGCAACCCACCTGCTTTGGGCCACCCCTGCCATCCATCCCTTGGCCGGGAGGCTCGGGAACCCTCACACTGCTTGGGGTCTCCCTGAGAGTAGAATATGCCCTAGGGCCTGGAGAAAAAAAACCCTGGGGTTGGAGGTGTTGGGATTTGCAGGCCTCCTGGGAGCTCCTATTTGTGCTTCTCACAAAAATCTGGGTGCTCAATTCTCTTTCTCCAAGAGCTCAGCAGGCTCCAGTTGTGGCTCCTGGATATATTCATCTGACTTCCGTTCCTGTGGAGTCCCTCTGAAATCCCTAGGAGTGCAGGGCAGGACACTTTGACCACTAAGTGGTCGGTAGAGGCCCAGGAGACCACTCCGTGCTCCGGGTCACCCCCCACTAGTGAGGGGTCTCTAAGATTAGAAGCCTTGATTTCCAGCCACTGATGCAGTTTGCTTCTTTATTCATGCATCCCCATTAAGCTTTGTCGTTCCAGGCATGGTAGAGAGTAGATCTTTCCCCTGACCCTAGAGAACTGGAACATGACACCCTGAGCCACACCCATGTCCAGTGGGCAGGGTCGATATCTGGCATGTTGGTCTGTCTGTCCCAGTTGTTTGCAGCTGGTGTCCATTGTGATTGGAGGGTTGCCCATGCCACAGGTACCAAATATTTTTTAATATCCTCCCTGCTGAACAACACAGAAGGCCACACTCACACAGCCTCACAACAGACACCCGTGTACCTGGTGGGCACGTGGATGGACATACGTAGTAACCGCTGCCCTGCTACGGTTACTCTGACCCAGGCATCCCCACTCACCGCAGTAGGGACACCCAGACCGACATAGGTACCTACAGTCCCATTGATACACACTGTGGCCCTAGCAGGTGTAGCAGACCTGGGAGATTTAGGGCTCTCGAGAGCTTTCCCACTCCAAACGGCAAGACACTAGGGCTTTCGGAAGGAGCCCAGCTGGAGAGGGGGGTAAATGTTTGGGAGACAGAGGAACTCATGGTGTTCTCTTGCCTTCTCACAGGGCCCCTTGAAGGGCTTTCTGGAGGCGCTGGGTAGGCTGCAGAAGAAGTTTTACTCCAAGGGCCTGCGGCTGGAGTGTCCAATCCGCACCTACTTGGTGACAGCGCGCAGCGCAGCCAGTTCTGGGGCCCGAGCTCTCAAGACGCTGCGCAGCTGGGGGCTGGAGACGGATGAGGCTTTGTTCCTGGCAGGAGCACCCAAGGGCCCCCTCCTGGAGAAGATCCGCCCACACATCTTCTTTGATGACCAGATGTTCCATGTGGCCGGGGCTCAGGAGATGGGCACCGTGGCTGCCCATGTGCCTTACGGTGTGGCACAGACACCCAAGCAGACGGCGGCTATGAAGCAGGCCGCATCTGCACCGTAGCTGAGCCACCAGCTTCACAGGCCCACGTTGCTCCAGCTCCCTGTCGTACTTCACCATGTCATTCCCTGGACCCTTCTAGCTCCTCACCACTCTGTCCCTCTCCACGTCTGCCCTCATCTCCATGAGTGAGGTACTTGCAGGGACTTAGGCAGACTGAGCCTGCATCCTCACCAGCCCTCCTTGTGGGCAACACTGTGCCATGATCCCACCTAGGAGAGTAAGACTGCAGAGTAGCTGGGCTGCAGGGGGCAGTTGACGAAGGAGGGTGGCAGTGTCGGAGGAGCCGGGGTGTCTCACAAGGGGCTGGGGATGAAAACTAGCTCCGTGTGGTGCAAAGAACATGGCTTCGAGAGAGAAGCCTGGCTCCAAGCCATGTCCTGGCATTAGCTGATGACTTTGGGTAAGTCCCTCCCTTTCAGGGGCCTCAATTCCCGGATTTTGGGGGTGGTTTTCAAACTCGCCGCCGAAGCAGCTTGGTTTTAATAGGATTGCCCTGTGCCGGGCTGCTGCTGGACCATATGGTACCTCAGTGCAGTTAGAGAGGTATGCTGTCCCGAGAATGAATTTCAAAAAGTCAGCCCGGTCCTGGGCCTGCTCAGCAGCACAGAGCCTGGATGTCAGCCCATTGCTCGGGCTCCCCCAGCTCCTCAGCTCGGAGGTCTGTGTCAAATGGGCAAATCGTCCGCAGCAACCCTACCTCTAATTCTGCATGTTTGGAAAGCACTGGACAAGATGACCTATCTGCTTCCTGTGGTCCCCTACCCGGAGTCACCCATCGGGTCAGCAGCAGCCAGGGGCCGGGCTCCTGGAAGGAGAGAGGAGTGAATTTAACCTGCTGCAAACTCTCCTTCCGCCAGCAGGGGACACTGCAGGCTCTTCCCCAGGAGGCGCTTTCGCCACCAGGGCCTCCATGCTTCTTTGCTTTTGCTTTTAGCCCAAGTTCAGTAGTTCCTGCCTGCCAACCCCCTCACCCAGGCTTCAGCCGAGCAGCTTTCCCAGTGGGGAAGAGGGGAGTGTTGGGCTTCACTATGGTGGGCCCAAATGCAGGGGAAGAAGCTCAGTGGGTGCAGTGGGAGGTTGTCCGGCCTGTCCTGCCTGCACCCGAGGGAAGGCCTGCCCAGGGTGACGGGGGAAGGTCTGGTCGGAGGCAGTGAACAGTTGGACGGGAAGGAGTGCAAAGGTGCACTGGCAAGATTCTCCAGCTCTGGGACTGTGAGTGGAAGTACTGAGCTCCCTGTCACCGGGTTGCTGTGCAGGGGGCTCCAGGATGAGGTCACCTCCCCCTGCAGCGCACCAGCGAAGCCTCCCCCTTGCAGGAGCCTCTGCATCCCCGTTGTCACGGCTTCTAGGGGAGAACTCTCTTTGATGAATCAGCTTCCTCTTTTGCTAACAAGCCAGGCTCTCTTTATAAAGGAGGGTGGGAACACTGATGGCTGGTCCCTCAGGAAGACCCAGAAAGGGGAGCCGCCCGTCTGTGTGGGCCACAGACTGCCCAGCCCCCGGGGAGTCCCGCTGTGAGCAAGCACCTTGTAAGGAAAGCCCAAGGTACTGTCATAGGGAGCAGGAGCCTGGAGGTGTGTGCAGGAGAGCTGGACTGCTGGTGAGGGTGGAAGAAGGGGGTGAAGGGCCACCTGGGGTCTGACTTTTGTCATTTTGAGGACTCAGCACAGGGTCTGACTGAGTACATGGTCTGGACAGTGTAGGGCAAGATAGTAGTTGCAGAAAGATAATCCAGGGTGGAGGAAAAAGTGAGGAGACAGAGGTGGCTCTCAAAATGAGCAATAGTTTGGGCCGGAAGAGGGGAGCTGGGCTGGGTTTTCACTCTCTGTGTGGGACACTGGGCCTGGGGGGAAGGTCAAGGCCGTACTGAGTGTCTGGGGCAGACCCCACCACTGACTGCCTTATCATGGGGGGGAGGGGGGACACGTGATGAAGATGTCTTCGTTCGGGTCTTTCCACCCACAGCCGGGATTCTTCTGGCCAACAGAGGAGGCCTCAGGGCAGGGGGCCTGGTTTTGAGTTCCTTCCTCTGTTCGGTACCCAGCCAGAGATACTGGGAGACCCAAGAACAGCCTCTACCAAAGAAAGTGAGAGAGTCATCTTTGATCTTGGCTAAACCCCAAAAGGCCCTCTGTCCTTCCCCAGTCTCAGAATCACCCCGTTGGATGAGCCTCTAGGGCTCACGGAGCCAGCCACAGCCACCAGCAGCCTGCACGCTGGCACAGCCGAGGTTCATGGTATGAGGCTGCATGTCCAGAATGGACATGTGCGTTGGGCACCAGATGGCGCCTAATTAAGATAAACCCCAGGGATTCTGAAACCAGGAGGTCCTGCCTCCAGGACCTAGTGATAAAACAGCCCTGATTCTACTGGGTCTCTCAGGAGGCAGAAAAATATGATGCTGGAAACAGAGAGATAAGGTGTAGTAAAAGCCGTGCCTTTCACTGTAGCCGCGAGTAATAGACATAGACAGCCCTGGGCATGAGGGGCACTAGGGTCTGGCTCTATTATCGAGACTGTAAATGAGCATCTCAGGCCTGGAAAAAAGCTTTCAGTGGCTGGAGTAAAAGGCCAGTATCCCGGGGGCAGGCGAGGCAGCGCCAGATGCACATTCTGATTCTTTCCAGGGGCGAGGAGGAGCCCCGGGCGAGGAGCACTGCTTCTGGATCACTGGGCAGATTGGAAGGCCAGGTGAGCATCACGGCCCGCACTGGACTGCAGGGCTGGGCCAGAGGAGCTGCAGCTCCCGAAATGCTGGGCCCCTGGAGCCCAAAGCACAACTCCCTGACAAGTCCTGCAGGGCACTTCCCAGGAAATGCTTGCCGACCAAGTCCCCAACCCAATGGAAACTGCCAGTTGGCGGAAAAACAAGCCCTGCCACTCTGCCCTGAGCCTGCTAAGACCATTGCAGAACCACTCACTCCTCGTCCCCATCAGAATGGTGGGGATGGAGCAGGAGATGCCAGGAGAAATCAAAACCAGTGAGAAGCTCAAATCCCAGATGGATCCAGCAACATAATGATATTCAACTGGTGTAACTGGTGTGCGCCAGTGCACCCAACTGGTGATTAAAACATTGAAATACCTCTGTAACAGCTGGTAAACAGCACTGCCCTGAGCCCCTGAGTGCCCCTTCGTGGCCTCAGCCTCCCTGGCCCCTCCACTGTGATAATTCTGTCTTCCCACAATTCAGCCAAAGGGGCGTCCTGGAGGCTGCAACAGCACGTTGGCCATCTCCCACTCTGGTTGCTCGTTTAGAGAGAGCAACTTGCCCAAAGTCATGCAGCTAGCGAGTGGCAGCGCTGGCACTGAAGCTCCCATTGGGACCCAGGCTCTTAGCCATTCTCCGGACAGCCTGGACAGCAGAGAGGAGATGGCAAGAGAACCTTTGTGACGAATGAGCTTGCCCAACGGTGGACATGTTGACCTCCTTCACGTCAAAATGCTATAAAACACGGGAGCGGGTGCGTTTTTGTTGTAGTGTCCTACATAGCTAAGAAGAAGTGAGAGCCAAACATTTGCAGAGCTCCTGAGGCACCACCCAAGTTCTCCGGAACCCCATTTGAAGACCCTTGTATGGGGCTGATGCAGGGTTTTGCAGTTTATGGGCCAAATCTAGCCCACCACCCGTTTTTGTAGAGACACTTTTGTCAGAACACAGCTATGCCCGTTGGTTTGCATATGTCTGTGGCTGCTTTTGCACCCAGCAGCAGAGTTGAGTTGTTTCAACGGAGACCAAGGAGCTGTGAAAATATTAATCTGACCCTGGGCAAAGGCAAATATCCCCAGGTCTACCCACCGTGGGGGGAAAGACCAGCTCATATCCACCTAAGCACTGGAGGCAGAGTCTGGTTTCACTGCCAAGGGAGCGGCCTGCTCTGGCTTCTGCGCCCATCTGTGGGCATCTTTAGGGCTGCAGAAAATTGCAGGCGCTAGCTACGTGCCTTGATGTCACACACGACAGATCCTTGGCATCCGAGGAGTTCAGATTTCAAGTTTTAGCTATTTCCACGTGCCCCGCGGCCTGTTGTAATTTGAAATGCTGTTGACTCCTAAAGTTGAGTTGAGTGTGCCCTCCTAAGCGGATGGGTGAGGGGCCTTTAAAGCCTGAAAATCACTCGCATCGGTAGGTGGCGGTGGAGGCCAGGACGCTGCCGCTGGCCCAAGTCCGGGGACTTGGTTTATTTTCTGTCCCATGGAGCTCTGTGCTGTGCTGGGCCCCCGCAGGTAGCTCAGCCTAAAAGCGCCAGAGGGGCCCCGAAAACCTCCGGTGAGACAAGCAGACTGCTCTCACCCGCAACCACTGTGATTGTGAGTGTGGACACCTTCATATGAGTGTGCACAATGGGATATAGCTGCATGTATGCATGTTTATGTGGGGGGGTAATGGGTCAGATATCTCTGCTGACAACGTGTGTGTGTGTCTGTGTGTGTCTCTGTGTGTGTGTACAGGTGGTTATATCTATTAACCTGGGGATCCTGGGCCCCCCTACTTATTCTGGCCAGCCCTGTTTCCTGGGACTGCTTCTGGCCATTCCCGTCATCTCATGGGCATTTGCACATGTGCAGCATGGGGCCCGCTGAGGGTGTCTGACTTTGGCCAACAAGATCTTGGCTCCTAACCCTCTGCCTCCCAGCCCTACCTCCCGCAGCTTGGAAAGGAAGTGGCACATCTGTGCTAGGACACCCCGTTTGGTTGCACCTGCCTCATCATCTCCACTTGTTTCTTTGCTCTCGCTGTTAGTCCCAGGGCCAACATGTGCAGTTGGGCAGATTTTATGCTGCACAGATCCAGATGGAGTCGTTCACACTGTGACTTGAGTGGAGCTTTCTAAACACCCGCAAAACCTGCCAACCTCACCCGGCTGCCCTGGCCATGTCGCGGTCATGGCGAGAAAAGCTGCCTTCTTCCCGGCCCTCCTTGGCCCAGCCCAGCCTCAGCTGGGATTCCTTCCTCTGCTTGGGTGTTCTAGTCTGGCCCAGAAGTGACTCACCCTTGACCTCGATCTCCTCGATGCCTGTGGAATTGAGTCTGTGCAAGTGGAGGATGGCTGGCAACTTTTCAGTGACTGGCCTTTGCAGAGTTAGAGATCTCTGTAAGACACGTGGGAGTTCTACAGGCGAGGGTTATGCCTCCCACACCCCTGGCCTGTGGGTGAATATGCCTTCCTGGGTCCACTGCTAAGATGGGTCTGCCATGGATATGAGGGTAAAGGGCTCAAGACTAAGGCCTGAAGGCTTGGAGCTGCCACCAAGCAGAAAGTCACGAGGTCACTGCAGACTGTATGCCTGGCCCTGGTCACAGACCCTGATGCCTCCCTGAACCAGGCGGGAGCCGTAAGTGAGCAGAGAGATGAGGCCGGGTCTTCAGGGTAATGGAGCACAACACATGCTGTTGTCTGACTCGGTGGCTGCCATGTGGGAATGTGTGGTGGCCTTGCCAGATATTCCACCCCATTTTTCAAGGGAAGCTAAAAATCTGGACTTTCAAATGTTGGCAACTATTTTGAATTCGGAGAGCATCGTGCAGGCCAAACAAAACACATCTTGCAGGCCAAAGCCAGTGCTGGAGTCTCCCGTCTGCACCCTCTGGCCTGGGCCCAGTAAATTGAGTCGTTCAGAACCCACCAGCTGAGCATGCAAGGATGTGATCCTTAGGCTCACGGGGCCTGGGGTCTGTGAGAGGCTTCAGAGATAGCCTGGTTTGTCCCTGGGTGTTTTAAACTGTGTCCATACAAAGTTCTTGATTAGCACACGTATCTTTAGCTTCTGGTTTCTACTTAAAAAGCATCTCAGTCCCGTCTCGTACAGAACAAGATTTAAAGTGAAGCCTTACCCGTCGTGTGCTTGTATTTACCTGTCAGAAGCCCTATTTATATCTTTATAGGTCTATTTATATCTTTTGCAAACACAGGCTGCCCTGGTCTTCCTTACAACCTAACCTCCTCGAGTTGCTTTTTATGGTAAATCTCCTAAGTGCCTCCTTAAATGGTTGGAGCATGTGCTTCTTCATCTACGTGGTTCCCTCGTCTGAGGAGGGGGTAAGAGACCCCCTACCTTCTCAGCTCTGCCCCCCCTTGGTCTGCGATCTGCCCTCCCCACCACCCAGCTGCGTCTGGCTCATGGCATTTACCCTGTCATGTGACGAAGGGTGCTGTGTGCTCGTCCGCCTGGGTGCCTCTCATCCCTCATGCTTGTTCTGTAACTGAATTTCACCATTTCTGGGCTTCTGCCTCTTGAAAGCCATTCAGAGAAATAGAAGATGTTTAAAAATAAACTCGTATTGCCTGGTTTTCCCTCCTCACAATCGTATTCCCTAACTGACTTACAGACGCCTCGGGAAATGGCGATGCATGCAGTGAACAGGCCTGAGATCACTCCCACCCTTGGGTGCCAGGGTGTCTCTGTAGACCACCCTGGGGGCAGATTCCTCAGCCTGCATCCATCAGGAAGCAAGCTTCTCCCAGCAGGGCTCTCAGGGACTCAATGTTCCCATCTGGAACTAGCAAAGGAGGATGGGATGGAGTGGGAGGAAGAAGAGGAGATAAGGGAGGGTGTGAGCTGGAGGAGGAAGGGGTTGACTCAGACTCCAGCCTCAGCCCTCCCGTTATGCCTCCTCTTGCACCTCGGCCCCCTCCGCAGCCTGCCCGACGTGGGGCCCATATCTCAGCACCATGTGTCCATCCCCTCGTGTCTCCCGCCACTCACCTTCCCCTCTGTCTGCTGAGGCCCTGTCCAGACTCATCTTAAAACAATTTCCTCAACTAGGCTCCCTCAGAACCTGGTACAGCGTGAGGGACGGGTCACTTTCTCCCATGCATGATCTTTAGGTCCATGGCTCTTTCTCCCATAGCCCAAAGGAGAATCTCCTGCTTTATTTTGGTGTCTCCCCATCCCCTGCCCCCAGTGGATATTGATAAATGTGCCTGTAATTGGGGGTGCCTGGGTGGCTCAGTCAGTTAAGCCTCCAAACCAGGACTAGACCGTGGTTTCGGTTCAGATCATAACCTCAGTGTTGTGAGATCGAGCCCCATGCTGGGCTCTGTGCTCAGCACTGAGTCCGCATGGGATTTTCTCTCTCTCCTTCCCCCTCTGCCCCTCCCCTCACTCTCACTCTCTCTCTCTCTCTTTCTCACTCTTTCAAATAAAATAAGTCAGTAAATAAATAAATAAATAAATAAATAAAATCTTTTTAAAAATTTAAGAATTAGGCCTATCATTGAACAATCAAATTCAGAGCTGCTAGGACTGGGCCAATTGTTTGCAGCTCATGTCATTGCTGAACTAGTCACAAAATATTTTGGATATGTCACCTAAAAGGATCACCAAAGGATCATCCCTCTGGATAGGAAACCAAAGGCATGGGAGTCCTATGGCACATTAGCTATCTGTTGCCGTGTAACAAATTGCCCCAACTAACTTAGCAGCTTACAGCAACAAACATTTATGATCTCATAGGTTCTGCGGGGGCTGGAATCCAGCAGCAGCTTGGCTGGGTGGATTTTGCTCAGAGCGTCTCGTGAGGTTGTCCCCCCTCAAGCCCAAGCTGTCGGCTTGGGCGGAAGTCACCTGAAGGCTTGGCCGGAGCTGGAGGATGTGCTTCCAAGGTGGCTCACGCACATGGCTGTTGGCAGTTAGCCACGGGGTTGCTCAAGTGTCCTCACGACATAGCTATGGCTTCTCCCAGAGGAATCGAAGAGAAAGCAAGGCAAGCTTACTTTAAAACTCTCTTTGGGGGGGGGGCAGCCCCAGTGGCTCAGCAGTTTAACACCGCCTTCATCCCAGGGCGGGATCCTGGAGACCCCAGATGGAGTCCCCACATCGGGCTTCCTGCATGGAGCCTGCTTCTGCCTCTGCCTATGTCTCTGCCTCTCTCTCTCTCTCTCTCATAAATAAATAAATAAATAAATAAATAAATAAATAAATAAATAAAATCTTAAGGAAAAAAAAACCTCTCTTTAGGGGCACCTTGGGTGGCTCAGTGGTTGAACGTCTGCCTTCAGCTCAGGTCGTGATGCTGGGGTCCCGGGATCGAATCCCACATCGGGTTCCCCGCAAGGAGCCTGCTTCTCCTCTCCCTCTGCTGCTCCCCACTGCTCGTGTTCTCTCTCAAATAAATAAACTCTTTAAAAACAAACAACAACAACAAAAACTATCTTTGAAGACCCGGCCTCAGAAGTGACACGTCATCATCTCTACCATGTGCTGTGGATCACGCACACCAGCCTGATCCAGTGTGGGCGGGAACTACGCAGGGTGTGGACACCAGCAGGTGGAGACAGACCGGGCTGTCTTGGAGGTTGACTCCCACGTATCATAGTCCCGTCCTCCTGGCCTCATGAGAGGCCTCCAAGGGTAGCTTGGCCGTTCCCCGGCCTCCAGGCAGGACTAGACCCAAATGTGCCTCCTTGGTTCTCCTACCTGAAGCTCCCCACCTTCCCAGCCAGTCACCAGGGAGAAGGAGAAATGTGGCTTCTCATCCACATCCATCCTCATGCCTCCAGTGCAGCAGATTCTTTCAGGGGCCCTGCAGTCACCTACTTGGGAATCCCCTGCCCCCAGTGGATATTGATAAATGTGCCTGTAATTGGGGGTGCCTGGGTGAGAGTTTTTCTCTCTCTCCTTCCCCCTCTGCCCCTCCCCTCACTCTCACTCTCTCTCTCTCTCTTTCTCACTCTTTCAAATAAAATAAGTCAGTAAATAAATAAATAAATAAATAAATAAAATCTTTTTAAAAATTTAAGAATTAGGCCTATCAAAAAACTTTCACCATGGAAACTTGGTGTTCTGAGATGTCTCGATCTCGCTGTGAAGGTCTTGGGATGTCTGTAAGGACAGCGGTACCAGAGTTGCTCACGCCGGGTGTAGCCCATGGGCCAGGTCTCAAGGCAAGGGAAAGGACAGGGGTGCGACGGGTGGTGGGACAGGGGGTGACCCCACACCTTCCTGCCCGGGCCTCGAGCGATCGGACTCAACCTTCTGATGCCATAACCAAATCCTCCACTTTCTGGCAGGATCTCAGACTGGATTTGGGAGAAAAGAAAAAAAAAAAAACAACCCACAACATGGAAGAGACACGACTGTGCCTCGAAACAAGGGGATGGAGGAAACACAGACCTAATCCTCTTTCCTCTGTTCTGCCCTCACTTGTCAACCTGCAAAGCTGAAAGAATGGAGAGCTGAGGCCCGCGGACTGAGCATTCTCTTTCTTTGCCTTTCTTTCCTCTTCCTTACTGGTAGTCAGCTTTATTTGCCAGTAAGCCAGTAAAAAAAAAAAAAAAAAAAAAAAATTAATAAACAGGTTATTCATGGACCAAATGACCAATTTATGTCGTAACAGTAAACAGAATAGATTGTTCTACACACTTTCTATAAATCGATTTATTTGATCCTCACAGTAATCCTACGAAATGAGCACTATTATTATCCCACTTTACGGAGGAGGAAACTGAGGAGGAAAAGTAACTCACCCACGGCCCATAGCAGAGTTTGATTTAGACTCAAGTTGTCTATATATCTTCAGTGCTACACTAGAACTGACTCTCTCTCATGTATAGTTTTTGGATAAAACACGCATAAAATTTGAGCTTTCTTTGTTAGTTTAGATGTCCCCCCAAGCCCCTGAAACCTCAAAGGCAGTAAGAATGACATTCTGCCCCTGGGGTTACACCAGGGGGAAAGTTCCAGGGTGGCCTTTGATGGGCTCCTCTGTAGGAAGCGGAGCCGGGTTTGCAGAGACAAAACCACTGGTCCCCACTTGCCCCCGTGGTTTTTGGATCTGGGCAGGGAGGCGGGAGTGAGGCCGGCTCGTCCCCACCTTGCAAGGGTGAAAGCCACGTGATGGGAGCAGCCGCTCATCTGAGGACACGCGGTGGCGGATGCGGAAAGGACCTGTAATGCCAGGCTGCTGCTTCACACTCAGTTTGGAACATCACGTGTGCACCTCACTGCCTCTGAATCTTCATTCTTTCATTCCTCTGGCAGCCCCCTACCTCCCCGCACCGAAGCCCTGTGACGATCCAAGTGGTTTATTTATTTTTTAAAAAAGATTTTATTTATTTATTCATGAGAGGCACACACAGAGAGAGAGATAGAGAGAGAGAGAGAGACAGGCAGAGGGAGAAGCAGGCTTCCTGTGGGGAGCCCGATGCAGGACTCGAACCCAGGACCCCGGGATCACGGCCTGGGCGAAGGCAGACACTCAACTCCTGAGCCACATGGGTGCCCCTAAGTGGTTTAAAGGTTAGGATAGGACGGCCACACCCCAGGAGTGTGGACTTGTCACCTGCCCGCTGGCTGGGTGACTTTGCAAAGCACAGAGCCTCTGCGGCTACTGGGGGGGGTGGGGGGGCCCATCACTTCGTCATGTCCTCAGGAGAAGCTGCTGCATGGCATGTCATCAGCCAACAGCCCCCAGCTGCTGTCACTTGGCTCCATTGTGACTTTTGGGAAGCAGACGGATGGCAGGGTTTCCATGGGCTGCTCCCGGTTGGTGACTGGGCACCATGGAGAGACCAGAGCTGTCTCTGCTCTCACAGGGACTCCCCTGATGGGTAATCTCTACTCTGGGCTTGACCAAGACCTTGTCAGAGCTGCAGGGCAGTCTGAGCTCTTCTGGCGTAATCTCCCCTCCTGCCCGGTCTCCTTCACAGGTGTCGGGCCTCCATGGAGCTCAGAGGCTCTTCCCACTTACTCCTGCTCCCTCTCCCGATCCCTCCCCAGTAAATCTGTACCTCTACATCACCTCAGCACCTGCCTCCTGGAAGACCTGAGCCAACACACCCTCTGTGGGCCACAGGGCCACTCAACCCAGTGGGGCCCTGCAGGCCTGAGCCCATTATCACTTCCCAGCTCCGAACTCCAAGAGGGAGTTAGGGGTAGCAGGCAAAAGGGACTGGGGGCCTTAGCCTGGGGTGGGAGCCCTGAGTTCTAAATGCAGTCTTTACTGCTAATTTCTTTTCCCTGGACTTTAGTTTTCCCCATCTGTACAGTGTGGCTTTGGCTTGGCTGCCCTGGGTGGGGGGAAGGGACACAGTGGCTGTCTCCTGGGTGTAAGAAATGCTTTGGCAGCTGGGAAGGACTAAGCTGCTTTCTCCTCCTGTTAAGACCAGATCAGTAGAGATGGGTAGGAAGCTCCACCTGGTAGCATCAGGGTGAGGGCCAGGCCGAGAGCCATGTCCTGATTATACTCGACACCCGCAAGTTGTGGACGCCCTGCCTGGGCTCCTGAGCATGGCCATCAGCCCCAGGAAGGCAGCTTCCTGAGACCCTCATCGGGGAGGTAAATAGACAGTAGCTGTTTGGGAAGATCAGCCTGCCGTAGAGGGAATCATAGGACCACAGAGAGGCAGAGCCAGTGCCCAAGGGAGGCTGGACAGGCTTCTTGGACAGGGACTCATCTGCTGGGTTCTGAAGGCTCAGTAGGAGTTTTCTGGATAGAGAAAGGAAAGGGCTTTCAAGCTGGACAGATTATGGACTCAGAATTATGAACCTATGTTATGTGTTCTAAAACATATGAGAAAGGGCAGGACCGGGGTGGAGGTCAGGGGAGTGGTGAGAGAGGGAGCTGTGCCTGGACCATGAAGCCTCTCCACCAAGGCTCAAGATGTTATAGCCTCCATATTACACTTAGGAGATAGCTGCTAGTCTTATTTCCCTTTTACAGATGAGGAAACTGAGGCTCTGGAGATGGCAAGGGGCTCTGATGGGAATGCACTGGGCTTGGGAGTGAGAGGCCAAGTCATCCTCCCCTTATTGGGTGGGCTCTCCCCCAGCCCCACTCCCCACGGCCATGAGACTTCAGGGAGCATAGCCTCCTCGGCTCCTCTCCACCCCCAGTGTCCTTGTCCTGCTGACATCATGCGCACATGGAAGAGAAATTTGTGGAGATTCCAGAGGCCAGAGTGTGGGAACCAGGACAGATGCCGCTGGCGCTGCCCCAGGGCTGAGACTCCTCTGGAGCCTCAGGCGCTGCCCAGGGGGCTCTGGAATGTGTCTGAGGCCTCTGGCTTCCTCCACTGCAGGCCACCCCCCAGGGGCTGGGAAAGAAAGGGAGGCTCTGATCACCCAGGCCGCCATCCTGGACCTCTGCAGCCTGGGGGCGGTGGGGTGGTGGTGGTGGCCTTGGGCTGCCTGCACACAGGGGCGCTGGACCAGTCCAACCAGTGTGCCCTCAGGGACCCCAAGCTGGGACCACTGGACCCCCATAGAGGGAGCATGAATGCTTCAGCCCAGGAACAGAGAAAGGGACTAAATGGATACTGTCCACCACCATCCTTCGAGAAGGAGGTCAGGCGTGTGTGTGTGTGTGTGTGTGTGTGTGTGTGTGTAGTGGATAGACCAACAGACACAGACAGATGGTCCCACCCCCCACCCCCGCACGGCCCCAGGGGTAGCCGCGCACTGCCTGTTCCGCACATGTGGCTCTCAGCAGCTGCACATTCCGTCAGGGACCAGCTGTGGTGGCAGCTGTGGAGGTGGAGAGTGAGCGCTGATAGGTCCCAGGGGAGCAGGGGAGGAGGGCAAGGGGAGGACAGGAAGGGCCTGGGACGAGCAGGGGTCAGGGAGGGGGTGAGGGGAGGAGGCTCAGATGGTTCTCAGGACAGAGCAGCAGGCAGGAAAGTGGTGATGGGGACGCTTGACATCTGGGCTGGGAGCCCTGTGCGTGGGGGCCTCGGCACAGAGACCCCGGGGAGGCCCAGGGAGGCCCAGCACACCCCGCTGGATCTTGAAACATCAGCACACCAATAGGAATAGAAGGAGAAAGCCTCTGGGCCGTCGGATATATGGGTCCAAAGCTCAGAAAAAAGGTCTCTGTTAGAGATACGAATTTGGGGACCATTGGCTTATAGGAGGTAAAGCCCCAGAAGCAGGTGACTCTCCCTGGGAGGAAATGCACGGAGATAGAGGCGTAGCCCCAGTGCTGACATTGCCAAGCGAACACCAGGCTCTGTTCTATGCATCTTACCTCACCCTCACAACCAGCCTAGGCAGTGAGTAGCTTCGTTATCATCCTATTACACAGATAAGCAAACCGAGGTACAGAAAGGCCTCACCTCCTGCCTCACTGCGAGACTCGAGGGATGTTTCTGCCCCTCTCTGGGTCTCGGTGTCCCCAGACACAAAGCAGGGGGGCAAGGCCCTACAGAGGGGAGACTGAGTGGCACCTGGGTGCTCCAGCCCTCCCTCCTTACCATCTCCCCGCCAGCCCCTGGCTCAGGATCACGCCCACTGGGACTCTGCTATTTGCCAAGGAGCCAGTCATCACCTCCTCTACAAAGAAGGTAGAGGACCTCAGGAGCCCCCCAGCTCCCCTCTCCATCACTAGACACCCCGCCAATATTTACCAAACACCCACTAAGTGTCATACATTGCTAGGCACTGGAGAGGTGACGGTGAGCAAACCTGACCCGGGTCCTGCCTTTATGTCCCAGAGCCTGACAAAAATTACCATCCAACTAGCAATTCCCAACTGCCACCCTCTCCTTTGGGAGCCCCCTCCCCAGATACCGTCACCCCCCAATAGTCAGGGGCTCGGTGCCTGGCCAGCAGAGGTCTCATGCAACCCAACTAATTGGAGGCCGGGCCATGTCCACTCAGAAATCTGCATACCAGCCCCTAGAGGAGATGGGGGGACTGCTGCTGGAGACCAGACATTGAGCTGGAGCTGAAAACTGCTTCTGGAAATCTCCCTGCTTGCTCCGCTCTGGGGTAAGGGGACCAGGGGTGTGGGGAGAGTAGAGGTGCCCTCTCTGCCTCGTTGCCTTTGGACTGAGGCTACACCTGGGCTCCCCAGGGCTCACCCTTCTGCCTACTACTAACCCCCCTGAGTCCCAAGCAAATTCTCCTGAGGCCTTGTGGGGGGCTCTCGTACTTCTTCTTCAAAACTGCCTCTACACCCCTCTGGCACTTGCCAATCCCGGCCCCTGCCTTGCCTCCTCCATTCATGCCAAGGCCTCTGTGACTTTGTGATTGCGTATCTTCCTCCGAGTCCCAGGACTGGTGACCGAGGGGTCGTTCTTGGCCTTCTCTGGCCTTGGCCCCTGGGCCTGGTTTTCCTCCTTCTTCCCAGAGTTTCTCTGGCTGTTGTTCCCTAGGGCTCTATCCTGGGTCTCTTCCTCTCGCTTTGCTTCAGTCTCTATTCCAGTCCAGACCTCTCTCCGACTTCTCCTCCTGGGTTTCCATGGGTCTCTCGAACAGAATGGCCACACTAGTGCCTGGCATCTTCAACCCAAGTTACCCAGATGGGAATCCAGCATCCTTGGGTTTGTTCCTTCCTCTTCCCCCTCAAAGCCAGTCCCTACTGCCTGGCCTAACGCAGGAGCCTACCTCACACTAATGCAGGATGCAGTGGCTACCAGCGTGGATTCAGGCACCAGCCTCCCTGTGTAGAATCCCAGCTCTACCCCTTACTGGCTGTGTGACCTTGGGGAAGTTACTTAACTTCCCTGTGCCTCAATAAGATGGGACTGTAACAGAAAGTCATAATAACCTCGATTATTGGGATTGGGGTGAGGTTTATTAAATGAGTTAATAGATGTCAAAATACAACGTATGGTGCCTGGACTATGGTGAGTGTAATAAAATTTTGTTATCATCATCATCATTATTTATTTTATAAATATTGTAGGATGCGTACCATGTGCTGGGCACTTTCCTAGGTATGAAGGGACATGGTTGTGAACAACAAAAATGATTCCTACCTCCGGGAACTTCACAGTCAAGATGGAAGCCTTTTCATAAAAGTTCTTGCTGCTGGATCCATACCCTACTCTTTCCCATCTTGAAGCAAAATGAAAACAAAAGCAAGCAAACCCTGGATGCTACATCTCCCTCCAGCTATTGCCCAAGCTTAATCTTCCACCAACCAGTATTTATTTGTTGCAACCTACTACATGCCAGGCACTGTGCTGGGCCCTGGAGAGTCAGCCTTAAACCAAAGGGACCCATCTCTGCCCTCAATGGGTTTATTGTCTGGTTGGGGACACGGACAATAAACAAAAACATCAACATACATAATATATACATGATATAATGTCCATGATATTAATAGATGCTGTAAAGTAAGAGAGAAAGACCACAGAGCTACTGTGGGGATTGGTGGCTATTTTGTTTTATTTTATTTTTAAAGATTTTATTTATTTATGGGACACCTGGGTGGCTCAGCAGTTAAGTGCCTCCTTCAGCCCAGGGTGTGATCCTGGAGTCCCGGGATCGAGTCCCATATCAGGCCCCCTGCATGGAGCCTGCTTCTCCCTCTGCCTGTGTCTCTGCCTCTCTCTCTGTGTCTCTCATGAATAAATAAATAAAATATATTTTTTAAGATTTTAAAGATTTTTTAAAAAATATTTTATTTATTTATTCATGAGACACACCCAGGTGCCCCTTGGTGGCTATTTTAGACAGGGGGTTAGGAGGGGCGTCTCTGAGGATGGCATATGTGAGCAAAGTCCAGAATGGAGTGAGGTATCTAAGAAGATGTGGAGGAAGAGGGGTCCAGGAAGGGGGAACAACAAATGTAAAGTCCCGTGATAGCAACAAACATGAACCCTGATGGAATGGCAGGAAGGCTCTAGTGGCTGAGTGACCAAGGCAGGGCCAGGGGCTAGCGCTTAGGGTGACCATGCACATCCCAATGCCTTTGGGCTGTCCCAGCATAGTCATTACTATTGCCTCCTTTCGCTCTCAGGGGCGCCCCAGGTTTAGATGACAAGTTATGTAGTCACCCTACATAGAGACTGCGGCTGGCAGTTGGCATTTTATTCTAAATGTGATGGCAAACCTATGGATGGTTTGGAGCAGGAAGTGACATGAGTTGACTGATATTTTAAATGATCATGACCAAGTACTTGAAACACTCTTCTGGCTGCTGTAACGCCCCCCTTGGGCCTCCTTCACCTCCCTGGCTGTTCCTTCTCAGTCTCCTCTGACACCTCTTTCTCTCCCACTCAACACCTAATGTTGGGGTTTCCCTAGGCCAGGGGTTTTCAGCCAGCAGTGGTTTCTCCTCTAGGGGAACATATAATCTAAGGACATTTTTAAGTGAGGCAAGTACTACTGGCATTCAGTGAGTAGAGAGGCCAAGGATGCTGCTGAATATCCTACAATGCACAGAACAGCCCCCACAGTAAAGAATCTTCCAACCCCACATGTGCTGAGGTTAAGAAACTGAACTAGATTAGCACTATTCAAAAGAAATACGAGAGTTGCATATACAAAAATTTTTCTAGTAGCCACATCAAAAAAAAGAAGTTAATTTTAACAATATTTTATTTAATCCAATATGTACAAAGTATTATCATCTTAACATGTTAATCAATATTAAGAATATCAATGAAGGGTGACTGGGTGGTTCAGTCAGCTAAGTGTCTGCCTTCAGCTCAGGTCATGATCACGGGGTTCTGGGATCGAGCCCCTCATCAGCCCCTCATTCTCCCTTTCTTTCTCTCTCTGCCTGCCCCTCCCTCTGCTTGTGTTCCCTCTGTCAAAATAATAAAATAAAATAAAATATATCAATAAGATTTCTTTCCTTTCTACCTTCCTTCTTCCCTTCCTTTTCTCTCTCTCTCTTTTTTTTAAATTTATTTATTTATGATAGTCACAGAGGGAGAGGCAGAGACACAGGCAGAGGGAGAAGCAGGCTCCATGCACCAGGAGCCCGACATGGGACTTGATCCCGGGTCTCCAGGATCACGCCCTGGGCCAAAGGCAGGTGCCAAGCCGCTGCGCCTCCCAGGGATCCCTCTCTCTCTCTCTCTTTCAATTCTGGTGTGACTTCACACTCGCTACACTCAGCAGTTTAGACCAGCCACATTTCAAGTGCTTAGTAGCTGTATATATCTCATGGCTCTGGTATTGATGGCATAGCTCTAGGCTCAGTACTGGGTAAGAGAGCCTAATGTTCAAGAGCTGTACAAGGTAATAAAGCCTAATGGTTTGGTTCTGGAACCCAATTGTCTTGTGGAATTCCAGGCCTTCCATTTAACTTCCTGTCCATTTTTAAAAAAAAAAAAATTATTTATTTATTTATTTATTTATTTATTTATTTATTTATTTATTTTAGAGAGAGAGAGAATACAAGCAGGAGTAGAGGCAGAGAGAGAGAGAGAGAGAGAGAGAGAGAGAGAGAATCTCAAGCAGACTCCCCACTGAGCATAGAGCCTGATGCAGGGGCTCTATCCCAGGACCCTGAGATCACAACCTGAGCCAAAATTAAGAATCAGATGCTCAGCAGCTGAGCCACCCAGGAGCCCCTATTCCTTGTCCATTTTAGGTAGAGTTACTCCACCTCTCAGTGTCTTCATTTCTCATTTGTAAGATGGGAATGATATAATATTACTACTTTATAGAGCTGTCCCGAATTAAATGAGTTAATACTTACAAAACATTTTCAGGGGTAATAAGCACCCACCTGTTAACTGTTTAGCTAGACCCCTCCTCTGTCTCCATCCACACTTACTCTCTGGGTAATCCGTCTACTCCGGTGGTTTTAAGTGCCACCTATTACCTAATGACTTCCAGATTTAAATATCCAGCTTACACCTTTTCTGCGCTCCAGTTCCCCTGTTTAACTGTGCATCCCATTTTGATGACCTGGGGCATCTCACATGAACATGCCCCTCACCTTCCCCTGCAAATCTGCTCCCCTGCCAGGCCTTGCCATCTGAGTCATTACACAGGGCAGGTATCTGGTGGCATCTTTGATTTTTGTCTTTCCAGGGAGCGCATGCATTGTGCAACTTCTGTGTTGGTTGAGATTGCCACTCCACTGGTCTGTGCCCACAGTAGGTGTGTGAGTGCTACGGGCATCTGGGATGAGTGCACAGGTGCAGCTGGGGTGACCACCAGAGCCTCCCAAGAAAGCTCAGGCTGCATGCAGGTGCTGACTGCTCCTGCTACCCACGTATCAGAGCGTGTATGTGTGAGTTTTACTTGGCCTTGTCTGTGGACATGTGGGGGAAAGGGGCAGAGGAATGTTATTTCACACTACTGTAAGCAAGTGTCCCCAAGCAGGTCTTGAAACTGCAGTTATTCTCAGATGACCAACCGTATTCTCCCAAGCGAAGGGGTGGCTTCCTCTGTGTCCTGGTGGGCAGATGAAGGGGACAGACTTCTTTGGGGTCTGACCCACCACATCAAGACCTTCCCCTGTCCTCCCGGCCCTTATGGTCCATCTTCCAGGCTGCTCCCATTCTGCTTCCTTCTGAGCCCTAGATGCCTCCCTGAGGTACTGGGCCAGGAGGATGGCTGGTGAATCCCTGAGAATCTTCCTTGAGTCTCCCTTCCCAGCTGGAGTCCCCCCCCATCCAGTGAACAGCTTGGTCTGTTGTGTGAGGGGACCCAGGAAGGGAGTCTTACCCCTTCCCCACCCCCTTTTTTGAGGCGTTGCCACAGTTTTGGGAATGGAGCCCTCTCCTGTGTCCTTGCCCACCCAGGTCAGCACCGCCTCTGGTAACCGGGAACTGATTCCCAGGGACACCCGCCACCCCCATCACCCAGTCTGGTTCTCTTGGCCAGAGCAGCGGTGCTGCGGCTACTCCAGCCGTCCCCTGGGGGGATGATAGCCGCCTCTCTCATGTCGGAGTCTTTCCTGCCCCTTCCAACACACACGCAATTCCACATGCTTCGGTCCCCTATGGGAAAAGCTGCTGGGGGACTCTTGTCAAGGATCAGGCCATGGCCACGCCCACCAACCTCACCAAACCCGATGTGTCTGCCTCCCCCAGAACCCCAGGAGGCAAGAGCTGGCCGCCTCGACCCTTGCAGAAATTGGGGCATCGCGGGGCCGGGGCGGCGCCCCCATAGACCCGGGCGAACCGGGGACAGACGGGGACCCCTGGCTTCCCCAGCGGTGGAGGGGGGGCATCCAAGGGCACCTGCCCAAGGCCACCCAGAGCGCGGCGGCCAGGGCGGCGGAGCGGAGCCGGACCTCCCAGCCGTCGGAGGGGGCGGTGACCGCCCGGGGCCTTCCCACGGCTCGGCCTGCGCGTCACCGCGGGGGCGAGGGGGCGCCGGGGCGCCGGGGGCTGCGGCGCGAGAGAGGGAGAGGGCCCTGGGAAAGGGCGGCGGGGCCGGGGCGGGGCCGGGGCCGGGGCCGGGGCGGGGCCCAGCTTCCCGGCCGGGAGCCCGCACCGTCCCGCGGAGACCCAGAGCCTGCGCTCGCCATGAAGCGGCCCAGGGAGCCCAGCGGCTCTGACAGCGAGTCCGACGGACCCATCGACGTGGGCCGCGAGGGCGAGCTGAGGTGAGGGCGGGGACGGGTACCGGGAGTGCCCGGACGGGTTCAGGGGGGCCGGGGACTAGTCCTCCCCAGGGCCTCAGGAGATGCAGGTGTGGGCGACGGCCCGCAGGTGTGTGTGGGTGGGGGTGGGAGGGGGCGAGTGGGGGGCGCGTGGGCAGCGTGGGCCACCACTCGCACGAGAGCCTGGATCCTCTGCGCCCTGGGCCACTTAGGCTCAGGGGCCCGGGATGGAAGTGGAGTTCAGCTCTGGGGTCTCACTCCCAGTTGGTGACCGTCTTTCTATAGATGAGCCAGGTGGAGGCTATTGGGGAGGAGTTTTCCCTGAAGATCTTAGGAAACCCCCTGTCCGGAATCCGCTGAGAAAGCGGAATAGCCATACTTTCTCTGTTCTACCCTAGCTTGGGTGCACTGTCCATGGAGTACACAAAAGGGGGAAGAAAAACCTCCCCTCCCTTGAGCCAACTGGACTTTGGAATTAAGGTTTTGGTACCAAAGAAAATAATAGCTGACTTGTCAGTGCAGGGGCCTAGACTCCAATTCCAACACTCTTTCTAAGGCACACCCTGCTGCCAGCGTCTTTCAGCTCTTGGTAAATAATTCGACTTGCTTCAAGCCTGTACAACAAACTCCGCTGGTACAGTTCTGCTACTTCACCCAGTTCTGTGAGCAATCTAAGCGTCACTTTCCTCATCGGTGAAATGGGCATAAATAACAGAACTGAACTCATAGGTTTATTGGGAAAATCTAATAAGATGATGTATGTCACGGGGTTAGCACATAGCAAATGTTTAATTCATGTCAGGCACCCAACATGTGATACCCAGAGCCCTGAAAGAGCAGCAAGGACTGAGTGGGAGTCTGCAGGGCTGAGTCCCAGCCCTAAATCTGCCGGCAACTCACCATGTAAGCATTGGGACATTGCTTTCTCTTTCAGAGCCCGTTTCCTCATCAATAAAACAAAAGGAGGACATGGAGTGGGAAAGACAGGGGGCTATCTGATCTCCCTGGTTCATCCAAACCTGACTCTCCAGAACAGATTTGAAAGGGGGATTCAGCTCATTCTTAGGGATGTTTTTGAGGAGATTTCATAATTTCAATGACTCCAGTTTTCTGAGACCAGGAGGAGATCCTACCTCAATCACAAATCCTAGTAAAATGCCACCAGCTTCCAAGTATTTATAGCTTATAACAGGAGATGAGGTAATAGGTATCCCCCCTGCATCTTGTACACTAATTAGTTTTGGGGGTATATAATACAACTCCCCATGCAACTTATTAGCATTCTTAAATGGTTTAGCAGAAACTACTATTTAGAGAGGCAATTCTCTGAGTCTGAGCCTGCTAGGAGCAGGGGAAGCACCTAGCACCACGTGCTGGTGGTGGAAGGGGGCTCTCAAATTCAATGTCATTGGGTCTTCATGAATCAGAGGCACAAAACTGATGCCAGAGAGCTGGCTCTGTCTTCCAAGAATTTGCAGTTCAGTCAGTGACCCGCCAGGTCAAAGACCATGGCAAAGGATGGAAGATGGAAGGGGAGACAGATTGTGGGCTGGTGAGGGCACCGAAGCAGGGAGAGGTCACTTACAACCAAAGGCATCAGGGAGGGCTTCTTGAAGGTGGTGGCATTTGGGCAATGGCATAAAGGATCAGTGGGCAGATTTTTCCCATACAGCATTTTGTCCTTTTAGCCGAGCCCATTTTTAGAGACTGTCTAGATTCTTAGAGGAGCAGACCCTCTCAGAGCAGAGAAAGCCGTTGGACATCTGGCAGAGGCTGACTTATAGACCCCTCTTTGTAGCACTCACCAAAGGGCCCTCCCCCCCAGCAGACATCAATGCTTCAATTCAGGGTGTGCTGAACGATGCCTGCTGTGGCCCAGACCCTGGGCTGGGTGTGGGGGGCCCAGATGTATCCTGCTAAGCCTCTGCCCTCAGGGAACTCTCAGAGAAGAAGAGCTTCATGTACAAAGAAAGCCAGATAAACAGTGGCAAGGGCCACAGGACTGGGGCAGCCGGCCTCCCTGGGGTCAGAGGCAGGGCGCAAATCCCCCACACTCAGAGATGTGAGAATAAGGAGCAGGGCATGTTCCATTGTCACTGTGGGCATCTGCCCGGTGGTGGCATCTTGGCCCATATGAGAAAATCACCCACGGATCTCCTATCTGAACCCAGCCCCCCTCTGACACATGCTGGGTCCCAACTGAGAGTACAGCCTCTCTCTCCCCTCCCCTTCTGTGAACATTCAGTGAACACCTGTCATGTGTCAGGCACTGGGTGGAGATCTGTGGGTCTTTCCTACAGGATTTAAGGCACATGGTGGCCTTTGAAGTCAGATAGACCTGAGTTTGAGTCTCACTACCATTAACTTGGGCATTTCTGAACTTGAGTTTTCTCCCTTATAAAACAAGGATGCTAATACCTACCTCACAGAGTGAGCCTTCCATGAGGAAATAAATGTACCTAAAGTGCACAGCTCCCTGATGTAGCCCAAGGTAACTTCTAACAAGTGCTGCTCTTGAAGGGGTCACCATTCAGTGGGAGGGTGTCATGGTCACAAGGCAGCATGGTCTAATGAAAAGACTAGAAGCCCAAAGACTTGACTTGCTGGGCACGATTCTTAACTCTTTGTGTCTCTGTCACTCCATCTATCAAATGATTATTTTTTCCTAATGTGAAATAGCCTCAATAATACTTAATTCACAGGGCCGTTGTGCAATAAAGGAGACAAGTAAATGTGGAAGTACTGTCTAGAACAAGGAGTACTGGCTATGTGACGATTTGGGGTGCACTGGGAAGAGCACTGGATTAAAAGTCCGTAGACTTGGCTCCAGTTCTGGAATTTCCTCTAATTTGCTGTGTGGCCTGGAACAGACCCTTCCCCTCTCAGTTTCTTTATTTTACAAATGGGCTCAGCACTCCTGAAAACCCTTCATTGGGAATACCATGATTTTGTCTTTGGTTCATGCAAAATGAGTGGGGTCATCTGCAAGGGTTCCATGGGGGGAGTCCTTAAGGGGGAGCCTGAGGATGAGTGCTGAGAGCAGTCAGGACTGGCAGCCAGACCACCTAGAAAGCTGCCTCCCCCCAGAGAGACCTCCCCAGAAATCTGGCTAGGGACCACTCGAAGCCCATTGGGCAGATCTTGGTGGTCGGCATATCTTCTCTGGGTCCGTGAAGATGTGCCTTATTTTCAGACTCTCAGACAAGAAGCTCTCACACCTCCCCCCAGTGTCAGGGCCAGATCACAGCCTGGAAGTGAGCTCTGGTTGAGCTCTTGGGAGCTTTAAGGATAAGGGGACTGGAGGGCTATTCAGACAGACAGGAAATAGGAATTAGGAGGGAAAACAATGCTGAATTTGGAGCCAGAAGACATGGATTCCCATGCCTGCTTTGCTCCTCAGCAGCTGCGTAGGCTGGGCAAGCTGCCTTGAGTCTCCAAGCCTCAGCATCCTCATCTGTAAAATGGGGTTTTTGTTAGGCTCGGAGGAAGGAAATATACGCAGCAATGCCAAGACAACAATGGAATGAGGTTTGCCTGTGAGATATGGGAGTCAGAAAAGAGGGATAATAGTGCAGTGCAGAGAACAAGTGACCAGAAGAATGGAAAAAGGGATAGCAAAGCCACCATGCCCTGCAAGGGGTGCGTCAGCCTCCAACAGATAGTCCCCGAGGAGGGATCAGGCTGAGGGGCAGTGACGTGCGCAGTGCTAACCCAATACCCCTAGAGACTCCTTATCCAGCCCAGGGGGACAAAGGCCATGTTTTAGTATCCCTTGGCTCTTGGGGCTTGTCCTGAGTGTAGCTTTGTAAACAAGCTGCCCTACAGATCTCAGGATCTGGCCATCTGAGCCCTGGGCCTAGCTCGCTGCACCATCCCTCTCAGGAGCTTCATAGGCCTCTTAACAGTCCTTCTCATCCAGATGTTTGGAAGGAGATATCCCTTTCCAGATGTAGCTGGACAAATCCAGGGACATAGCAGTGGGATTTGATCACTGTTGATGTGGACTCTCCGGTAACCTTCTCTCTCTCTTTGAGCAGTTAGTGAAAATGATCTAACCTCTCATGCCAAGAGGGTAGTCACATGGGCTGGGACCCTCCTGGTGAGCCACAGAGGCTCCCATTCCACAAAGGCCTAGGAGGTAGGAGGTAGCTTTTGTGGTGTCACTTCTCTGTTTCTCAGTGATACCAAAGATGGGACAGGAGAAGGGAGCTCAACATGGGCCCTGCTGTGCTCCAAGCACTTGCTGGGTGCTGGGGCTACAGTGGTAAATGAGACAGACATGGTTCGTGACCTCAGGGAACTCACACACTTGGTGGAGAGAGAGACATTAGTCAAATAATCATATAAATAAAAACAAAAATATAAAGATAAAACAACAAATGGGTATACATGCTATGAACACAGGATGCTAGGAGAGGGTAGAGCAGAGGCTATCTAGTGGGAGGGGGAATGTCAGAGAAGGCCCCCCTAGGAAGATGACAGTTGAGTTGAGATCTGTACGGTGGTAGAAAGTACTAGGCAAAGAGGCTGAGACTAGGTGGGTAGACAGGCTGCACCAGAGAATTCTAGGCGAGGGAAATAGTATGTGCAACCACATGAAGAACTTAGTGTATTCATAGGCTGGAGCACAAAGAGCAAAGGTGATTGGAGTCTAGGAGGTGACAGGAGCCAGCTGGGCCACCTGAATGATGGCGGCCTTGATCCTTTTTTTTTTTTTTTTAATTTTTATTTTTTCATGATAGTCACACACACAGAGAGAGAGAGAGGCAGAGACACAGGCAGAGGGAGAAGCAGGCTCCATGCACCGGGAGCCCGACGTGGGACTCGATCCCGGGTCTCCAGGATCACGCCCTGGGCCAAAGGCAGGCGCCAAACCGCTGTGCCACCCAGGGATCCCGGCGGCCTTGATCCTTAAAGCATGGGGAAGGCCCTAGGGAGTTTTAAGAGATGGACAAAATCAGATGTGCGCATTTAAATGATCACTGTGCCTGTTTGTAGGGGTTTGGGAAAGGGGTGCAAAGGGACCCAGCAATAGACTCTTGCAGCTGTCCAGGTGAGAGATGATAGAGGTTTAGTCCTCTGGGCAGCAGTGGAAATAAGCAGGACAGAGGTGAGATGTATCTTAGACATGGAATGGGCGCGTCTGGATGAGGTGGGTGAGGACAGAAGAGGACCCAAAAGTAGTGGTAGCCAGGTGGCCCCGCGGAACTGAGAGAAGGAATGCTTTGGCTGAGATGCGGGCCCAGGGGAGAGACCAGGGGTGGCAGTGGAGGCGGAGGCAAGCTCATGGGTCCCTGTTCAGATGTGTGGCATCTTGCATTCTGAAGCAGCAGGGGAGTCTTGTCTAAAGTTATTTGTTGGTAGGGCATGGCCCCCTGGGAGCTGTGTGGACGGCTGGGGCCTGGCTGCCGCCTACAGTCCAGCCCTGGAGCGGGGCGGGGGCCTCCGGGGTGCTGGCCGGGTGAATGGCCCTCAGTGCCACCCCGCGAATCCCCTCCACTCCGGGAGAACCTCTGAAGCAGGAACCGTTAGCGGGGCGAGGCCTGGGCTGGAGATTTCATTCCGGTCAGTCTGGGCAGGAACAAACCCGGGGGCCAGACCGGCGGGGGGGTGGGGGAGGCCCGCGGTGCGGGGCTGGGGCCTGGGGGGCCGGGGCGGCGGCCCGAGGGTCAGAGGGGGCCTGTGACCCAGATGCGCCCCCCCCTCCCCCCGCCGGGCCGCGCTGCGTGGGAGGAGGCGGCAGCTGCCGGCGGGGCGGAGGGCGGCTTCGGGCGCGCCCGGCCCGTGGGAAGCGGCGGCATCTGCTCTTTCCACGCTCTTCCCAGCGGCTCCCTCTGAAACCCAACCCGCCGGCCCGGCCCCGCCGCCGCCGCCGCCCGTGCCCTCGCCCGCCCCGCCCGGATCGGGTTGCAGGAGCGCGGCCGGCTGCGGTTCCCCGACGCCCGCGGCGAGGGGCAGGGGCAGGGGGCGGGGGGTGGGGGGGTGGGCGGCGAGGGACAGGGGCGGGGTGGGAGGGCGAGGGGCAAGGGGCAGGGGTGAGGGCCGGCAGGCCAAGAGCCCAGCCCACCCCACCCTGCTGCCCCAGCCGCTGCGCGATCCTGGGGTGGGACACTGAGTGCAGGGGAGACTTAGAGGGGGGAGCGATGGGCCCCCACCCACACCTGCCCTGCGCTGCTTCCCTGCCTGGGAGCCTGGGAGTCCTCCGCAGCCCCATGGCCCTGGGCGTGCCCAAGAGGGGACTGTGCCCGCCCACATCCCAGTGTCCTCCAAGGTCAGCCCAGGCCAAGGAGATGGTCCCTGAGCTCTGAAAAATCAGCCTTTCTCTTCTTCTGCAGCCAGATGGCCAGGCCGCTATCCACCCCCAGCCCTTCACAGATGCAAGCCAGGAAGAAACGCAGAGGGGTGAGTGTTCCAGCAGAGCTGCCCAACGGATCTTTGCCCTGAGTCCCCAGAGCCCTGGCCTAGAGAACCCTGGTCAGAAACATCACCCCCAACTAGACTGCCCGAGTGCAAATCCTGACTCCGCCAGTGGCCAGCAGAAAGACTTGGCACAAGTCCCTTAACCTTTCTGTGCCTCATTTCTTCAACTGTGTACCTGAACCAATGAGCGTGCCTACCTCACAGGGCTGTTTTGAAGATTAAATGAATTAATGTAATACACTCAGGACAATACCTGACACACAGCCCTTTCCCCTCATCTCTCCCAGTGAGCCCAGAACTTACATTTCCTCTGGGGTGTGCTGCGGGATGGAGGAAGGGGTCAGAAGAAAGCAGTTTCCCAGCTGGGTCTTGGCCACCTCATCCCAGTGCCACCTCTGCCCCCAGGATGCCACTGTGCTTCTGCCCTGGGCGTCCAAAGACCTGGAATGTGGCAGACACCAGCCCTGCCCCTCACTTAGACAAACCACTTCCTTCCAGCTCCCGTCTTTATCTGTAAAAATGGGGGGGTCATAACGTCTGCCCTGCTATCAGCATTCTGCTCCTAGTAGGTGAGGTGAGAATGAGGTCGTGTGAATGAGAGGCCTTCCCGGCTGGAAGCAATGCCTCTTCCCGACCCAGCCACTGAAGGGGTCTTCTTGGCCTGCAGGCGTCTCCAGGGCCTGCAGGGCTATGACCAGTGTCCCTGTTCTTTTTTTTTTTTTTTAATAATTTTTTTAAAGATTTTATTTATTTATTCATGAGAGACACACACAGAGAGAAAGAGGCAGAGACACAGGCAGAGGGAGAAGCAGGCTCCATGGGTCTCCAGGGTCACACCCTGGGCTGAAGGCAGCGCTAAACCGCTGAGCCACCCGGGCTGCCCCAGTGTCCCTGTTCTCATTGCTCAGTCCCCTGCTTGTACCTGTGGCTAATCATTTGGAATGTCACTCCTACAGACCAAGACAAGAGATCCGAATTCCACCCCCAGCTTTGTGCCTCCCTGCTGTGTGTGACCCTAATTGAGCAAGTCACCACCCCTCTCTGAGCCTCAGTGTCCTCCTCCATAAAGTCAGAACAGATTTCTCTCCCTCACAAAAATATGATGAGGGAAGGTATGAGTCAGTGTCCATCAAAGCCCATTGGAAGCTGGCGAAGAGCCCGCGAGTAAATTCCTGTCGTGTGTTGCAGATCATAGAGAAGCGGCGCCGGGACCGCATCAACAGCAGCCTTTCTGAGTTGCGGCGCTTGGTCCCCACCGCCTTTGAGAAACAGGTATGTGACATTCCTGACCACACTGGAGGAAACTCCGTGCAGGTGGCAGATAAGGTCCATTCTGCGTGGCGGGGTGTATTGATTGGGAGCAGCTGCCTGAAGTGCTGGTGCCCCGTTTGCTGATACCCGTCACTGGCTAGGGAGAAAGGGAATGGAAAGTGGTGTTTACCCTGGTGTCTCACATGTGGTGGCTTTAGGTCCATCATCCCACGGAAAAGAACTCTCAAAATGATCCCATGGGATGATCATGCCTGTTGCCCAAGTAAGGAAATTGAGCGTGGCCCAGCCGTGGCCTAGGCCTGGTACCTGCCCTCAGGAGCTCGTGTCGAGAGTCTGACTCAGGTTTCACCTGCGAGACCAGGGTGCTAGAGGCATAGCAGACTTTGCTCAAGAGAGAGAATAGAGGAAGAGCAAGTGCTTTGGGGCTAAGACGATGAGCTAGATCTTGGGTGTGGTGAGTGTGCGGTCGGATTCCCAGGAAAGCTGGTCTAGGAGGTGGTGGGTACGCAGAGTGGCATTCTGGTGATGGTACACGGAAGCCACGGAGGTAGCTGAGACCTCCCGGGGAGAATGTGCCGAGTGAGGAAAGGGAGCCAGCACCCACTGGGGAGCAGCCCCATTTTAAGGGACAGGCAAAGCAAGGTGAATGAAGAAGCCAGAAAAAGCGGTGTCGTGGAAGTCCAGGGAAGGAGGGGTTTCGGGGAAGGATGCTCAGCAGTGCGGTGGGCATGCAGACTAAAATGGGAGCGAAGAGAATCTGTTTGTTTGGGAGATGTTGGCCGAAGCAGAAGCCCAACTGCAGGCAGTGGTGGGGTGGGAGGAAGATGGGGACATTGAGGCTATAAGGGCTGATGACACCACAGGGAGGTGAGTGAGAGGCCCGCTGGAGGCCTTCACTCTCTGTCTTCTGTACACACAGGGCTCCTCTAAGCTGGAGAAGGCCGAGGTCCTGCAGATGACAGTGGATCACTTGAAAATGCTTCATGCCACTGGTGGGACAGGTACCGATGCTCTTCTCTCCCAGGAGTCATTCATGAAACAAATATTTGGGGGCGAGGCCCTGCGGGGCCACTAGTGAGCAAAGTAGCCGTGGTCCCTGCCCTCCCAGAGCCTACGGTCTGTGGTGGGGCTGGTGCAGGGCCCAGGTGCAGCAGTCACATAGCTTGTCTCCTCTCTCAGCATTGCCCTCTCCACTGGCAGTGTCCCCATTGGTCCCAACCATGTCCTCAACTCCGCTCCTTCTAGCTTTAGCCCTTGGAGGAGCTCTGTCCCTGTGTGGGGTCCCCCACCTTAGTCCCCACCCTCCTCAAGCATTAGCCTGAATGAACTCATTCTCACTGGGATCCCCGTTGAAACCCTGGGAGGGGCCTGCCTGAGTTGTTTAGCCACAGCTGTCCAGTGGTGTGCCGTCTGAGCTGGTGCTGGGGTCGTACTGGGTCCTGAGCAGCGCTGGGATCACGTGTCGTGCTCACGGTTGAAGATCTGTGGTGGGATCGCAGTAGAACACAAATGTTAACTCGTGCCATTATTTTGAGCTGGTCTGTTATAGCGAAGTCATGAAACTATGGCTTTAAAAAGACTTCGGGACAGATGGAAATTCTGTGTACGTGGAGCCTCGCTGTATATTTTGGTGATTTCACAATTGAGAAATCTTGAAAGCGCCACAGACCTAGGCCACAAAGACCAAAGTCCTGAAACCTTAACTTGGCCACCTTTGGAGGGGGCAGGTGCATTTCAAGTGACCCAGCCTGGTGCCTCTCAGGCTTCAGTGAACCGCAGTATCGTCCGGGGACAGACAGCCCTGGGGCGCACCCCAGAGATTCTGAGCCAGGAGGCCTGGCCTGGAGGTTAGGAATTTGCAAGTTTAGCAAGCACGCCCGATGACCCTGATGCAGGTGGTCACTTTGAGAACTTCTGCCAAAGGAATGCATGGCCAACAGTGAAAACTTCTGATTCTAATCAACCAGCGGGAGAGATCTTTCCAACTGCATGTACGGTTATCCGGTTCAAAGAAAAATAGTGACTAATATTTTGGCCAGCATTTTATAGTTTCAAAGTGCTTCCACCAATGTTATCTCATCTGATTCTGACAAGAATCTCGAGGCTGGGGGTTGTTGGCATCACCCTTCTCTTGCCAAGAGCTAATGGGAGGACAGGCCTGTGGCTTAGAGCACCGGCTTTGGGTTAGAATCCTGAATTGAATTGATTCGAATCCCATGAATTGTGGATTTGGTTCTATTACTTGCTAGCTTTGTGGCCTTTGACAAAGGATTTAACTTCTCTATGCCTCAGTGTTCTCATCTCTGAAATGGGAATAATGATAAGATTATTTTCCTGAGAATTAAATCAGATCATGCAAATTGAGTACCTCTTAGGAACTCAGAAAACATTTATTGGAAAAGAATAGCAAACGCAAAAACTGAAGGGATTTATTCCAAGTCGTGTAGCTAAGTATTCAGCAGAGTGAGGCCTTGCCTGTCTCTCTGTGGGAGCTTCAGCCATGAACCAGGGACCAGATATTTGCTGCCAGAGTCATGAGGCCAGTGCCCATGGAGGCTGTTCTGTCTTTTTTATTTTTTTAAGATTTTATTTATTTATTCATGCGAGACACATAGAGAGAGGCAGAGACACCGGCAGAGGGAGAAGCGGGCTCCCTGTGGGGAGCCCAATTTGGGACTCAATCCCGGGACCCCAGGATCCGGACCTGAGCCAAAGGCAGACACTCAACCACTGAGCCACCCAGGTGCTCCCTATTCTGTCTTTGCACAAAAGGTGGTTTTGGAGAGGGGAGGTGGAAAGGCAGCAAGAACGAAATACCTCAGTGGACAATCCATCGGGTCAGACCTCACTGATACCAAACTGAGGAGCCCAGCCTGATGGCGGCAGCTGGGGACCAGAGTGGGGTCCTGCTTTCCTGACTGCCCTCAGGCTAGCGGACAAACTCAGATGCCAACAGGAGCCACACCAGTAGTATGCGGTTGACCCTTGAACAACACAGATTTGAATAGTGCCAGTCTGCTTACACGCAGTTTTTGACCTAAGTGGAAACATTTTTGGAGATTTGCAACTGTTTGAAAAAAAAATTGCTGGGATGCCTGGGTGGCTCAGCAGTTGGGCATCTGACTTCGGCTCAGGGTGTGATCCCAGGATCCGGGATCAAGTCCCACATCGATATTACTATATCAGAACTTCCTCACACAAACACTTACAGACCACACATGGTGCCAATTGCAGTGGAGAGAAGTGTAAATGGAGAGATGCAGTCTAATCCTAACGGCCTAAAGTTAACCGTAGGCTATACCTACTGTACTATAGTGATAATTTCCTAGCCCCCTCCTGATGCTATTGGGGTGAGCTCGGGTGCTGCGAGTATCTGCTTAAGACGCTGTGTGGCCCTCCTCATCTCCCCCTGAGCCCTTTGTCTCCCCAGTAAATTGCTATCACAGTAAAAAGTGATCTCTGGTGGTTCTCACTACTAGTTTTTTGGGGAGGAGTCAAAAATTTCCTCGGTTTTCAATTGCGCTGGGGGAGGATCGGTGCCCCCAGCCCCCATGTTGTTCAAGGGTCAGGTGTAAATGATGGCTAACCTTGAGTTCATGGACTATTTCTGGGCACCGTTGCATTCAATCTCACTCTCACTGCCCTGGTGCAACCATCATTACCATATGCCCATCTGACAGTCAGGGAAATTGAGGCTTCGAGATGTGTCCACGGTTGGGCAGCTGGTTAGGTGGCAGGGCTGGGATTTGAACTCAGCTCTCCTGGCCTCCAGAGACCTCAGGCTTCAATGTGACACTGTGTCGCCTTCTCTGAGGAGAGCCCCGGCTCTGATGGCTCTGGTGGCTGAAGCTGCCACCTCCCAGCATCCACCCCCGCCAGCAGGCAGGGTTGCTCTACACTTCCGCAGGCACAGGCCTTTCACACCTGGCAAGCGTCCGCTTAAATGACATCTTGGTCGGCAAGTTTTTCTCTGCATTGATCATGAATTTCGATGAAAACGATACTCTAGATTTGATCATGCCTCGGAGTTCAGGGAATTCATTTGATCCTCACTACGCACCCCCTCTAGCCCAGGTAGGGGTGACTATTCCCACTTTACAGATGTGGAGACTGGGGCTCAGAGAGATGAGGTGGGTGGCATGCCCAAGGCCACATGGGTGTGACCCCAGGATCAGCACTTGCCCCCCACCTGGCAGGCCCTCATCACGCCTCGCTTTGCAGGATTCTTTGATGCCCGGGCCCTGGCGGTGGACTTCCGGAGCATCGGTTTTCGGGAGTGCCTCACCGAGGTCATCAGGTACCTGGGGGTCCTGGAAGGGCCAAGCAGCCGTGCAGACCCCGTCCGGATTCGTCTTCTCTCACATCTCAACAGCTACGCAGCCGAGATGGAGCCTGCTCCCACGCCCACTGGCCCCCTGGCCTTCCCTGCCTGGCCCTGGTCCTTCTTCCATAGCTGTCCTGGGCTGTCAGCCCCGAGCAACCAGCTCACCATCCTGGGAAGAGTGCCCGGTCCCATCCTCCCCAGCGCTTCCTCTCTGGCTTACCCCATCCCAGCGCTCCGAACCCCTCCTGTGCGCAGAGCCGCGGGCGCCGTCCTGCCAGCCCGGAGGAATTTGCTGCCCAGTCGAGGGGCATCTTCCACGAGGAGGGCCCGCCCCCTTGATAGGCCAGCTGCCCCCCTGCCCGTGGCACCCAGCATCAGGGCTGCCAGGAGCAACCACGTGGCACCTCTCCTACGATCTTCTTCCCCCGTGCCCCCTGGCATCGTGGGGTCCCCCACTTATGTGGCCGTTCCTGCTGCCAGGCCCTCTTCCCCAGGGGCAGCTGGGAGGCCAGGAGTGCTCTGCCCCTCCTGGGTCTCCGAAATCACTGAAATCGGGGCTTTCTGAGCTGGTTTCTCCCCAGGCGTGAGGAGGGTTCTTTTTCCAGGAGCTCTAAAAACAAGTGCTGTCTCCTGCCCTGCTGCCTGGCCTGGCTCACCTATCTGTGAAGGCATCTTCCTCACCCATCAGAGGCCCCTTTCCCCTCGGCCCATCTCCCCTCCTGGTTGCCTGGCCCGGCTTGTCGACCCAGCTCTCCTGGAGCTCTTCCGATCTCTGAAGCCTGGTCTCATTCCTTTCTTGGGACAAACAAGTCCTAGGAGAGCCCCCACAAGCTTTGCCCAGACTCTCTCCTGCCCCTGCATATGGGGGGCAGCAGGCATGAACCTAAGGACTGGGAACAGGCTAGGCAGGCTGCTTGCCTCGAGAGCTCAGAACCCAGCCTGGGCGGTGATTGACTGGTGCAGCCTTCCCAGGCCCCCAGGGCCTGAACCTAGTGTCTGCCTCACTTCCGGAGACAGCAACCAGGCAGGGGCCGCAGAGCAGTCTCTGGGGAACCCTGTCTGCCCCTGCCCACCCCATGGCAGCGAACCACAGGACAGGCCCCCGCTGTGTACCACACCCAAGGCCCGGGGTTAGGGGCCCAGGAGGGCCTGCTTGGGCCATCTTCTTCACTGCAGACACCTACCCTCCAGCTGACGCACAGTTCCCTGCATAGAGACAGGAGGTTTCCGGGCAGCAATTAGGCTCTAACACAGGGCGTCCTTAACCACTGGGCCTGAGACGGTGCTCCCGGACAAGAGCCAGGATTGAGCAGAGAACCCAGCTCCCTGCCTCTCGCACCGTCGCCATCCTCCAGATGCACGGTCCCTGTTTGGGTGCACGGCGCGGAGGGTCAGGTTCCCATGTGATGGCGCCCCGAGAGGAGCCCCCTTGGGACTCAGCCCCAGACGTCTGTGCTGCCTGGTTTCCATCCGGCTCACAGAGCCCAGACTGTGGGACAGCCAAGGGCTGTCCGGCTGGACAAAAATAACCGCAAGGAGGGGCGAGAGGAAGGACAGTCAGAGGCGGCTCTCGGTCCTTCAAGGTCACATGGTGGGTCAAGGGCCTGAGATCCTGTTCCTCCAGGATGCCAAGCAGCCGGCTCCACTTGGAGGCCGTTTCGTGACCCGGGCCCTGGCCGCTTCTCCTCTAGCGGAGGGAACAAATGGTGGCCTGGCGACCATTCCCAGTGGGACAGCGGAGACTGGACAAGATTGGGGCAGACCCGGGACTGACGTTCAGCTGGACCAGTGTTGCCAGACCAGTTGTTAAAATGTAGAACCACTTTTGCGCTTGTTGGCAAATATCTGCTTCTCTTGAGCACCTCTAAGGCCCCCCCCACCCCGTGTGGCTTCCTCCCGGGACCCTGTGCTGATTGATGACCGCTGGGCCGACCCGAGGCCGTGGCATCCTCCAGCTGGCAATTCCTCGGTGCTTATTCGCGCTGGTTATTAAATACTTCTTTCGAATGTCACCCCTGGGAAGGTGCTTTCAGCCCTGCCCTTTGATGGAACTACCCTCCCCGGAGACTAAATTGAGGAGGAGGTCCTTGGGCTCAGAAATAGAATTTGCGAAAACCCTAAGGGGAAAGGGCCTTTTTTGGAGAAATGGGGCAGAGGGCAGAGATCACTTAAATGACCCAGAAATCTCTTTTGAAAAGGCAAATTCCTCCAGGAGGCATGAAGAGCTAGTGTATCCTTTGCACAGTGTTTGTTCGATCAGATTTCTGTTCTCCCGGAAGCATCTGAGATGTGCAGCAGCGGGGAGAGAGGGCATCATTTCAGGGAGTGGGTCCCCGGCCACAAGTGCTCCTGGGGCAGGCGGACAGGGAGGGCAGGGCAAGTCAGCAGGCCCCCAGGGGTTGGCAGAGGAGGTGGCACGAAGCAGAGCCTGACCAGTTTGGCAACTTCACAGGCTGAGAATATGGGAAACCCATATCCATGTTTCTAGGACCCAATTCCAGAAGAATCTGTTGACCCCCACTGAACGAGGTGGAAATGGACCGGAACTTTCAGCATCTGAGTTGATCTTGGGTTCATTCTCCCCAAGAGATGGTGGTGGGGGTCGGGGGTGGGGGGTGATGACATATTTGTTTTTGTGGTTGAGGACTTGTGTATCCTTTGTTTCTATTCCCAAGCCTTTCTGGTGTCCCCGACTCCTACCCCCTTTCTGGGGCTGTAGCAGGCATCCAATAAAGTTGTTTTAGTTCTTCTAAAAACCTCTGGAAGATTCTACTTCTTAATATCTCTGGAGTCCATCCACTTCTCTTTGAACTCACGCCTATCACCGTGGTCTGGCCACTGCCCCTGCCCCCAGATCACTGCCCTCCACAAGGTCACCTTGCTTCCCTCTTGCTTCGTCACTCAGTTCTCAAGGCAACAAGGGAGCGCTTTAGACAGACCAATCATATCACATCAACTCTGGTATGAGAACCCTTTTTCATTACCCTTCTTCTGCATTACCCTATTATTCCAAATAAACCCTTCCTCTATTACCCTATTATTCCAAAGATTTAAAAAATCCAAGCTCTTCCTCTTCTGGTCCCAATCTGACTTCCAGCCAATTCCAATCTTGTCCTCTGTGCTTCTGCCACCCTGGCTTTCTTTCATTTCCTCAACATTCCAACCTGTTCCCACCCCCAGGACTTGGCATACACTGTTCCCTTGCCCAGATGCCCTTCTTCTACCTTTTGCATGGTTGAGCTCTTTACCCTCAAGCCTGGGCTTAAACTCGCCTCCTCAGAGAAGGCTTCCTTGACTACTGTGCTTGAATAGTTAGTTCATCTGTTCCCAAAGTCCCTTATTCTTTCCCCCCATAAGGCACTTGCCATTGCACATCCCATTTGTTTACTTCTTGGCCAACTGTCTCCCACACCAGCATATAAGCCCTGTGAGGCCAGAGACCATGTATGGTTTACTTTCCACCCGTGCCCAGTGACAAGCACAGTACCTGGCTCTAAGTTGGTGTTCGATAAATATTTGTTGAATAAATGAACTGGGGAGGTGAGGAATCTTCCAGACTCAAGCTGCTGGGTGGTGCAGGCCTTCTAGAGGTGAACCCCCCCACTGGCCGACTTTGGGGGCGAGGCTGGAGAGCAAAGTGAGAGACAGGGCCAAGGGACTGGAAGTTCTGGCAAATGGTGAGGAGTTCTGGCCAAAGCATACACTGGCAGCTGAGAGCAAGCAGCCGTCCCTGCCAGCAGGTATTGTTCACTCTTGCTCTGATGGATTTGGCTTGCAGTAAATCTAACAAACATTTGCAGAGGTCTGCTCTGTGCCACGCATGGTGGGGCAGAGGTGATGAGGACACTGGCGCCCTGAGGCCCTGTGCCCTCTGTCTAGTGACAGTTTGGTGAGGTGAGAATGGAGTGGGGCCTGTTGAATTTGTTGAGGCTGAGGGGACACAGAGGGGATGTCTGCTTCTGCCCAGGGTGGCCACAGGGGTAGGGACAGCTGGGAGGAAGGCTTCCTGAAGGAAGACCAGAGGAGGCAATCTACCAGCACAGGGAACATCTGTGCAAAGGCCTGGAGATGTCACAGGGCATGAGTTGGTTCTGAGTTGAGCACAGGCCTCCAGCGACAAAGGGGAGGTGGGCTAGCCTGAGCACTGAAGCCAGACTTCCTGGGTTCAGCCTGCACCTCTGTCACTTATCAGGGTTGTGGTCTGGGGCAAGTTACCTAACACCCCTAAACCTAAACTTCTTCATCCACAACCTAGGGATGGCACAGTAATGCTATTAACTGAGGGGTAACTATGTATCAGGCACAGTGGTAATGCTTTTCCTGGAATGTTCTCATTTTACAGATGAGACAACTAAGCTAAGACCCTGTACCCTAAATAACTCAAATGGGACAGCCCATGTAAAGCCCTCACTCAGCCCAGGGCTTGGGTCATGTGAAACACTCGGTCAATGATAGCCATTAGCATTGTTAATGGAAAGAGACCAGATCCCAAATGGGGAAAACCTGTGGGTGCCATGCGGAGATTGGGCTTTATTGAGCTTACAGGCAATGGAAGCCATGGAAGGTTTTGCCAGGTGAATGCCAAGGTAAATACCAAGGTCAGACCCATTTAAGAAAGTCAAGTCTTGCTTGGGGTAGTGACTAGGAAAAGGAGTTTCCAGACTCAAGTCTGCCTATTCATTGGAAACACTTAGATGCTTTTTACAAACATCAGTGCCCAGGTCCCAGAGATGATGATCCAACCAGTGTGCACCAGGGCCCAGATACCCCATAAGGAGGTGTGAAGACGACTTGGAATTTCTTTCCTAGTCGACATAAATTTCCATTCAGTAGGTGAATTGGACTCCAGTTTGTGAGCCTGAAAAGGACTTCTACTTTCCGAGAAGCAAAGCAAAAATTAATTTCCACAAGGGTGTCTCTGTCCTCCAGCCCCATCCTAGTCTCTGGCCCATGGTAGATGCATAAGAAACATTTGTGCAGAAAGCTTTAGGTTTTGCAATGCATTCAAGAGTCACTGAGTATTTTTTAACTTTGTGGAAAGTTATTAGTTTTTATTTTTCAAGATATTAGTTTTCTCCCCTTCTTCCTGGGGAAAGAAGGTAGGAAAAATCACATTTGGTTATCAGCTGATTCCATTAATAACAGTAAACATTTCTGAGCCCTTGACTTACATTATCTCATAGAATCTCCCCTGGAGCCCTGGGAGTAAGTACTCTTATTATCCTCATTTTGTAGAAGAGGAAATTGAGACTCAATTTGTTAGTAAAAGGCCCCAAAATGTATAATACGAATCAATGTTCTAGTCAAAATGAAAAGGAAGAGCTATCTAGTTCAGCCTTCACTGGTATAGCACACTGCTCCCTTCCCAAGCTGCCTCCTGTTACAGAGCCAAACATTCAGTGATCGGCCTTAAGGACTGGGGGGGTGGACTATTATGTTAGCCTAGGAAGCCTTCACCCCACCAGGCTTTTCTCCCCTGTGCTAGTGAGAGTAAGGATTGAAGGCTGTAACAAAGAGGCCCAGCAATAACTCAGTGGATGAAAGACAATAGAAGCTTATTTATTTCTTGTGTAACTGCCTGGTGAATATTCCAAGTGAGCCAGAAGCTCTGCTCAATGCAGACATTCTAGAACCCAGATTCCTTCCATCTTGATTCTCCACCATTCCCTAGGGCACTATGCCTACACAGTTGAAGCTAGGTCTCCATGGGTTCAAGCCAGGAGGAAGGGAACAAGAGCCTGGTATAGGCATGACCAGTCTCAAAACCTAGACCCAGGAGTAGCATGTGTACATCCATCTACTTTCTGTTGGTGAGAACTTTGATGGTTGGCCACATCAAACTGCAAAGGAGGCTGGGAAATGCATTTTAGCCCTGTTTTCTGCAATAGGGCTGATTGGATGCTGACAGACAGTCTCTATCACCTGGACCTTACCTCCCAGGCTGGAGAATAAGGGCCATGGGGGTGGGTGGTGGTACCTCAGTGGCTGAGTTGGTTTAGCATCTGCCTTCCGTTCAGGTCATGAACTCAGGGTCCTAAGATTGAGCCCCACTTTGGGATTCCTGCTTAGTGGGGAGCCTACTTCTCCCTCTCTCTCTGCCACTCTCCCTGCTTATGTTCTCTTTTTCAAATAAATAAATAAAACCTTTGGAAAAACAAAAAAGAATCAGGGCCATTGGAAGCTACTGACTGCCGTGCGCATGATCTGGAGGTCAATTTACTCTGAGTTTAAAGAACCAGGTATAGATACTCCATCCACCATTCTCTGATTCCACAAGGGTAGGTTAGATACCCTCAAATGGAGTGTGTGTGCTGGGCCCAGGGCTCAGAGAACTCCCCTAGAAAACAGTGGAAGAGTAGAAGGGCTTGTTAGCAGTGGGCCCCAGCTGACCAGTGATCAGCGTCACCTGGAGGGACTGTGTGTCACACAGGGCCGTGAGGGCCTCCTTCCACCATCCTGGCTCCTCACTGGGGAGGAGGCACTGACTGATGTTGGCAGCTTCCCTGATCTGGACTGCCTGTCCTGCTTGCTTCTCTTCCCACTGTCTGGAGCTCTGGTGAAAGGCCAGGCCTCCCAGAGCTGTGGATCCTGTTTGTGGAAATTGAGTCTCATGAGTAGGGCTGCTGAGATGGCCTCATGAATTGCTTGACAGTGGTGGGTGAAAAGGGGCCAGGCTTTGGGTCTCCAAAGATGCCAACTCTCAGGACTTCTCTTTTTTTTTTTTTTAACTTGATGTCTGAGTAGAAAGAAGCAAGAGTGTCATTCAGCCCACGAATCCCAGGAAGCTGGCTGGCCAACCCATGCTGCACTGAGCCCAAGGGCATTTTATTTTATTTTATTTTATTTTATTTTATTTTATTTTATTTTATTTTATTTTATTTTATTTTATTTTTTTATTAATTATTTTATTTTATTTTATTATTTTATTATTTATTTTTTCCAAGGGCCATTTTAAACTCAGGGTTGGCTCAGCCCTTGGGGCAAGACCTGGATTGCCAGCTCTGCTCAAAGAAATCCAGCAGGTAGCACTCTAGCCCAGGCACCCAGATGCTCTGTTGGAGCCCCTGCAAAATAATGAACAACTCCAGCAACCCTAAAAGGAATCCGTCAACGAGAAGGAAAAGTAAGAATGTTCCATATGGAGCACACAGCATTTCAAGCGCCTTCAAAGGCATTACCTCACTCATGCCTCTCGACACAGTTTGGTCAGGGGAGCTAGGACAGGAGTTATTATCTCTGTCATACAGATGAGAAAGCTAGTCATGTTTCAGGTAAAATAATTTGCCCCCTGATCAGAAAAACAGTAAATGGCAAAGCTTGTTTGGACAGTAGTAGAGAGTCGTGGATCATAAGCGGGCGCACAGAAGTCCCCTAACATAATCCAACCATGATGAACGCTTGCACGTGCAAGCCTGATACCCAGTGCTTTACATGTGGGGGCTGAGTTCACCTGCACAACTCCCCAGTTTAGGTTTTGTTTCTATGATCTCCATTTCACAGGTGAAGAAACAGAAGCTCAGAGAGATTGAGTAACTGGCCCAGCGTAACACAGCTGGAAGTATTGGTGGCAGGGCTCTTAACTGCCAAGTGCTACATCTCCCGTGTTCCCCCCTTCTACACATCAGAGGTGGGGGGGGTACCCAGGCCTCCACAATGACTCCTGGCTTACACTCCAAGGCTTTGGCCTCAGACCCATCAGTGTCAACTCAGCCACCCCTCAGGACATAGAAAGCAGCTCTACCTTCTTAACAGCACGTAGAGAGTGCTGGCCACGTGCCGGGTGCTCATCTCGGTGCTGGGATACAGCAGTAAATAAAACAAAGCCCCAGATTCACAGAGGGAGACAGATGACCAACACCTAGACAAACACATAAGTACACAGGATGCTTGATGGGGAAGGAGGATAAGGTGGATAAAGGAACAGAGAGTGATGGTGGAAAGGTGCTCTTTTACACAGGGTGGACAGGCCCGTGGTAGCAGTCTGAATTGACACTAGAGGGAGGAAGGAGGGAAGGGGAGAGAGGGGAGGGTGGGGAGCCATGCAACTATCAGAGCGGAGGGTGTTCTAGGCAGGGAGGGTCAAGGGCTAGTCCCAGAGGCCAGTGTAGCGGGGGTGTAGACAGCATGGGGAGAGTGGCAGGAGAGAAAGTCTGAGAGGGGTGGGGGGGACAGGCCATGAGAGAATGCTGGATTTTACTCTGAGTGAGGCAGGAAGGCATGGGAGGGTTAAGTGTCCATGATCTGGCATATATATGAGGAAGCCCGGTGTGGAGACTAGACAGAGGGGACAAGGGTGGGAGCAGGGAGCCCACGTAGACCTCCCCAGTTCCAGTGATCACCTTCACACCACCTCAACTGCCCTCTCCCACAGAACCTACCATCCACCAAAACTGGCTCCTCTAGAGAATCCTGATTTTGAACTTCCCATTCTCCAGCCACCACGTGCTCCTCTAGAGAATTCTGATTTCATCTCCAGCTGCCACGTGCTCTCCTTCAAGCTCCTTCTGCTCGGCCTTCCCATGGCAAAAACTCTCCAACCTCACAGAGTTCTTCGAGTCGCTGACTCCCACCACCCTCTCCCTGACATGGGTTACTTCCTGGTTGCACTTCTTTCCCTACCTTGCTAAGGGCCCAAGGGCCCTCATATCTATAACCACCCCTTCAAATAACTTCGGTCCTGTCCCATCCCTTCCTCCACTGCAGTCACCAGGTGTGGGGACCCCCATGACCCCCACCTCCTGGTGTCTGTATCCTTGTATAATCCCCTCCACTATGTGCAAGCAGAACCTGTGACTTGGTTCTAATCAATAGAATATGCCAAATGGGAGGGATGTCACCCTCATGGTTAAGCTACATCATATGGCAAAGGTGATGGGATGTCCCCCCACATGATAACCTTACCTTGTGTAAGACTCTGTCCCAGCCATCTGGAGAGAGGACCTGCAGGGGCAGGTCTGATGAGGTCAGTGGCCACGTTGGAGAAGAAGCCCATGGGGCAAGGTGCTGTGAGAGGCCTCAGGGGCCTCAGGGGCAGGCTTCCACTGGCAGCTGGCAAAAAGCCATGGTCCCACGAGGGGGTGAATTCCACCAATGACCCAAATGAGTCTGAATGAATGTTCCCCCAGCCAAGCCTCCAGATGAGCCTGGCCAGCACCAGGATCACCATCTTGTGAGACCCTGAGCAGAGGACCCATCCAAGCCGTTCCAGGCCTCCTGACCCACAGAAACTGTCAGGTAATGAAAGTGTGTTAACACACTCGGCTTGTGGTAATTGTTACACAACAGTAGATAATATACCAGGCAAAACCTGAATCTTGGTTACAACCTGCTTCTAGCCTGTTCTAACCTGGCTGGAAAAGTGTCATTCAATTGACTAGAAAAGTCATGGGTCTGATTTATTCATAATGAGAAATTTCAAACGGGAGCCCATTCTGCTTCTCCACCAATAACCACATGACTACTTGGCTCTCTCCTCCCCACCTGCTCCCCTTCCCAGTCCATTCTCAGAAGGTGATCCTGCTTTATTCCTCATGTTGAACATGAAGGTTTTGGTGACCTTGAGAATATATGCTTTTCTTTTCTTTTTTTTTAATTTTTTTAAATTTCTTTATGATAGTCATACAGAGAGAGAGAGAGAGAGAGAGAGAGAGGCAGAGACATAGGCAGAGGGAGAAGCAGGCTCCATGCACCGGGAGCCCGATGTGGGATTCGATCCCGGGTCTCCAGGATCGCGCCCTGGGCCAAAGGCAGGCGCCAAACCGCTGCGCCACCCAGGGATCCCCTCTTTTTTTTTTTTTTTAAAGATTTTATTTATTTATTCAGGAGAGACACAGAGAGAAAGAGAGGCAGAGACACAGGCAGAGGGAGAAGCCCAATGCGGGACTCGAGCCCAGGACCCCAAGATCATCATGACCTCAGCGCAAGGCAGACGCACAACCACTGAGCCACTCAGGTGCCCCGAGAATAGTATTATTTTCTAAAAAGCAACAATATCAAGGTCTCATTTACATGCAATGAAGTTCATCAATTTTAAGTGTACAATGTGATGCGTCCTGACAATGTACACACTCAGTCATAATGATTGTGATATAGAATACACCTGTCTGTCACCTCGTAAGTTCCCTCCCACTCCTTGGCAATCAATCGCCTTGTGCTACCCCAACCCCTGGCAGACATTGATCTGCTCTCTGTTGGAATATGGCTTCCTTCACTTTGCATAATGATTTGGAGATCTTTCGAGTTCTGGGAATAAGTTGTGCCTCCCTTTTCACTGCTGAGTAGTATTCCACTGCATGGCCATATGCGGTTTGTTGATCCATCCATCTGTTGATGGTCATTTGGGTGGTTTCTTGAGGGTGAGTTTTTTTTTTTTTTAAGATTTATTTATTTGAGAGTGAGTGTGGGGGGAGGGGCAGAGAGAAAGGTAGAGAATCTCCATCAGGCTCCCTGCTGAGTGCAGAGCCCGATATGGGGCTCGATCTCACAACCCTGAGATCATGACTCGAGCTGAAACCAAGAGTCAGAAGTTTAACAAACCGAGCCACCTGGGCGCCCTTTCTGAGAGTGGTTTTGGAACACAGAAGGGCTATTCAGAAGTTTTAGTGCCCGCAATTCGTTTCTATCGTTAAATGATTAAATCAAAACACTAGGTTCTCTGCGGCAGCCCCGGTGGCTCAGCGGTTTTGTGCCGCCTTCAGCCCGGGGCGTGATCCTGGAGACCAGGTATGGAGTCCCACATCGGGCTCCCTGCACGGAGCCTGCTTCTCCCTCTGCCTGTGTCTCTGCCTCTCTCTCTGTGTCTGTTATGCATAAATAAATAAATAAATAAATAAATAAATAAATAAATAAATCTTTAAAAAAACAAACACTAGTTCTCTCTTAATCTTTAAAACTCAGCTAAGAAATCTTGTTTGAAGATCTAACGGATTTTAGCAAATGTTCCAAATGGGCCTCTAACAAAGCTGTGTCTCCAAATATTTTAAAACACGTTTATAGATGAATAGATTTTGTTTCCTTTTCGGTACCTCACTTACCTGATACAAACAAAACTTTCCTGAGGATGTGGATCATTCTTATAAATCTAATAAACCCAACCTGTAAATATAGGAAAGCTCAGTTTCTTTGAAAAGCCTATATATATATATATATATATATATATATATATATATATAAACTTAATGTACATAGATTTCTTCTTTAAACAGAGTAATGCTAAAGTTTTAGTTCTTGGGTTAGTGTTCTCTATACTTCGCTCTAAATCTGCCTTGGGTTACCGTGTGTGCTCACATCAGGGGCCATCTAGGGAAGAAAGTTTCAATCAGGTAGCAGAGGTTCATTAATCATTGCCTTCCTGAGATTGAAAGATGTGTTCCAGCTAAAAAAACAACCAAACAAACAAACCAAAAAACCCCCCACAGACTTCCCAGTGGGTGGAGGTCAGCCGCCCACTCAGGAAGACAACAGTGGGCTGTGCCTCACCAGGGCTTCAAATTCTGTTTGTGTAATTGAACCTCTGATCCAAAGGGCTGCTGAGAGGCCCTCTTTATCTAGCTGGTGCGGTGCGTGAAACGGTGACAGGTGTTGGCTTTGGGGGCTCTCCCGTTGGGCTCAGGCAGGAGTGAAAGCATCCCACAAGTCCAGAGAGTCTCGGGAAGCTGGCTGGGTGACCGCGCTGCTGCCACAGGCCCTTTTAAGTAAAGACCCATGAGCATGTATGTGCAGGTGGATGAGGAATGACAAATATTTGGCACACGGTGGCCACTGTCAGATCCTGTCCCCAGAGTGGACACGGCTCATCAATTGCTGCATCCCTTCCCTCTTGTTAAGACAGCACCCCCCCCCCCCCCCCCCCCCCGCCAGACCTAACAGGAGCTAAAACCCGTGGCCCTTCCCTGGACTAACTAGAGCCAGCTCTGGAGAGAAAACCAGGCCTGTCCACGTGGCCCTCACTCCGGGCTGGGTTAATGCATAACCGGGTTTGGGGTTTGTTCCTGTTTTGGGTGAAACCCCCGGGGTGGTGACCCCCCCCTGCAGAGAACAGCGATGGGGAGGAGGAGTGGGGGAGCCCGCGCCCCGCCTCCGCCCGGAGCTCAGCTCGGTGCCTCTGCCAGGAGAGCCCGCGGGGGGCGCTGCAGGGGGGCCGCGGGGGTGCGGGGTCCAGGGCGCAGCCCGCCCCGGGGTGCCGAGGGGAGCACACAGCCCCGAGTCCCAGGCCGAGCGCGGCGCCCCCCTGGTGGTCGCGGGCCAGGCGGCTCCAAGCTGCCGAGGGTCCCTCTCGGCCCAAACCCCCGAAGTCCGGATGCGGGCGCCCCCACGGCCACATCCCCGAGGGGCCCGGACCAGCAGGCCTCACAGCAAACTCCCGACTCCCAGCACCCCCTGACCCTCCTCTCCAGCCCCTCCTGGTCTCAGCAAAGGCCGGCTCTGTCCTTCTGTCCCGCTCTGCGCCCCGACGGCGCCCCGCACCCCTCCGCCCTCGCAGCGGCACCCAGTCCGTCAGCAGACCCCGTGGGCGCGGCCGTGCCGTCACCCCACGCCCGGAATCCGCGCACCTGTCCCCCCGGCCTGTGCCCCGACCCGGCCGGCAGGTGCATGCGCCGGGCCCGGCCCGCCGTGGCCTCCTCTGCGCCCCCTGCTGCGCCCTCCCGCCGGCCCTTGTCCTCGCGGCAGCCAGAGCGGCCTCGCACACGCAGGTCACGTCAGCCCCCCAGCCCCCCCCCCCAGCACCTGCGCCGACACCCCTGCCCTCCCCCGGCTGCGCTGCGAGGCCCCGCACCCTCGGCTCCCGCCCACGCCCACCGGGGCCCGGGCCCCTCCCTCCTGCCCCCCCCGCCCCCCGCCCGCGGTCCGGACTGTTGCAGAGAAGCAGGACCAAGCCGCTGCTGCCGTCGCGCGGGGGCAGGTTTGCTGGCGGCCGCGGCTCAGGTGGGGAGGCAGCGAGTCCCAACCTGCGGGCGGCCTGGGAATCCGGCAGGTGCTGCTGGGCCTTGGGGCTGGGAGCGGAGAGGTCAAGCGGGGGCTCCGGGCTGCCCCGGGGGCAGGATTTCCTTCCTCCTCGGGGACTTCAGTCTCTGCTCCCAAGGCCTTCAGCTGTGGCCCGGGCCCCGGGGCCTGGAGGGCGGCCTGCCTCGCTCAGAGTCTGCGGTGGAAACATCCGTCCCTCCAGGAAGTGCCTTCGGAGCCACAGCGACGGGGACCAGAGCCCTGGGCACCATGGCCTAGCCACGTTGACGGTAAAGCTGACACCGGGCGGCCTCTCTTGGGGTTCCTAGGAGGCAGGCCTCGTCCTGCCTCAGGGCCTTCACCCCTCCTCCTCCCTCTGCCAAGGTTCTGCTTCCGGGTGTCTACCTGGACAGCCAGAAGTTCCCCCTCACTCCCCGTGGGCTTGGCTGGATGTCACTTGGTGACACCTTCCCTGACATCCCATTTTCGATTTTGAGCCCCCTCTAGGCCTGGTGCTTCTTACCCCCACCCCTTCCACAGTCTATTTTTGACCACCTTCATGGCTCATGCTGAAAAAATAGAAAAGTTTTAAAGTTTTGCTAATTGTGGATTTCCCTCCCTAGAATGTAAGCTGCATGAGGGAGGGGTGCCAGTTGCTCCATCCTCAGTACCTCCACTGGTGGCATCAGAACAGAAGTCATTTAATAAATATTGGTTCAGGGACGCCTGGGTGGCTCAGTGGCTGAGCGTCTGCTTTGGGCTCAGGTTGTGATCCTGGGGTCCTGGTTCAAGTCCTGCATCAGGTTCCCTGCGTGGAGCCTGCTTCTCCCTCTGCCTGTGTCTTTGCCTCTGTGTGTGTGTGTCTCTCATGAGTAAATAAATAAGATCTAAAAAATAAATAAATAAATAAATAAATAAATAAATAAATAAATAAATAAATAAATATTGGTTTAGTTAATAATAACAGTAGCTCAAATTCATTAAGTACTTACTAAGTGCCAGGCGCTGTTTTAAACACTTCTTGTGTTCATCTCATTTCATTTTTGCAAGTTTTATGACCCCAATCCTAATATCCCCACAGACATGAGGAAGCACCCTCACAGTGCTAGCTAATATGTGATGGAATACACAGAATTTTAATCCAGAGCATCTGACTCCGAAGACTGAACTCTTAGCCACTCTACTATCTTGCTCTGAAAGGAATGAAAATATGAAGGACGTAAGAGTCATTATTTACTGTGCCCATCCCAGAAACAGTGAATTTTGGAGTCAGAGCTAAGTTAAAATTCCAGATTTTCTATATATATCGGAATATATGATTCAAACAAGTTTCTTAGTTTCCTGAAGTCTCAGGTCCTTGCAAACAAAAAAGGAAACATGGACCTTTTTATCTACAGAATGTCAGTGGTTTTATTATCGTGTACCCGTTCTCGATCCATTACTGCCCTCTCGTGGTCAGTTAAAAAGAACACTTTCATTTAAAAAAAAACAAAACCTTCATAACTGCTATGATAAATACAAAATGCCTAAATAGGAATAGCCCCAAAGCCAGTAGTTTCTAAAAAATAAACTAGTTCATTGTTCTTGATTTCTTTTGTCTCTTGGATCCTATTAGTCTTTTGGGGACCAAGTGACAATCAGGCTTCGTCAAGGGACACAGTAAAGACTAGCCCATATAGGGCAGAATGGTTCCAAAGAAATGATCCTCATGAAAAGTAAGTTACCCAACCTCCAGACCCAAACAAACACAGTAAAAAGGTTAACAGGCTCAAGAGGTTAGAGTTGCGTTTTCCACACCTTCAAAGAACACATTCTCTCCATATGATGGTTGATTTCATGTCTCAACTGGATTGGGCCATGGGGTGCCCAGATACTCGGTCAGATGTTGTTCTGGGTATGTCTCTCAGAGTATTTTTTGGATGATTTTAACATTGGAATTTGTTGGCCAGTGAGATGACATGTATGATACCTGATTGCCTGCCACACATGGAATGGTAAATAAGTAAGAGTAGCAATTATTTCTGATCAGGTGAAGGGTCTTCGTGCAAACCAAAATGTTGTTCTGATGGCAACATCAATCTTGAATTGATATACAGCTATAAGGTAAAACATAAAAAAGGAATTGGTTGACCGGATAAACAAATTGCCCTCTATGTTGTGGGTGAGCCTCATCTGATTAGTTGAAGACCTGAACCCAAAAAAAGACTGAGTAAGAAGGAATTGGCCTGATGCTCTGTGGGCTGGCACACTAATCTTTTCTGGCTTTCTGACTCAAATGGAAGCATCACATCTTTCTGGGTCTCAAGCCTGCTGGCTTTGGGACTAATACTTACACCATCAGTTCTTCTGGCTCCCAGGTCTTCAGACCTTCAGACTCAGGGTGGAACCACACACACATCAGCTCTCCGGGGTCTTGAGCTTGCTGACACAGATCTTGGGACTTTTCAGTCTATGTAAGTGTGAGCCAATTCTTCCTAATAAGTTTCTCCCTCTCTCTGCCTATGTGTCTGTGTGTGTTTAAATATGCACATACATTCTATTGGTTCTATTTCTCTTCGGAATCCTGAATCATACACCCTGTTTTATGCACATTGTTTTAGAGGGTGGAAAAAAGGGAAAGCCACCTAACTCATTTTTCTAATACTAGTATAGCCTTGACATCAAACTCAGGCAAAGACAATCCAAAGTGAGAACATTATAGAGCAACCTTAGTTATGATTATAGATGCAATATCCTAAAAAATAAAATGGAATCCATATTTTATAGAAGTATAGAACAGAGTTTAGCCAAAAATGCAAGGATTGTTTAACACCAAGAAAACAATCCCCATATTCGGAACCTTAATACATTAAAAGAATAGAAGTGTATGATCCCTTTAATAAGTGTGCAAAAATCATTTAATGAAATTAAACACATTTTTTCTTAATCTTAGAAAATTAAGATGAGTAGGGTAATACATCAACTTGATAAGGGTATTTGCCAAATGTCTAGGCATCATAGTTTAGGGTGAAATTCTAGCATTCCCATAAAAAAAATTAGAATGCTCTCTATTCACAAGTTTACTGGCATTTCTAGCTAATAGTAAAAAAAAAATTAAAGCTTAAGAAATAGGAAGAGTTAACCTCATCCTTACCTGAATACGATTTATTTTATATTTAGAAAATAAATTAATCTACATTCAAAGTATTTAGTTTAATACTAAAATTATAAGAATATTTACTAGAATTTCTGAATACTAGCTGATCCTACATAAATCAGTAGTATTCTTATTGAATGCTTATTGGATTTAGCAACAGGAAACAAAACATAATCAGAAGGATGCCAATAGCAACAAAATTTTTAAAAGACCTAGGAATATATATATATATATATAGTTTTCTCAGAAAACTATACAACTTTTTTTTTATGTAAAGGAATCCAAACCTCAACATATTCTTACCATACAATTCAGCAATCGTGCTTCTTCTTCTTCTTTTTTTTTTTAGATTTTATTTATTTGACAGAGAGAACCAGAGAGCACAAGTGGGGGGGGGCAGCATAGGGAGCAAGAGAAGCAGACTCCTCACTGAGCAGGGAGCCCAATACAGGGCTCAATTCCAGAACCTGGCATCATGACCTGAGCTCAAGGAAGCCGCTTAACAACTGAGGCACCCAGGCGCCCCAGCAATCATGCTTCTTGACACTTACCCCAATGAGCTGAAATTTTATGTCCGTGCCAAAACCTGCACACAGATATTTATAGTAGCTTTATTTATAATTGCCCAAACTGGAAACAAACCAGGATCTCCTTTGGTAGATGAATGGAAAATTGTGGCACATCCAGACAATGGGGTAGTATTGAGCTCTTAAAAAAATTAAGCTCTCAAGCCACAAAAAGACATGGAGGAAACTTCAATGCATATCACTAAGTGAAAGAAGGCAATGTGAAAAGGCTACATGCAAAAAAAAAAAAAGGCTACATGCTGTATGATTCCCAACTATAGGACATTCTGGAAAAGACAAAACTATGATAGAAGATCAGTGGTTGCAGGGGTTGTGGGAGAAGAGAGGACAGGGATACACAGAGCATAGACGATTTTTACTGCAGTGAAATTATTCCTCATGATACTATAATGGTGGATATATGCCATCGTACATTTGTCAAAATCCAGAAGATTGGGAATCCCTGGGTGGCTCAGTGGTTTCATGCCTGCCTTTGGCCCAGGCACCATCCTGGAGTCCCGGGATCAAGTCCCGGGATCAAGTCCCCCGTCGGACTCCCGGCATGGAGCCTGCTTCTCACTCTGCCTGTGTCTCTGCCTCTCTCTCTCTCTCTATCATAAATAAATAAAAATAAATCTTAAAAAAAAAAACAGAAGATTGGGACGCCTGGATGTTCAGTGGTTGAGCATCTGCCTTTGGCTCAGGTCTTGATCCTGGGGTCCTGGGATCGAGTCCCACATTCGGCTCCCTGCAGGGAGGCTGCTTCTCCCTCTGCCTGTGTCTCTGCCTCTCTGTGTCTCCCATGAATAAATAAATAAAATCTTTAAAAAAAAACACAGAAGATTTACAACACCAAGAGTGAACCCTAATGTAAATTATGGACTTCGGGTGACAATGATGTGTCAATATAGGATCATCAGGTGTAACAGATGTAGTGCCCTGGTGTGGGATGTGCAGATGTGGGTGACATGGACAGTGGAAGAGCTATGGGTGTGGGAAGCAAGAAGTATATGGGAGTTCTGTACTTTCTGCTTAATTTTGCCATGAGCCTAAAACTGCTTTAGAAAATAAAGTCTAGGGCAGCCCTGGTGGCGCAGCGGTTTGGCGCCGCCTGCAGCCTGGGGTATGATCCTGGAGTCCCGGGATCGAGTCCCACATCAGGCTCCTGGCATGCAGCCTGCTTCTCCCTCCTCCTGTGTCTCTGCCTCTCTCTCTCTCTCTCTCTCTCTCTCTCTCTCTCATGAATAAGTAAATAAAATCTTTTAAAAAAAGTCTATTTTAAGAAGTAAAGGAAGACCTAAATAAATGGAAATGTATAATCTGCTCATGGATGGGTTCAATAAGGTAATGATGCAAGGTAACTTACAAATAAATCAATGATTTCAAAACTATTCAAAACAGTTTTTTATGGTCTGGACAAACTCATTCTAGACCCATATGGAAGTGTAAAGGTCCAAAGAGCCTGGAAAATACCATGAAAGGAAGAGAAGGAAGGAAGGAAGGGGGAAGTGGACGGAAGGAAAGAAAGGAGGAAAAAGGAAAAAGAAATGAAAAAATATAACTGGAAATAAAGGGAGTACCACTGTAAATTGAGACAGCACAGCCTTCAGGTAGGTAAAATCAAAATCTGATAATAATAGGCTTCGGGCGTAGGGACTCCCAGAAACTCACAGGCTGCTGATGGGAGTGTAATCGACACCACCACTTAGAGAACAATTTGACAATATTTTGAAAATTTGTATTCCCCATAGTCCAGCAATTATATATCCCTAGAGAAATTCTCCCAAATATGCCCAGGAGACATTGTTAAGTCTGTTCACGGCAGCACTGCTAGGAGAGAAAAATTGCATCAACTGTAATGTCCACTGGTAGGAAAAAATAAGAAATAAAAAAACAACTGAGCAGCAAAATAAATGAACCAGACAGACCTACATGTATCAGTATAATGTTGAGTGAGTCAACGAGGTGTGGAAATAATCCACAGTATGGAAGAATTTAGGAAAATATTTAAAAATCACATTCTGGTTTTTATTATTGAGATAAAGTTCACATAACAAAATTCGTATTTTGGCCATTTTGAAATGCACATTTCAGTGTGGCTTTTTTTTTAAAGTTTTATTTATTTTGAAATAATCTCTACAACTACTGTGGGGCTTGACCCATGACCCTGAGATCAAGAGGTATATGCTTTTCTGGCTGAGCCAACCAGGCACCCCCTTTTCCAGTGGTTTTTATTATATTTACAGAGTTGTGCAACCATCGCCACCATCTAATTCCAGAACATGTTTATCACCCAAAGACGGAGCGTCATGCCTACTGGGCAGTCACGTATTACTTCTCCTTCTTCCCCACCTAGCGACAACTTTGGCACCTACAAATCTCATTTCTGTCTCTGTGGATTTGCCTACTCTGTGGATATGGAATCCTATAATATATAGCCTTTTGTGTCTGATATTTTTCTTTATAATGTTTTTTTTTCTTTATAATGTTTTTTTTCTTTATAATGTTTTTTAAGGCTGATCTAAGTTAGCATGTAGTGGCCATCCAAAATTTCTTTTAGGATTTTATTTATTTTTTCATGAGAGACACAGAGAGAGAGGGAGAGGCAGAGACACAGGCAGAGGGGGGAGGCAGGCTCCATGCAGGGAGCCTGATGTGGGACTCAATCCCAGGACCCCAGGATCACTCAACCACTAAGCCACCCAGGTGCCCGTCCAAATTTCTTTTTATTGCTTAATAATATTCCATTATGTGGATACATCACATTTTGTTGATCTGTTCATCGGCTGATGAGCATTTGGGTTGTTTCCACATTTTGGCCATTACAAATAATGCTACTAGGAACACACTGTTTTGTTCATAGAACTAGATTAGAAGAATACAAATCAGATTAATAATAACAGCAGTTCCTGGGAATCAAGGGAGGGGGAGGAATTGAACCCAGGAGCGGTACAAAGAGGCCTTCAGCTTTATCTGTGGTGTCCTCTTTATTTTACATAAAAAATGTATCTGTTACAAGAATGTTAACAGTTGATTATTCTGGGTGATGAGCACATGGGTGCTTGCTACATTATTCTCCAGGCTCAAAAAAAAATATTTGAGAATTAAAAAACTATGGGATCCCTGGGTGGCTCAGCAGTTTAGCGCTGCCTTCAGCCCAGGGCATGATCCTGGAGACCCGGGATCGAGTCCCAGGTCAGGCTCCCTGCATGGAGCCCGCTTCTCCCTCTGCCTGTGTCTCTGCCTCTCCCTCTCTCTCTGTGTCTCTCATGAATAAATAAATAAATAAAACCTTAAAAAATAATAAAATACTATTTTAAAAAAGAATTAAAAAACTAAAACAATATGTATATATATTGGACTTAAACCTTTCTATAGCAGAGGTCTGGCATCAGAGATCTGAGGTGTCTGAGAAAAGCAAACAATGAGGGGTTGGGGGAGGCTAGAGCAAAAAGCTAAGCTCAAGGTCAGGGAACAGTGGCTGGAAGCACTTGGAAACTTGGGGTAGAAGCCCCTGACCCCACCTGCACATCAATCCTGCGGCTGCTCTGGAAGAGGGCCCAGATCTGGTCTCCCTGATTCCAGGGCAGAGCCTGGACCAGATTGAGAAAGAGAGAGAGGCTACAACCCCATCCATCCTTCTTTCACAGCCATGCTTCTGGAAGAAGTCAACGCCCCCTTGCCATATCTCACCCCCATTATCCACACTTCCTAATTTCCTGAATTCCTCTGCTCAGGACCAACTGTATAATTTGTGAAGCCTGGTGCAAAATGAAAAGGTGGGACGTTCAAAGGCTTGTGCCAGTGCGATTCCTAATTCCACCGAGGCAGCCACACAGTGGGTATTGTCAACAATCAGGAGCCTTGGAGATCCCTGGGTGGCTCAGCAGTTTGGAGCCTGCCTTCGGCCCAGGGTGCGATCCTGGAGTCCCGGGATCGAGTCCCGCATCAGGCTCCCTGCATGAAGCCTGCTTCTCCCTCTACCTGTGTCTCTGCCTCTCTCTCTGTTTCTCTCTGCATCTCTCATGAATAAATAAATAAAATTAAATAAATTAAAAAAAACAATCAGGAGTCTCTAGATCAAGTCCCTGGCTCATTCATTTGCTCATTCATTTATTCATTCATCCAAATGAGTGCTTCATACGTGGCTGGTGCTTTGGTAGGTACCGGGCACACCACGGCGAGCACGACACAGCCCAGCTTCAAGAAGTTTGCATTTTCGTGGGAGCTGTGGATTTAATCCAGACGCAAAATAGATCTTCACAAAACTGCAGAAGTGCTGTGAAGGGCAAGTAGCAGGGCCTGTGAGATATGCCCCCGACCGCAAGAAAACCCCCACCAGCGAGTGATGTTGCAGTGGAGATCCCAAGGACAAGGGATGAGGGGGCGTGGAGTGGGTGGGGGGAGGATTGGGCCTGGGGAGAACATCCAGAACATTCCTAGTGGACTAGTGGGTGACATCTTCAAGGACTTGCAGGCCATACAGCAAGAGCCAGGGAGGCCCAGATGAGACCAAGAAGGGGCCTCTATCATTCAAGTACCTTGTTCATGGGACTCCATTTGTACTATTTCCTTCAACATTGTCTTTCAATTGGCTCCCTTTGTATCCTTACCCTGAGCAAGAATCCTCATCAAATCAAAGGATCGACATACCACTTACATTTTTTCTAATCAACAGATGAAACTTAAAAAAAAAAATGGTTACATTCCTCTACGTCCCACCTAAAATCATCTCCCTTACCCCTGCAGTTTGGAAAATACCATGACCAGTTCCTGTCTCAAGAGTCCCGGGGAGCCTGTAACAGGATTTCAGCTGTGTGAAGCCAGTGACACGGTCTCATTTACATTTTTGAAAAATGATTCTAGCTGCTGCGTGCAGAAGAGATGTCAGGGAGCCGGGGAGAGAGACAGATGCGGAGGCTGTTGCCAGCATTTGGGTGAGCCGGGGGATCTGTGGGAGGGGCGACTTGGCCTTCCCGCCAGCGCCCACACAAGCCCTGCCCTCCACCCAAACCCAAATCTCCTTTCTTTTATGTCCCAGTGCTGATTCAAGGCCTCCCCAGATAAGTGGATTCTTCTGTGATCCTCCTACCTCAGTATCAGCGCCAGCACTGCTGGGAATTTGGACAGTGTGTCCAAAGCACCCATGAGAGCCCAGCTTCACCAGCCAGTTCAGGCTGACCGCAGTTGGGACTTCTGGGTCACATCCAATCAGGCCCTGCGGTCTCCAATCTGACAATAAGGGCTCCCACGACTCACTGCTCTGCCCGGGGTTCAGGAACTAAGTGGGTTATATGGTTTCTATAACCTGTATGTTGATGGCTTGTAAACCTATAGGACTCAAAGTCTGCACCCTTCACCCCTGGACCCACCTCCAGGGCCTGGCTCACTCCCAAACCTTGTACATCCTGGAGAACTTGACTTCCCCTGGCATTGCTTCCCTGAGGACCTGTCTGCCCACACTCCCACCCCCTCCCAGAAGTGGCCTTCTCTGTTGCTGCTTCCAAACCATTACTCCCCCATTCTGCAAAACAACAAAACCTCTCCGCTTTTACAACTCCTGCAAAACTGCCCTCTGCTCCTCCAGTTCCATCAACTTTTGGTTAAGGGAGCTGGGGAGGAGGGCTGCTCCAGGTGCTATCCTGGGCTAAACAGCTGGGATGGCATAGTGAGCAAGACCACCCCCACCAGCATCCCAGAGCAGTCAGAAGGAGCACCCATGTGTAAGGAGGGCAGGAGGAGCAGAGGCCAGACAGTTTGGGAGGCCCTTGTCAAGACATTGGAAATTGGTTCTGAAAGCAATGACCAGATGCTGAAGGGATGAATGGAGCAGGGGAGTGGCGGGTCGGGATTGGCACTTTAGCAAGATAACTCTGGCTGCTACACAGAGCAGAAGGGGGTGGAGAGGAGACCCAGGCTGAGACCAGCTGGCATGGAAGGTAGAGCTGGGTCAGTCTGGGATCGGGATCTAGGATTTCCCAATTGGCTGGACGCGGTGGGGGAATGGGGTGAGAGGAGCAACGCACTATGTCTGGGTCCTTCTGGTTCGAGCAGCTGGGTGAGTAGGAAGGGTGGTGAGCACCTATTGGGGGCTGGGAACTGAAGACATAAGCATGAATAAGACCTACCAGGCCCCTGTCCCCACAGATGCAAATACATTCTAGCCTTTCATGCGTTCTGGGAAGGTATTAAGCAGAGTGCAATGAAAGGGGATCAAAGAGGCACCCACTGAGGAAGGTGGAAACGATTGAGCTGAGACCTGGTGAATGAGAAAGGTGCCAGCCAGGGAAAGTGAGTCCTCGAGAGGCCCCAGCTAATGCAAAGGTCCTACAGGGTGAAAGGGCCAGTGTGGCTGGAGTATATGGAAGAAGCCGGGGAGGAGTAATTCAGGATGAGCCTGGAGACACTGCCTTGGAACCTTTTCCTCTCCTCCTGAGGAGGGACAATGGAGGGAACCACAGTCCTCTAGCCCAGCCTAAGTCCTCTACCCCTTCCTCATTCCTTGGGGACCCTGTCTCCTGATTCTTCACCCCCTCTGGGATCTTGTCTCTCCTATGGGCTCATCTCCTTCAGGAGTGAACGCCTCTAGTCATCCTTGTCTTACAAAGCCTGTCTGGATGGATTTACAGATGCCAGCCAGCCAGCATCGCTGTCACTGTTTCCACCTGTCCAGGTACTGCTCAGTCTCCCTCACTGTCCCTACCATGTGGGCCTTCCCTGGGGTTTTGATGTTCTCTCTTCCCCCCTCCACCAACTCCTTCTGTCATACGCATGTTGATGGCTCACAAACATATGGCCATTTGTTCATTCAAACAAAATGTACGGCACACCTACTCTGACTGAGGCAGACATTGTGCCAGGCGATGGTGAGCAGGACACACGTGGGCCCTTGACTTGGCGCAGTTTACAGTCTGGTAAGATGCGCAGGCTAGAATTGTTACAGGGTTTCCTCCTCCTTTGGGACCTGCTGTTCTTGTCACATCACGTCGAAGAACGAGGAGGGTAGACCAGACGAAGAGTGGTGGGCAGCAAAGCAAAGCTTATTGAGCGACAGTAAAGTAATAGTTACAAAGCTCCCGATGGGGGTTGCCCAAGGAGGTTGCCATCAGCGTTTCTAAATCTAGGGGGTTCTTATGGGCTTGTTGGAGGGCTGTTAATCTGATGAACCCTCCCTGCACCTGTCATTCAATCAGGTTTCTGTCATCTATCTATCACAAGGGAAAGGATGGGGATCTCCTTCCAGGGTGGTGTAAAATCCTTTTTAAAGGTGGTTTCCTCTTAGGGCCGGCGCCCCTTGTCCCTGCCTGCCTTTCTTCCAACTGTCCTTCATCAGAAGGACAGACAATGTGATGACTCTGACGGGAGTGGGCAAAGTTGCCGCAGTGCTGCCTTAGGTAGGATGGTCATGAAAGGCCTTAGGTGGGAGGTGATACTTCAGGGGGCACCGAAACAGTGAGAATGAGCCAGGCAGTGGGGCACTGGGGGAAGAGCCTGCCCAGCAGAGCAGAGCTGAGGGCAAGTGCAAAGGCCCTGAGATGAGAAGAATTCAAGGACTAGAAAGAAGGGCAGTGGGGCTGGAACAGGGGAGGCAGGGCATAAAGTGGCACGGGATTGGAGAGAAAGGCTTCAGTGAGCTTGTACGGGGCCTTGAAGCCACAGTAAAGAGGCTAAAAATTTATTTTTGAAAATTATTTGTTTATTCTTTTTAAGTAGGCTCCATGCGCTACGTGGGGCTCAAACTCACAACCCCAGGATCAAGAGTCACACACTCTCCCGACTGAGCCAGCCAGGTGCCCTCTGTCTAGATGTTATTTTAACAGCAGTGAAAAACCTTAAAGGGTTTTTACACAGGGGAAAGGATTTTCAAAGGTCTATTCCTGCTGCTGTGTGAAAACTGGACTGCAAGTCACCGAGAGCTAAAGCAGGTAGGCGCGAAGGAGCTATTGCATTGGTCCAGGTGACAAATATCGGCCTGCCACCTCTCTTCTGAGGGCCACCTGGGCTTGTACTCCCAGCTCATCCCTGGATGTTCCCCCCTCTGTCCCCATCTTTCACAGGGCCATTGCCATCTATCCAGTAGCCTACACTAGAAACCTGGAAGTGTCTTTTATTTCCCCTCACCCTCCACCGCTTTTGGGGGAGAGGCAAAATAATTTTCTCCCTACTCTTCTGAGTTCTTGTCCGAGACCCCTGCTATAAACAGGCAGATTAACAAGGGGAAAGTGTGGGTTTGTTACCGTGTATACCTTGGGCATACAGGGCAGATACTCAGGAAAACACAAGTGACTCTCTGAGTTTGCTTCGAATTCAGGTTTAAATACCCATTTTGATAGGGGAGAGGAAAGGAGGATATAGGTCTCTTAGGGGAGAACAAACGAGTTTTAGGAAAGATGAAGAATGGATGAGAGATACAATCCCTTGTGACAAAGTTTGTCTGGGTGTGGTGTTGACTTCTAGTCTCTTCTTCCGTGATAAGAGTCAGTACTTGGGTGACAAAATTCCACGGGAGAGGACTGCTTACCATGAGTCCTTTTGGAGAGTCTGTCTTTTGACAGATAAGGGGAGTTCACAGAAAACCTCTCCCTGCATTTGCTGTTTTTTGAGTTCAAAATAGCAATTTTCTGTTATTTCTGAATAAGCTCCTCCCCCCCCTTTTTTTGCTGGTAAAATAACTGACAGTTTTATTTTTAAGGGTAGCAATCTTTCTTCTCTTTCTTAGAGTTTGGCTTGTTTCAGTCAGCAAGGATTGCCTTTTAGCTTGAAAGAGAAAATGAGTTATATTAGGAAAAAGAGAAGGACCCGGATATCCACTTTTGGAGAGACCCTTTCTGGTCTTTGCAGTTAATTACCATCCCTTCCCTTGGACTGACGCTGCATCCCCTCCAAGGCATTTGTCATGCTGCAATGGAACCTATTTGTTTGCATGCCTGTCTCCCATGCAATTCATCTCAGCTCCCTGTATCCAGCATATAATAGGTGTCAAGTAATTATTGGGTGGACAGAGGGATGGCTGGCTGTTTGGCTGGCTGGTGGATGGATGGACAGGTGGATGGACGGGTGGATGGATGGATGGGTGGGTGGATGACCTACATATGATAGGTGCCAGGTAATTATTGCGTGCATCAACAGAAGGATAAATGGATGGATGAATGGATGAATGGATGGATGGATGGATGGATGGATGGGGAGGCAAGTTACTTCTCTCTCTTACGGTCTGCCAAATAGGTTATCTGTTGCCTCATTCAGAAATCACTGTTCATTCATTTTTGGATGTATTGTTTCTTTTTTTTAATTTTTTTTTTATTTATTAATGATAGTCACAGAGAGAGAGAGGCAGAGAAACAGGCAGAGGGAGAAGCAGGCTCCATGCACCGGGAGCCCGACGTGGGATTTGATCCCGGGTCTCCAGGATCGCGCCCTAGGCCAAAGGCAGGCGCTAAACCACTGCGCCACCCAGGGATCCCGGATGTATTGTTTCTTATGCCTTTGTCATTTCTTTCAATAAACTGTGAGCTACTGAAGGGCAGGGTCTGTGTCTGCTCCACGGTAGCTACTCTAGCTTTACACACGTGGTTTTATTGAGTCCTCACAACAATTCTGTGAGCCAGACCCTCTCTTACACATATACTAGCTTCGCGGAGATGTAATTCACAAACCATACAACCTACCCATCTCCAGCACATGATTCAATTGTTCATAGTATGTTCACAGAGTCATACAGCTATCATCACAACCAATTTCAGAACATTTTGATCTTCACCGGATGAAACCCCCTACCCATCATCAGTCACTCCCCATTTCCCTCCGTCTTTCCCCACTCCCACTCCTAGGAACCATCATCCTATTTTCCATCCCTATGGATTTGCCCCTCCGCACATTTTATGTAAATGGAATCCTACAGTGTGCTTGCTATCTTTGTAACTAACTTCTTTCACTTAGCATGATGTTTTCAAGGTTGATTTATTTTGCAGCATGTGCTAGTCCTTTTTTTTTTTAATTGCTGAATAATATTGCCTTGCTTGGATATCACAATCACCAAGGAGCAGGGAGGGGCAGAGCACAATAGAACGGAGCTTCTCAAATGTTATTGGGATCCTAATTCAGCAGGTGAGGGGTGGGACCTGAAATACTGCTTTCTTAAGAAGCTCCCAAGCAATATTGAGCAACATAGAAGGTTCCCACCTAAAGGTCAGGGAATGTGGGGCTTTTTCTCATAGAAGGTATCCATGTGGCTTTGACTCTACTGGCTGCCAAAGTCACCTTCTCCTGGTGAGTGAGTTCTTTCCAGACAACAAATCTCAAGTGAGAAGTCAGCATAGGAAGTATGAATTAGAGCAAGGTGGGTGGCTATTTTTGAGAGATGGTTTGATCCATCACTGAGTGGAGCCTGTTGAAGCCTCCTCTTTTCCCTGAGTCTATTTCTGTGTCAGAACCAGATCATGGATCAGGAAACCAAGCTGCCAGCTTGCAGAGCAACCTGGGGCAGCAGGTACATCCCCATCCCTCCTGGGTGCCCCTCTTCTTGCTTATGGCCACCAGGCTATCATGACAGGCTCCCACATGTTCAGACACTGGGTTACTGAAAATGCTTTCCGTCATCATGAAATGAATTTGTGGCTATAAACTGATTTGTCAACCTTGAGGGCCAGCTGCAAGAGGCAGGATTGTTGAGAGTACATGGTTGATGTTTTAGTTTGGGTCCTCCAAGAAGCAGACGCCAAGATAGGATTAGGTGCATGGGGCATTTATTGGGGAAATGCCTGTGAACTATGAGAGGGATGGGAGCAGTAGTTAGGGAGGGCCTACAGACTGTGACTTAAGACTGACACCTGCTAGATGAGTGGAAACGAAGAACTTCAGACTGCAGCACAATTTGGTTTGGTTTGGTTTTTGAGAGAGAGAGAGAGAGAGAGAGAGAGAGAGCAAGCACGCAGGGTGGGGCGGAAGGGGAGAGGGAGAGCGAGAGAATTTTAAGCAGGTCCCATGCTCAGCATGGAGCCTGACAAAGGGCTCAATCTCACGGCCCTGAGATCACAACCTGAGCCGAAATCAAGAGTGGGACACCCAACCCAATGGGCCACGCAGGCACCCCCAGACTGCAAAGCAGTTTTGAGGAAATCTTGACCAGGCAGATAGGGAGTCCATGAGCCGAGGATATCCACTCAAAGAGCCCAATGCCAGACGGGAAAAGGCTGGCACTCATATGTACCTCACATGCTCATCATTGGCTGTGGCCTCTGCTTGAACACGATGGAGGAGCCAAAGGGGCAATAGCTGTCAATCAAGTAGCCCCCTACCCAACAGTAGGTTCTTTTGAAGGAGTTGGGAGTCTAGCTTCCATGGCTCCCAGTTTTCTATCAGCTACCAGTGGTAAGGCCACGAACATCCCAACCTCGGAAGCCTCAGCTCAGTAATCTGTGAGAGCCCCAACTTTCCATGACCGTCGTGAGGTTTGATCAAAATGGTATGTGTAAGTCTTGGTAAATGGTAGTTATCACTGTTATTAGAATTATTTTTGACAGCATGCGATTTTGAGCAAGAAAAACTCGAGTCTCAACCCACTCTTGCCAGCTTTGTGATCTTGGCCAGTTACCGTACAGGGCTTGGAACAGCGCCTGGCATGTAGGAAGCTGTGCAGTGTTAGCTGTTAATGTCATTATTCCCAAGTCATACCATTGGGTCAATTACTTCTGGGAAATGCCACATTCTAGAGTGGCGTTCAAGGACCTCTGCAAACTCTCAACTCGACTTTGCAGTTTCTTTCCTCACTGCACGTGCGCACGCACACACGCAAACACACACACACACCCCTAAGCTCTAGCCTCATTGGGCCACTCACAGGAACCTTGAAAATGTCATACTGTTATAACACAGTGTTGTATAACCCACTGTCTGCCGAGTGCTTATTTTATACCTGGCACTGTGTGAACATTTACATATATTACATCACTTCTGTTCTACCAAAGAGGAGACTGAAGCCCAGGAATGTGAAGTGACTTATCCAAGCTAATAGATGGCCTGTCCATCTCTGAACGTGTGTGTAGAATGTTCTCCTTGCCTCCATTCCGCTTTTGCCTTCCAAAATACTATTTTCCTTGAAAGGCCCGGCTCCATTTCCACCTCCTCCAAGGAGCCTTCCTTGATCTTCAGCCTCGGTATAGATAATCACTTGCTTAGTGCCTGGGGCTCCTGTTGGTGGCACATAACTCCAGAGGCATGGGGTTGTAATAATTGATCTGGAAGCCACAGGATTGTGACCATTTCCAGGAAAAGGATAACATCTTGTCCATCTTTGTGGGCATCCAACCTGGGGCCCTGAACAGGAAGACAGCAGTTATGAATCTCTGCATTTATACCCTTGACCTCCACAGATGATGGCTTTTTTTAGGTCAGTTCCAGCTTTTTATACCCTGGTCTTTGGCCATGCCACACCCTTTTCGTCCTGGTTTGAGGGTTGAAGATGATGCCTTACACAGAGTCAGTGCTCAGTCAGTCAATGGTGGTTTCTTCTTGGCATTTTCTGGCTAACCAGAAAGGCCAGCAAGGGTCATGCCGATTCCCAGCTCTCAATGTGGGGAGGACGGGAAAGGAAAACTGTCTTTTCTGCAGTGGTCAGATACTAGGCCCTTCTTCATTAAAGGGCTTACTGATCCCATCACACAGATGGGGAGGCCCAGAGGTGTGACAACCACTGTCCAGAGGTCGCGGCTTGTCTTGGTGTCTGAACCAAACCTCTAAGATCTCAAAGACCCTGTCTGTGCACAAGGAAAGTTCTTCCTTCCTGAGGGGCAGAACCATTGTTGCTTATAGGGAAGGGAGCTTTTGTAGGTAGAGTCGGCCTCCTGCTGAGAGGATGGGGCTGGGTTTCCCCTGTTCTTACCTTCAAAAAGTCTCTAGATTCAAAGCACTTTTTCACAAGTGTAACACACACACACACACACACACACACACACGCATGCACACACTTACTTGTTCTTTATCTCTGTCCCCAAGAAGGACAGGTTGGTTTGTGAATGTTTCCTTCCTAGTTCTGTCCCCAGCACGACCCAGAGCAGAGAGAGCCTGGCTCTGAGGAATGCCTCATAAAGTTTGTTGAATGACAAATGAATAAATCAGGAAGGCAAAGCTTTTATATTTCAGCTATACTGCAAAATCCTCAGCCGCAGAGACCTACACCTGTGTCCATCTCTGTGCTTTGACGTTTGTCATCCTTCCTCTTCCCAACCCCAGACACACTCTTTCTCTTGACCCATTATACCATCTATCCAGTACAGACCAAGTAAAGAGTAGTGCCTGCCCGAGTGGGGGGGGGGGGAACCAGCTGCATTTCTTCCCACCTCAGCGAAGGCAGATTTGAACTCATATGCTCTGGCTTCCTTCTAGATCACTGGCCTAGGAAGTTTTTGTTGGTTTGTTTTATTTTGTTTTTGAGTTGAAGTATAGTTGATACACGATGTGACATTAGATTCAGGTGGACAACACAGTGATACAACAAGTCTGCACCTCGTGCTATGCTCACCACAAGCATCACTACCATCTGGTACCATCTACCAGAATGCTGTCATAACACCATTGACTATATTCCCTGTGCTGTACCCTGTGACTCATTCATTCCAGAGCTGGAAGCCTGGGTCTCCCACTCCCTTTCACCCACTTTGCCCAACTGCCCACCTCCCTCCCCTCTGGCAACTGTCAGTTTGTTCTCTGTATTTATGGGTCTGTTTCTACTTTTTGTTTATTTGTTTGTTCTGTTTTTTAGATTCCACATATAAGTGAATTCATGTGATATTTGTCTTTCTCTGTCCGACTTACTTCACTTAGTATAATACCCTCTTGGTCCATCCATGTTATCCTAAATGGCAAGATCTCGTTCTTTTTTCTGGCTGATAATAGTCCATTTTATATATATATGTATATATATATATATATATATATATATATACATACACACATCTTCTTTATCTCTTTATCTGTCAAGGGACACCTGGGTTGCTTCCACATCTTGGCTATGGTAAATAATGCTATGATAAACATAGGGGTGCATATGTCTTTTTGAATTAGTATTTTCATTTTCTTTGGGTAAATTCACAGTAGGGGAGTTACTGGATTATTTGGTTTTCCTATTTTTAATTTTTTGAGGAACCATACTGTTTTCCACAGGGGCTGCACACCAATGTACATTCCCACCACCAGTGCATTGAGGTTACTTTTTCTTCAAACCCTCACCAACACTTGTTATTTCTTGTCTTTTTGATTCTCACACACTCTAACAGGTGTGAGGCAACATCTCATTGCAGTTTTAATTTGCATTTCCCTGATGATGAGTGATGTTGGGCACCTTTCCATGTGTCTGTTGGCCATCTGGAGGTCTTTTTTTGAAAAATGTCTGTATAAGTCTTCTGTCCCTTTTTAATCAGATCATTTGGTTTTTTTTTTTTTTTTTGGTGTTGAGTGGTCTAAGTCTTTGGATATTTTGGATATTAACCCCTTATCAGATATATTAGTTGCAAATATCTTCTCCCATTCAGCAGGTTGACTGGCCTGGTAATTTGTGCAGCCTCTTCCCAGCCTGCTTTTAACTCAGATCAAGTTCTGTTTGAATTTTGCAGGCCTGGAGTCCAGGTGGCTTTTTCCAGTGACTTTGTATATCTCTCCCCCTACGATGAATTAAGTGATAGCCCTGTGTTTAGATGTAGGGAATCCTAATTTTTTTTGATTTCCCAGAACCTTGGCAACCATCTGTGATGCCTGTCCTTTCGCTTCCCATAACTAATTAATCACAAATCACACTAATTTTTTTTTATAAGTCATGTCAGTTCCTCCATCTCCACAGCCACTACCTCAGTGGCGATCACTTCCAGGTCTCCCTGTCCCCACCCTCTAATCCTTTTCCTTTGTGTGGCCAGAGAGGTGTTTTTAAAAATGCAATTTGGGGGGCACCCAAATTGGGTGGCTCAGTGAGTTGAGAGACTGCCTTCAGCTCAGGGCATGGTCCTAGGGTCCTGGGATCAAGCCCCAAGTCGGGCTCCCTACTCAGCAGAGAGCCTGCTTCACCCTCTCCCTCTGCCCCTGTCCCTCACCCCCAGCTCACGCTCTCTCCCTCTCTCTCCAATAAATAAATAAATAAATACAATCTTTTTAAAAAGTGTAATTTAAGCCAAGGCACTTCTCTGTTAAAATCCTTCAGTCCTACCCTTTGATCTCAGGATAAAGTCCACAGTGTTTCAAGTCTCCAAGAGCAGGAGGTCTTTTCCACCACCCACTGTGCCCAGTCCTGCAGGCTCAGCTCTGGCCCACTCCCCCTCAGTGACTTTACACATGCTGTTCTCCCTGCCTTCCTGTGGGTAACTCCCTTCTCTTCTCAGTGTAGCTTGAGAATAATCGCAATTAACATTTACAGCAGTGACTCGTGTGTGTTATGTGAATTAGCTTATTCTCACAAAACTCCTACTAAGTGAGTACCTTTATTAGTTTGCTTACAGATTGGAAGTCAGATATGAGGGCAGCCCTGGTGTTGCAGCGGTTTAGCGCCGCCTGCAGCCCAGGGTGTGATCCTGGAGATCCGGGATCAAGTCCCACGTTGGGCTCCCTGCATGGAGCCTGCTTCTCTCTCTGCCTCTCTTTTGCTCTCTCTGAATAAATAAATAAATCTTTAAAAAAAAGGAAGTCAAATATGAACTTGCTTGCTTGAGGTCATACAGTTAGCAACCCCCCTGCGCTCCCCCGCCTCCAACTAGACAGCTGCGTGAGGACAGGGATTGTGTGGGCTTTGCTCATGGGTGCCTAGTATTCATTTGTTTACTTAACACATATTCATTGAACATTTAGAGTATGCCATGTTAGGCACTGTCCTACGTCCCTGCTTTCATGAAGCTTATATACGGGGAGGAAAAGACAGATACCTAATGTGTAAACACACGTTTGAGCAAGGTGATTTTAGGTTGTTAATAAGAGCCTTGAAAACAAGAAAACAAGATGGTAACGATAAACAGTGTTGGCAGGCTACTTTAGGCCACAGGGTAGTCTGGGAAGGCTTCCCTGAGGAGGGGATCTATCCACAGAAGGAATATTCCATAAAGGTGTTTCTTGATGCAACATACCAGCTGGACTATACACTGCCTGAAGCTGAGAGGGACTTCTCCACCTTGTCTGCCATGGTATCCTCTAGCACTTCTCTCTGGCATCGGCACAGAATGAGCCCCAATTAACTATTTCTTTGAAAAAACTAATCTATAAATATGTGTGTTTCTTCATTCCTTTACTCACAGTGATTTTTCAATGGGAGTGTCCTGGGTGTCTTTTGGTAATTTCTGGATTCGTGTGTGTCACGATGATGAGGAGGGTGACTCCTAGCATTTATGGAAGAAGGGATGCTGTATATCTTGCAACACGTAGAGACAGGCCCACATAATGAAGACTTGTCCCATATACCACATGACTTTCAAATGACCTGTTGGATCCTTAGGTAGTTGAACAAAGTTTTCATAACTGTTGAAGCCTACACACTGATGGCTTCTTCTTCTTCTTCTTTTTTGTAGAAACAAACTATTTTCCATTTATTTTTTATTTTTAAAATCTTTACTGAGGTATAGTTGACATACGTTTCAGATGCACAACCTAGTGCTTCAACAGTTACGTGCGCTATGTTAGGAAATGCTCACACCACAGTAGGTGTAGTTACCCTCTGTCATTGTACAAAGTTCTTACAATATTATTGACTATATTGACTACTTTCTTTATAATTCGGAGGGTAGGGAATCCCTGGGTGGCTCAGTGGTTTTAGTGCATACCTTCAGCCCAGGGCGTGACGCCGGAGTCCTGGGTTCGAGTCCCACATCGGGCTCCCGGTGCATGGAGCCTGCTTCTCCCTCTGCCTGTGTCTCTGCCTCTCTCTCTCCTCTGTGTCTTTCATGAATAAATAAATAAAATCTTAAAATATATATATAATAAAAAATATACATAAAATATATTTTTATTATATATATAAAATTCGGAGGGGAGTCCCCGTTTTAATACGTTATTATTATTACCATTTTCCTTTTTGATATTTGGAGCTTCTAGACCAGGACAGCCTGCAAATTACAAACTCCCAGGGAGTACTTTCCACCCCGGTGGCTTATTTATTTCATCACTGGAGGTCTGTACCTCTTCATCCCCTCCACCTCCACCCCCCCCACACACACACACCAGAAATATTTTTGCTCCCCTAACTGTCAACGAAATTTCCAGGCACGCTACCACCATGTAAACAGAAGGACGACTGCATTTCGTTCTTTTCGAGCTTTTCCAGCATTGAACGCCGTCGCCCGCGGATGCTACTGCAGATGCGGCTGTGCGCTTTCTCCGGGTGGCGGGGGGTGGGGTGGGGGGGACTCTAACTCCGCGTCCTAGAATTTCGGAAAGTCGCGAGTGTCTTCTGCGTTGGCGCCCACTGACACGCTGAGCCACTCCCTGCAGAAGTTGTTTTATGTCGTCTTTATTTTACAATAAGCAACACATGGGTTCCAAGCGCGGAGCCCGCGGGTGGGTTAAATAAAGGCGCGCTCCGGTGGCGGAGGACCCGGCGGTGCGCAGTCCGCGGGGAGGGGCGGGGCGGGGCGGGGCGGGGCGGGGCGGGGCGGGGCGGGGGCGCCCCGGGGTCTCCTCCGGACCCCAGCCGAGCGGTCCTCCACGCGCCAGGGGTCGCTGTGGCGCCGCGCGGCCGCGCCGGGTCGCTCTCGCGTGGCCGCCCCGCCTCGGGCCCCCGGGGCCGAGTGGGCGGGCACGACTGCGCCCAGGTCGCGAGGCGCCCTTCGACCAGCAGCGCCCGGGGCGGGCGGGTATAAATGGAGCGGTGGCTCCCCCGGCCGCCTCTCTCCGCCCCGGGTCGCCGCCGCCTTCGTCGCTTTCAGGCCCCGCAGCCTGAAGGAAAAACGGGAAAAGATTAAAAAAAAAAAAAAGGAAAAGAAAAGAAAGAAACAACAAAAACCAAAACCCGAAAACGCTTTAAAATCTTAAAAAAAAGAGCGAGCGAGAGAGAGAGAAAGAAAAAGCGCATCCTCCTCAGAGAAGCCGCGGGGAAGTCACTCGCGCACGCTTCCGGCCTGCCCGCGCCCGTCGGTCCGGTGGTGAGCCGCCCGCCCGCCCGCCCGCGCCCACGCGCCCGCGCCCACGCGCCCACGCGCCCACGCGCCTCCGCCCCGGCCGCCCCCGCGCCGCGTGGCAGCCCCGCGCCCGCCGCCCTCGCCCCCCGCGCGCCGGCCCGGGGCGCACCACGTGTCCGCGCTGCCCTTCGCCGGCCCGGCGTGGGAGGCGGCTGTGCGCCCGGCCCCCGGGGCTTGCCGAGTCGGCGCCGCCCGAGATTCGGTTTCCCTCTTCCCCAGGCTGCTGTAATCTTAAACCGCCGGGAGCCCGAGGCCTATATTTATAGAGAAACGCGTGTCCCGGAGGCCCGCCGTGGGCACCATCGGGTTGCCCTCTTGGAGAATTTTTCTCCAAAAATTCTCTTGGAGAATTTTTTTTTTTTTAATAATTCGGAGCGGAGTCCCCGTTTTAATACGTTACTATTATTAGCTTTTTTTTTTTTTTTTTTTTTTTTGGGCAGCCTGCAAATTAACAAACTCCCAGGGAGGGCCATATTGTTTTTTGAGAGCCTTTTGTCTGCGGTTTTGCAGTCTCGAACGAGCTGTCCCTGAACTCCTCCTTCCGGTGCTGCGGCTCCTCGAGCCTGCCCCGGCGTCCCTAAGCTTCCCTCTGCCACCTGTGAGCCGCGGCGCGGGCCACGGCTCCGAGAAGAGCCCCTTTTGTCCTGTGTGGTCCCTGTAAGAAGTTCTCCTGGCGGGGCTCGGGGTGGTGGGGGCTGGGGAGATGAATGCTGCGGCCAGCAGCTACCCCATGGCCTCCCTCTACGTGGGTGACCTGCACTCGGACGTCACCGAGGCCATGCTGTATGAAAAGTTCAGTCCTGCGGGGCCTGTGCTGTCCATCCGGGTCTGCCGCGATATGATCACCCGCCGCTCCCTGGGCTATGCCTACGTCAACTTCCAGCAGCCGGCCGACGGTGAGTAGATAAGATGCTCTATCCACAGAATCGTGGGATCCTAGGGAGCCCTGGGAGACTACCCCACGGAGGGGGCAGGGGACACACACAGGATGCCGGGGTTCAGAATGAGGATCCTGGCATCAGGTGACAGGGAGTTCCAATCTTGCTTCTTCCACCGCTTGCTGACTGGGTGACCTTGGGCTAATCAGTGGTGGCGGTGGGGTCGGAACTCAAGGAGAGCGGACAATGGGATTTGGAGAAAGTCCCTGTCAACCCCCAGCGCGTACGTGGTCCTGCTTCGGCGGGACCCTTGTCAGTGAGCACTGGTGGGTCAGTGCCCCTCCACAGACCTGCCAAAAAAGTCAGAACAATGGAAACAACAATTCCTGTAAAAAAATTTTTGGATTCTAAAGCTGCTGCCCCCCTCCCCTCCCTCCACCCCGGACTGAGCCTCTTTGCTTTTGTACTGGTAAGGGGTCCTTCAGGGCAAGTGGGAGGCAGTGGGAAGGATCCTGTTCGTTTTTGCTTGAGTGGGGACTTGTGTTGGCACCACTGGCACTGCATGTGCCAGGCCAGCTCCTGGGGTGGAGGAGCCCCTTACCCTTTGGGCGAAGCCCCAGGCTGTGGAGAAGAAGGGATACCTCCCTGGGGTAGTCTGGGGGAAATGCCATGTGGGAACGGGCCAGGCTGCTGGGGATTACGGCCTCACCTGTGGACAGAGCTTTACCTCTGTCAGAACACTTTTCCTTCATCCCCTGCAAAGAAAGTGGGACTCCAGAGAGGGAAGGGGAACCCCTGAAGGCTGGAGGCTCAGTGGGGCCTGCTAGCCCACACCGGGGCCCATGCTGCCTGGAAGCGGGGAGAGGTATGCTGCAGGCGCGGCCGAGCCAGCCCCGAGGAAACCTAATCAGGGACTGCACGTGACTTCAGATTAAAGGGAACAACTGTAGAGACCATTACGGGGAGAAACCAGCCATTCTGTGGCAAAGGATCTCTGGGTCCCTATTTTTGTCCACACTTCGTTCAGTGTCCGTGAAGCACAGAGAATGTCACTTGCCCAGGCCGCAGCTGAGACCAGAGAGTCGGACTTGTTGAGAGACACGAGGCGCTGCTACCATCAACTCTGCATGCTTCGAGCTGTGTCTGGCCAGAGGGCACCAAGGTGGCCCAGTATGGCCTGGGAGGGGGGGGCGTGGGAGTAGTGGGTACATTAGCTGTTGCCTGCCTTTTTGACACTTTCTGAACAAAAGTCCTGTCACTTAGTGACAGTAGCAGAAGCTGTTGGTCAGTGCGCCTGCCAGCACATGCCTGTGCAGGACCTCTCCCTGCTATAAATAAGTGCAGCCAGATTTGTTAGGCTAAGCGGACTCGCCTTCTGCAGCGCTGTGTGGAAAGACATGAGGAGCCCTGTTGAAATGGCTCCTTCGCTGCTAATTAGCGAGACGCCGGGGGTCCCATCCAGGCTCCGGGTCGCAGGCGACCATCTCAAGTCTGTCCCTGGACTTTTCCCGAGTTGGATTGACACAGTCTCTGCTTTCCCTGACCTCCTGCCACCAACTCCATACCCTACGAGTCCACCTCAGAAGGTGGGAAAGGTGGTTGGAAATGAGTGAAAAGGAGATCCTCCCTTGGCTAACTGGACAGCGGAGCTTGTGGAGGGGTGGAATTAAGGAATTTGGCCTCTGTCTTAAGTGAGGTGGTAACTTGGGACAGGAGAACCCCCACCCCATCCCCTCACGGAGGACATTGTGGAGGGAGGCTGGTCATCACATCAGGAAAAGTGGCCCCCAGCTCTGGGAACTTGTTCCTCCTGGTTAAGAGAAGCATTCCTGCTGACAGGTGATGGTCCTTCAGAGCTTCTGGTCCTTGAAGTGATGAGTGGTACACACATGGATTGGTCAGGCAGCTAAGGAAGCGTCCCAGGGCACTGGATGGAGAACTGAATTCAGATTAAGAGAACTCATATTAAGACTTCCACAGAACTCAGATTAAGACTTCAGAAGGCCTGGAAACCACTGCGTGCGGAACTAACTGCCCTGTGTGCTTAGTCAGAAAGATGTGGTTTCATCCTTATCCTGATAATAAAAAGACTGTTTCCACGTGTGACCATTAGTGTCTATCATTTTGAGGCTTGTTGAATCCATTTCTGTTCTCAGAAATCTAAGAAACGACTGAATTCAGGGATAGCACATTTTCCCTGGTGAGTTGCTCCTAGGTTTTGTCCTGTCATTTGTTTCTCAGAGGGGTTGTAGACTGAATGGCAGCTAGTTGGTAATTTGACGCAATACCTTACTGAAAAATAGAAAGTCTAGATTAGTTTCTTAATCTCTAGTTTAGCTTTGTGGCTTAGCCATCCTGGACGTAAGTTCGCTCACTTTATGAAGTAGCTAGTGTCCCCTCTCCCACCTACGTCACGATGGGTGGTAAGCAGCCAAGTCTTCATAACTAATACAGTTTAAGTCAACTGTGCAGCGTGAGGATTTGATCTTGGTGCCAGAAGGCCATTCAGATGATCTTGCCCAACCCCCTTCCCCACCAAGGGTGCAGGCCCAGAGGGCTCCTGGAGCCCTTGCCCAGAACATCTAACCCCCTGTGGCAACACAGGCTAGAGGGATCTGATGCCCTTTGATTTTAATAGCGTTGCCTTTTATCAGAGTGATTACCTTGAAAAGTCCTAGAGTCATCTGTTCCTGGGCTGGTGGCAATCATCTACATGAGGTGACGTTTTATATCCTTGACTGAAACGAGTTTCTCTCTTGTAGCTGAGCGGGCCTTGGATACCATGAACTTTGATGTGATTAAGGGAAAGCCAATCCGTATCATGTGGTCTCAGAGGGATCCCTCTTTGAGAAAATCTGGTGTGGGAAACGTCTTCATCAAGAATCTGGACAAATCTATAGATAACAAGGCACTTTATGATACTTTTTCTGCTTTTGGAAACATTCTGTCTTGTAAGGTAAGCATTATGGACTCATGAAAAACAAACAAAAAAAATAGCAAAGGGGGAAAAGGCTTGGAATTGGGCGATAGGATATGGTCCTTTTCAAAATGCTGGAAATAGCTCTGAAGCCTAAAAGTTCCCTGTTCATAATCTTGTGCCACAGCCCAGCAGGACCAGCAGGTGCTTTTGTGTCTTTGTTTATTCTTCCCTCTGCCTAAAATATCCTTCCTGTTTCCTACCTTTGGAGGGCATCAAAGGGTTTCTCTTTTCTGGGGGGAGAACCAGAGCAGTGCCTCTGGTCTCCAGGCAGCTGTACTTAGTCATTTCAGAAGCATAAATTCATCCTCTTCCTTCTCCGTGCACCTGTTTATGTGGAGAATTTTGTACAACTGGCGTGGTGGTTGTTTACATGTCTGACTCCACGCTAGACTGCAATTCTGCTGCAGGCTTGGAAAATGGTCTCTCTCTCTGCAGCATGGTGGCTTTGCTCCTAAATCTCAATGTCTTTTAATGAAATAAAACATTGGAAATAGAAGCAGCCTAATAGTGGCTGCCACTTATAAATGGAACATCACTAGGTGCCTGGTGGTGCTCTCAAGTGTCCGGAAAACTTTACCTGCAGTAGTCTCCTCTCTTTGGACCGTGGATGGGCTTCGGGGCCTCTTAGACGCAGGAAACTCTGAGTAGACAGTAGATGACCATATGGTTCTTAAATCTCTGGAGATGCCTGTGGTGCTAAAGTGGTCTGCTTTGTCTTCGACAGGTGGTGTGTGATGAGAACGGCTCTAAGGGTTATGCCTTTGTCCACTTCGAGACCCAAGAGGCTGCTGACAAGGCCATCGAGAAGATGAACGGCATGCTCCTCAATGACCGCAAAGTGTGAGTGTCCCAGTCCGGAGCAACAGCCATCGCATGAGCCAGCCGTGGCCCCACCTCGGTATTAACTGGCACACACAAGGCGGCTACTGGTTCTCTCGGCCCAAGTGTGGCCTGCTCCTACCTCTCCACTCCAGGGCTGGTGAGTCTCCCTGCCCGAGCTGTGGCAGCCCTTTTGACTCGCCAAGGTGGGCTTCCTGCCCAAGCCATGGCCTGCCTGCCGCCTCTCCCTTAAAAGCATCATCTGTCTGTGGGTTTTGTGAGCACCGGCAAACTGGGGCTTGCTGGATGGCAGCTCTGAGCCCTCTTTGATCAGGGGTCTTGGCCAGCGGCAGAGTGGAGAGGGCCCTGGACTGACCAGGAGCTGTGTACTAGCCATATGACCGTGGCCTTACCGTGACTCAGGTCTGTCTGTAGGGTCATTTGCTAGGGGTTGATGCCAAATTGTCCCCAGATCTCCACTTGGCTAACTTATAACTCGGTGGCCTTCTAGAAGGCTGGCTCTACAGTAATACTTAATTTGGTTATAATGAAAAAAATCTCATCTGATGGCAGAAGACACTGTTCATAATAGACCTTGTCGCTCTGGTGTGGTTATTGCAGAATGAGGGGCGGGGTGGATCCTAGCTAACCATGCAGGGAGAGAAGGGACCATAAGTCTTGGCTATAACAAGCAAAAATCATGTCTGTTCTTTGTGGGGCACCTTGTTGTCTTGAACAGACCAGGGGATGGATTGCACTGATAATGTGTGTACGTGGCCAGTGGTCAGATCTTCCAGAGGTACCACTGAAAAGAGATCTGAAGATTTTCAGCGTATGGATACATTTTCCCACTGAGTATAAACAATACCTGGATGAGTCACGTGCCAAAGCCAAGGCTAACTCATAGTTCACTCTAGCAGTCTCACCCCCTAGCACTAACCACTGTTAACAGTTTGGTTTGTATCCTTCCAGACATTTTCTATGCATTTACATAGATGCACAGAAATGAACGTTTTAAAAACATGGTCATCAGGTTTCTTCACGAAGGCAGTGTGATGTGGTAGGAGTAGCCCTGGTCTGAGCCAGGAGTCCTGGGGCTGGTCCTTGTAGGACAGTCCTGCCTCTCTCTTTCTGCTGGGGAGTTGGGACATCTCTGAGCTTGCTCTCGGTGGTTGGATGGGGACTCGTGTGTTTTAACCTCTCCTGTCAGCCTTTAACCTATATTCCTCTGGGCCCCTGGAAATCATGATTTGTTCCTCTGGGTGTTCACTGTTCTCCATGGTTTCTTTTTAGGTTTGTGGGCAGATTCAAGTCTCGAAAAGAGCGGGAAGCTGAGCTTGGAGCCAAAGCCAAGGAGTTCACCAATGTCTATATCAAAAACTTTGGGGAAGAGGTGGATGATGAGAGTCTGAAAGAGCTCTTTAGCCAGTTTGGTAAGTTGGGCTTCTCTGCCTCATGTGCCCCCTTCCTCAATGCACCAGGCCTAGAAGTCCTATATCTTAGTTTAAGAGGTGAGGGCGCCTAGGTCCGGAAATAAACTCCTATGTGTGACAGGATTGCAGGTTAGATAGAAATAGACACTTGGCTTCATCCTACCTCATTCCCAGCCGCAGGGCCGTCTCAGTAGTTTGGTCAGAAGTAGAAAGCCAGGCACAGCGCCTCTTTGTAGAGCCCGTCTGGGTTTAGCAAGAGTTGGCTTCATTTGGGCTCCTAGAGAAGCCTCTCCTTGAGCTGTAACAGAGATGGTGTTACTAATAGTTCTGTCCTTTGGTAATAGGTAAGACCCTAAGTGTCAAGGTGATGAGAGATCCCAGTGGGAAATCCAAAGGCTTTGGCTTTGTGAGTTACGAAAAGCACGAGGATGCCAATAAGGTGAGAGTACCACAGGGGTTGGGGAACCATTTGTAGGAAATGGCCCCCGAGTGCGGGCAGGGCCTGGCTGGCACACAGTAGAATGGAGCTGGCATTGCCCAAGCGTTCGTAGTGATGTAGTTCTGGCCTGAGGGATTTTGCATGGTAACCCACCTTTATGTTCCCAAAGCGCTTGGCACCTTCCTGTCCCCTCAGCTGTTCAGCACTGTAGGTTGAAAGAACAGGATGGGTGTTTGCTCCCCTTTATAGCGAGGGGACTCAGGCCCCAGGAGTGCTGGCGTGCTGACGGTATCAGCAGCTGCTTCTAGGTAAAGCGTGATGCTGGGCTCGCGGTGTCCATCACTCACTCCCCACAGGAGAGCCTGAGAGACTTAGTGACAGCCAGATTAGCAGCCTTGGCTCATGTCTGCCGTGCCTGTATTTATAAAATTACCATTTTTTTCTGTATCCTCTGGACCAATAACCCATTTAAGTAGTAACCCCATTTTACTCATGAGGAAGTTTGGATTTGCTCAGCTGACTTCAGCGATGGAATGAAATTAGTTTTTAGCCCTGTAGGAAAGAGTTCCTTCTCTCTGAATATTTGGTGGGACATTAAGCCCCCAGAGCAAGGCCCCTGCTTGTACATGGGGATTTTAAGACCTGTGTTTCCTCTTTAGGCCGTGGAAGAGATGAATGGAAAAGAAATCAGTGGGAAAGTCATTTTTGTAGGCCGTGCACAGAAGAAAGTGGAGCGGCAGGCGGAGTTAAAGCGGAAATTTGAACAGTTGAAACAAGAGAGAATTAGTCGGTATCAGGTGAGAGGTGGTCCTGGCCCAGCCTCCTGTCCAGGGCTTTCCTAGCAAACACTGGCAGGCTTTCTCTTTGGGCCTAGGGATCTGTCTCTTCCTCTCCTTTCTCCCAAGATCCTCAGGTTTAAAAGGAAATGCCTACCAGATAGAACAGCAGTTTTAGAACAAGGGCAGAAGATGGACTTACTCATTTAGAGACTCATTCCGGAAGCTTCAGTGTGTTCTTAAATGATTGCCATTTGTGGAAGTGGTGGCCTGCGGGGGGCCCGTGGTCGGCCAGGGCAGCTGTGCAGAAGGCCAAGCCTATGGGTCTTGTCAGTCTGCGGCGGGAGTCTCAACCCTGAGCCTGCACCAGAATCCTCTGTGGGGCTTGGGAAAACATGGCTTCAAGACCCTCCCGCCCCCCCCCCCCCCCAGTTTCTGATTCAGTGGATTGGGGTTTTGGCCTGAGAATCTGCTTTTCAAAGAAGTACCCGAGCAGGGGGCTGCCGCTGGTCTTGGGGACCGCATTTTAAGAACCTGTTGTCTTGGGGCATCTGGGCGGTACAGACCTGCGTTAACAGTGATCCTTCTGCTTCAGGGGGTGAATCTCTACATTAAGAACTTGGATGACACCATTGATGATGAGAAGTTAAGGAAAGAGTTTTCTCCTTTTGGATCAATCACCAGTGCAAAGGTATTTTATTCTGAGATCTGGGATCAAAAGTAGAAATGACCATTTTTTAGAGGTTTATGGCATTTGTTTCATTGAAGGAGTAGAATCTAAATTGTGTTCATTTTGGAGAATAGATACTATGTTTATCTGGCAAATTCCTCCCGGCCTTCATTACACATCCAGGCATGTGCTCCGGTTAGGTGAACACTGCGCTGTCCCCCAGGCATGGAGGTGTGGGGTGAATCTGAGCAGCCCCTCCTGCCCACCCCTAAGCACCTGAATCTTTCCCATTCTTTGCTGCTCTGTGCTGGTGTGGGGACAGACGGTGCAACAGTACAAGCAGAGGAAATCCAGACAGGTTATTTTCCATTTGTCTTGGGGCCTGTCTCTACGACTCTGCCACACCTTGTCGTGGGCAAAGGTACTCCGAGGACTTGGGAGCCAGGGTTAGGAACTTCCATCCTGGCCTTAGGGAACAAAAGGCAAGGAAAGGGAGTGGAAAGATCGCTCTTGCACATTTTGCAATGTGCATTATTTGCTTGGTTTTCTCTGATAATCCTATCAACTGATGCAGGAGGGTGAGCTTGGCTGAGTCCCCTTCTAAAGATAAGGAATTGAAGTCCTTGAGCTTGAGAACACTGGTTACGTGAGGATTATCGGCCGCGTGGCCTTGGTCCGTGGGGGATGTGCTGGGAAGTGATGGTGTGTGGAAGTCTGGGGTCCTAGCCCGATGCAGACACTGTTGCTGTTCCCTAGAGCTATAGCACATGTCAGAGTCTTGCCATGGACGAGAATGGAGGCCGAGTGGGCTGGTTAAGACTTGGTGACCATGCGTTGGCTCGAACCTTAAGTCCTACACAACCTGAGAATGTCACAAAAGGAGCATTAGTTGTAGCAGGAAGTTGACCAGAGGCCACCCTATCGGAGTTCCTCGTTTCCTCGCCCCTTCCCTCTTATCACCTCCTTGACTGGCCCTCATCAGTGTGAGGAATGATGCTCTCCTTGCTTATCAGCACAATGTTCGGGTTGGCATTTGTAGGAAGAGAACAAAAGAGCTGTGTCTTTAAGTTTCCCAGGCCCCATGTTCAAGATGAGGGTGCCGTGTTTTCATACATACTTTGGCCCACCTCACTGGTAGAGAGCTGTTGCGTTGATACACATCCTTCCATGTCAGGAGGCTGTCGAGGCACCAAGCTAGACTCAAAATGGGGCCAAGCGCACAATGTCCTATTGCTACCAATGTTTCCGAGGAGATAGGCCAGGGGAAAGCCACAAAATCACCTTTTCAGATAAGGAAAAGAACTATCTAAATGACGAGCTGTATGTGGGAACCTGTGGCTTTGTGGCAATTTGCCTTAGAGGATACCATGGGCATTGAGGCTCAGAGAGGGCAAGTGTTTATTAAGATCATATAGCGCAGGGGTGCCTAGGTGGCTCCGTTGATTAAGCATCTTGATTTTGGCTCAGGTCATGATTTCAGGGTCTTGAGTTCAAGCCCTATGTGTGGGCTCTGAGCTGAGTGTAGAGCCTGCTTTTAAGATTCTCTCCTTCTCCCTCTGCCCACCGCCCCCATAACCGTGCCCATACCCACTCCCATGTGCGCATGGACTCACATTTTTTTTGAAAAAATTTTTTTTGAAAAAAGATCACACAACTCAGGAATTGGCTGAACTGGGCCTAGAATCCAGCTGTCTCTCCTAGCCGGTCCTCTTTCTGCTGTTAATTCCCATCGAATTAATGGTGGCAGTCATTGGTTTTGTAACTTATGCTACCCACATGTGGTATTTCAAAAGCATGTCCTAACTCTGCTAAGAGATGGTAAAAGTTTTGTTGACCAAGGTCTTGGTTCAGATGAGATCTACAGGTAAACAGCTGAACAAACACTGTTCAGATCTCTGGTGGGTACCAGGAAACAGCTTTTGTGTTCCGGGTTTACCCATTAGCCATATCATAGTGTTCAGAAACTTGAGATCACCTGGGGATCTTTTTTTTTTTTTTTTAAAGATTTTATTTTTATTTATTTATTCATGATAGTCACACAGAGAGAGGCAGAGAGGCAGAGACACAGGCAGAGGGAGAAGCAGGCTCCATGCAGGGAGCCTGACGTGGGATTCAACCCCGGGTCTCCAGGATCACGCCCCGGGCCAAAGGCAGGCGCCAAACCGCTGCGCCACCCAGGGATCCCTCACCTGGGGATCTAACAAAGAAAGTGCCTAGGCCCTGTCCTTAGAAGTTGTGACTTACTTGGTCTGGAGTACCCTTGCCCTAGACTTTGGAACCTAATGCCAGGTTTTTTGGCTCTTAATAGCTGTCCCCTAATATAGAAAATCTTTTCCTTAAGTAGCCGGTCCCTTTGTAGGTAATGTTGGAGGATGGGAGAAGCAAAGGGTTTGGCTTTGTCTGCTTCTCATCTCCTGAAGAGGCGACCAAAGCAGTCACTGAGATGAATGGACGCATCGTGGGCTCCAAGCCACTGTATGTCGCCCTGGCGCAGAGGAAGGAAGAGAGAAAAGCTCATCTGACCAACCAGTATATGCAGCGGGTGGCTGGAATGAGAGCGCTCCCTGCCAATGCCATCTTAAATCAGTTCCAGCCTGCAGCTGGTGGTTACTTTGTGCCAGCAGTTCCACAGGTGGGTCTGCTTGTGCCCTCTGACGGCTGTTCCTGTAGCCTGTGGTGGTTGGGGGCGTGGGGGGGGGTTTGGATCTTGGAGTTCAGATTGTCAGAGGACCCATGAAAGTGAAGATCTATTCATTCTCTCTCACTTACTTGCAGGCAGTAGTGAGTTAGAATGAAAGAATCCCCAGTAACCTGCCTTCCCTCCCTGGGGCCTTTGAGGATTGAGAGAGCTTCTGCTTGAATAATTAGCCTCGGGCCTGGCAGTGAGATGAGATGAGCTACTTCTCTCATGTGACATAAGGTCCTTCAAATAAAAGGGCCTGGATGCTCTTTCCTGCAGGCTCAGGGAAGACCTCCATACTACACCCCTAACCAGTTAGCACAGATGAGGCCAAATCCACGCTGGCAGCAAGGTGGGAGACCTCAAGGTAGGTGGTGGGGAACGTGATTTGATCACCCGGGATATGCCTGTCCTGGTCTCCCCAGCACAGCCGAGGCTCCAGTCCCCATGCTTCATAGGTGATGCACAATTTTTGTCTTCACCAGGCTTCCAAGGAATGCCAAGTGCTATACGCCAGTCTGGGCCTCGTCCAGCTCTTCGCCATCTGGCTCCAACTGGTAATGCTCCGGCCTCTCGTGGCCTCCCTACTACTGCTCAGAGAGTCGGTGAGCAAACTGGCCTTGAGGAGTGTGGCCTGGGGAGGAGGGAGTCAGGTTGGCTAGGCTCTGCCCAGGGTTGGTCAGTTTGTTGGGCTCATGTTCCAGTTTGGTTCCATAATCTTAGCTGTGTGCTCTGGTTGGCACTTGAGCAGAGAAACAACGGGAGTTCTAGGAGTGTCGGTGACTTAAGATTTTTTGCTCATTGGACTCACGTGAAAAGAGGTTAATTATAGAAGCTTGTTAGCTGGATGACTACGGAGGCAGCCTCTTCTTTTGGGCGGGGTTGGGAGATGGAAGGAAACTGTTCTTCACAGATTATGTCCTGTATTCCAAGAGGCGGAAAGAGTTGTGTGCTCTCTGTTGGCTGCTCCTCGAAAGGAGCGGCAGCGGCCCTGTGTGCGATGTGTTGTGTGAATATGCTTTGGAAGTGTTCCTTCCGTGGGACGTGGCCAGTTGGACATCTGCGCCGACACTGATGTGCATTTGCTGGTCTGTTGTAGGGTCTGAGTGCCCGGACCGTTTGGCTATGGACTTTGGTGGGGCTGGCGCCGCCCAGCAAGGGCTGACTGACGGCTGCCAGTCTGGAGGTGGTATTGGATGCACACGGAATGGGGAAAGATGGGATTGACGGGCCTTTGCCCAGACTGATGAGCTTTAATTTTGCTTGTTCTTCTCCGAAGGTGTGCCCACAGCCGTGCAGACCTTAGCACCTCGTGCTGCTGTCGCCGCTGCTGCCCCTCGGGCTGTCGCACCTTACAAATATGCCTCCAGCGTCCGCAGCCCTCACCCCGCCATCCAGCCTTTGCAGGTGAGGCCTGCCAAAAAGAATGCTAAAAGGATTTCCCGTGTTTGCTCTTGGTTGAAAAGATACCTTGCTTTGATTCCTCCAACAGGTATAAATGCCTGCTCCGTGTCAGGGTGCTGTGTTTTCTGTGATGACACTGCCTTTGAGGGGCTCTCTGTACTGGGAGAGAAAGGGCTGGAAAGTATTCTTCTCTTGTAATAGTCCACTCAGGAATGCCCCGGCAGAAACAGCTGGTGTTTCTGACCTCTTTTTTTTTTTTTTTTTTTTTTTAAATCTGTGTGTGCTTGCTTAGCTTGTTGAGCTTCTTACGTCCACTGCCAAGTTGATCCTTAGCTGCTCGGCAAGATTGGGACATAAAAGCAGGAAACAGCTTCGTGTGACAGATGAGAAGTTCAGCTTCAGAGATCGTGGGTCGGGGTCGGGGGACTGGCCCCAGAGCCCAGCAGTAATTTGCTTAAAGGAGCCACACTGCCTTGTGGCCTCTGAGCTTGCTTGCTCCTGCTTCACACTCTAAGTAAGAGATGCCTCAGAACATTGCTCGTGTGAAGTCATTTGTACTTTCAGGGCCTTACTTGTAATTTTAGGGCTGCGACTGGCCTTGGCCATGCATGTTGACAGTCCTCAAGCATTTGATAGAATAAAAACACTGGGTACAAATTTGATGATTGCTGAGCCTTGTAGGTTTATTTTCTTACTCATTTCCCTTTTATTCCTAATAGCATGCTGTTTTTACTGTATTTGGTTTTGTGTTCATGCCTGTACCACTCTTGCCCATGTAGCACCCTCATTCCCCAAGCTTACAGTTAGTTCCTTGGCAGCAAGGACAGCCACCTTCATCTCTGTCACATTAGTAGGCTTTCAGATTGGCCGGACGGAGGACCATCAAGTATACTTTCCTTGTTGCTTACCTGCTGCCTCTCCTGGTTCCTAGGCCCCCCAGCCTGCTGTCCATGTACAGGGGCAGGAGCCCCTGACCGCCTCCATGCTGGCTGCAGCACCCCCCCAGGAGCAGAAGCAGATGCTGGGTGAGTGACCCACGTATTTGCAGAAGAGGAAGCCAGAGCCTGGTGTTGACCTGAACACCAGCACCTAATTCTGCACTGGGATTCAACCGGTTTTCAATTAAACATCTTCCCCCAGGAGAACGTTTATTCCCACTCATCCAAACCATGCATTCAAACCTGGCTGGAAAAATCACAGGCATGCTGCTGGAGATCGACAACTCTGAGCTGTTGCACATGCTGGAGTCCCCCGAGTCTCTCCGCTCCAAGGTGAGCTGGCCCCGAGATGCTGCAGCTTTTGCTTGCTCCACCTGGGACAACAAGGGGTGGCCTCAGCACTGGGTGTGGCGGAGAAAGGATCGGCCATCTCCTGACCGTCTCCTCACCTGTGATGTGAGGGCTACTGTAGGGTGGAAATTAGAAAAAGCAAGCGGGCTGCACTAGGAGACACTGGGAGGGGCCGAGGACCTCTCGTCCAATGTCACTAACCACCTGGAGATTCCTCACAGGTGGATGAAGCTGTGGCGGTTCTACAGGCTCATCATGCCAAGAAAGAAGCTGCCCAGAAGGTGGGCGCTGTTGCTGCTGCTACCTCTTAGACAAGGAAAAACCGTATGTTTGGCTGTTTTTGTTTTCTACAGTGGCTTTGACTTGTGACTATCTTTCTAAAAGATGAGGGGCAGCGCATATAGAGAGCCATGTTTTTTGCCATCATAACCTGATAACTTTTGGGCAGGTTGTCACCTGGGTTTTCTCCAGAAGGATCACCTGGTTAGATCTTTCTCAAGAAAGACCTTTTTGGTTTAGAGTAATGACAGATACACAGGTGGTGTCGTAATCAGATCCCACAGCCTCATGTCTATGTACTTCTTGGTTTGGCTTGAGGTTGGTGAGGTCAGCTGTATGTGCAGCCATGGCTTGGCTCTGGGAACACAAGGCACACAAGCCCTGGTGTCGGAGTGGGACAGGCAGACACACCTGACAACAGTTACAGGATGTGTTCTAGTCGACTTCTGACCCTGGGGCCTATGGCCCCCCCCCCCCGTCTGCAGGGGCGGGGGTGAGTGAAGCCTATCTGGGACCTCTGACAAGGACTGGTGGGTGCCTTCTGATGGAGGGAGGAGAGAACCAGATGAACCAGAGGCAGAAGCCAGGGAAAAGGACATGTGGTAAGGGCCCAGACCCTTCATTTGGAATTTAAACAAAGAGAATGGTAGCTTTGAGTACAGGGTGGGCCAGGAAGGGCCCGGGGCTTTATGGGATCTAGCTAGCCTCAGAATGGGTGCTTCTCAGCCAGGGGTGCCCCCTCACAGGACATTTGCCAACAGAGACCTAATTTTGGTTGTCAACTGGAGATCAGTCACTGGTATCTAGTGGGTAGAGGCTGGGGATCCTGCCAAATGTCCATACGCACTGCTCTCTGCAGTACTTCCTTTTAAAAGCCAGAGATTTCAGTGCATCTCTAAAGTTTTTCTATTATTTATTTATGCTGGTGCTTTTCTTTTCAGGATTCAAAAGCCAAATAACCCCTCCTGGAATTCAGCTCAAGGTTTGAAGATTTCTAGCGTGTCCTATGGACCTCAACACCAGGAACCACAAATTGGAAATTTAATAGGTCATTTTGTATCAAAAGGTCAATTATGAAGCACCTAGAATTTTTCAATTTAAAGAATATATTCTCTGGGTTCTGCTTTGGCCCAGACAGTGTTAACTTTTTTTTTTCTATCGTGGGTTTTGATTTTTTTTCCCCCCAGAAATTGGTTTTATTTGATGTACCCAAGTCTTAAGTTTCTCAATAAAGAAAAAAATCTCCATAAAACTGCCTGTCCGGTTTCAACCAGACCAATTCTATTCTGTTAATAAGTTCAGTTTTCACTGAAAGTAATTTTAGGATGTATTTAGACCCCAGTGAAGTTCTGTAGAGCTTATTCTTTCCTGATGGTTATAAACACACTATTCTGGGTCAGCAAGGTATGTGGAGCTGTCCCATTCCAGTCTGTCGTGGGAGGACCTTTAGGATATACCCCCATTTAACTTATAGGAGATAGGTGTCTGATCATTGCAGACCTGGCATCTGGCACAGGAGAATCGAGTGCAGGGTGGGGTTGGCACATGTCTGAAGGATGTACGGTGAGATAGGCGGAACCCAGCCCCTCCCTCCTTGGATGTGTTAGCTGGGTTTGTGGGTCTCCTCTTCTGCAGTCAGTTGATTGTGTAACTAAGGTTTCTTCTGGCAGTGGGCGAAGAAGGCTTGGGGGCTAGGTGGGAGTGGCAACGGCAAACAATGCTGGAGTCCTAAGTGTGGTTTTACTTTAGTCTTCAGAAGGACCCTCACCTGGCCAAGGTTTTAACCAGTCTTGCTTTCCCCATCCTCCAGGAACAACACGACTTTTTATCTCCCTTGAAACTTGGCAGGCTGTCCTTCCTTGGGGCCTTACCCAGGGGGTTATTTTCCTGGGAATATGGAATAAATCTTTCCTCCTTCGCAGGCTCCCCATTTTTTAAAAATGTTTGGTCTCCCCTTAAATAAAGGTCTGATTTACACAGCAAAGGAAACAAAACTAGGACAACCTGCTGAATGGGAGAAGAGTCACATCCAATACAGGATTAATATCCAAAATGTATAAAGAACTTTTATAACTCAGCGCATCTGGCTAACTCTGTCGGTAGAGCATGCAAATCTTGGTCTCAGAGTCGTGAGTTTGTGCCCCATATTTGGACAGAGAGCCTACTCAAAAAACAAACCAGGGGCACCTCGGGGGTTCAGTGGTTGAGCCTCTTCCTTCAGCCCGGGTTCCTGGGATCAGGTCCTACATCAGGTGCCTGCCTCTCCCTCTGTCTATGTCTCTGCCTCTCTGTGTCTCACAAATAATTACATCTTAAAAAAAAAAAAAAAAAACCAACCCACATAATCTAAAACATGGGCAGCAGATGTGAACAGACATGAGAAAATGCTCACCCATCACTCATCAGGGAAATGCAAATCAAAACAATAAGATAGCACTTCACACCTGTCAAAATGACTAAAATCAACACACATGGTCAAGGATCTGGACAACTAGGGATCCTTGTGTGCTGTGAGTGGTAATGCAAACTGGTGCAGCCACTATGAAAAACAGTATGAAGTTCCCTCAGAAAATACAAATAGAACTACCCTATAATCCAGTAATCACACTACTGGGTATTTACCTAAAGAACACGGAAATACTAATTCAAAGGGATACGTATTGTCCCTATGTTTATTGCAGCATTATTTACAATAGCCAAACTATGGGAGCAGCCCGAGCGCTCTCAGATGAGCGAATGCATAAAGAAGTGTACACACACACGAGTATCCTTCAGCCATAAAAATGAAATCTTGCCATTTGCAACAACATGGGTGGATAGAGGTAAAGAGTGTAATGCTAAGCAAAATAAGCCAGGGAAAGACCCACCATATTTCACTCACGTGGGATTTAAGAACAGGAACAAAGAAAAAAAGCAAACCAAAACAGACTCCAATACAGAGAACAAACCTGCGGTTACTAGAGGGGAGGTGGGTGGGGGGCATGGGGATTACATTTATCGTGAGCCCAGAGCAGCGTGTGGAATCCCGAATCCCGCTATGTTGTACACCTGAAACAAGTACACCTAACGTTAATTATATTAATCACACTGATGTTAAAATAAATAGAAATAAAACAAAGCTCCAGTCTCGAAGTGGATTCCCGCGTCCCCCGCCTTCGGCGGTTAATGTGCCTGTGTCCCCAGCCCCGGATCCACCTGCCCCTCCGCTACAGGTGCACCACGCGGGGCGCAGCGGCGAGGGGGCGGGGCCTGCGCTACTGCTTCCGGCGGAAGCGCGTGGGAAGATGGCTGCCGCCGAGGCCGAGCCGTGCGCTGTGCAGGCAGGTGGGGGCTCTGTTGAGGCGAGGCGAGGCGGGGCGGGGGGGGGGGGGGTCTGGTGGCTCTGCTCTCCCAGCCTGTGAACGGCACCCGCCACCTGAGGGCCTTGCTGGGCCTGGCGCTGCCCGGAACCCCTTCCCCCGGGACCCCGGTCTCGGAGGGTTGGTGAGAGCTGTTCTTGCGACTTGGGGCCGCATTGCAAACTCCCGCGGCCCCGGCGCCTTAGAGGAAGGAGTTCACAGGCTCGCGGGGGAGTTCTGGAAGCATCCTTCCTGCAGGGGCTGGTGAGCGCCGCGGTGCCTGCGTGTGATGGACCGGGTCGATGGGGGTCGGGCGCAGGGTTTCGGGAACGAGCGCTGAGGGCGGAGGGGACGGGGGGGCGGGAGGGGAGGGCAGGGCAAACCTCCCCGAGGCACGGAGCCCCGAGCTGGGTTTGCAACATCAGGAGTGAGGCTGTTGCCTGCGAGGAGAGCAGCAAGCCCGCCGAGGGCTGAAGCAGCCTGACGTCCCGGAGCGAAGCGTTTGCGTCGAGGGAGCGCGGGGGCCTCGCCTTCCGCGCGGAGGAATTTGGACTCTGTCGGAGGGCATTAGCGGGCTTCGGGGGAATATGGAGCAGGAGAGTGAGGTGATCCCATTTGCACTCTTGGATTCATTCCAGTGACTGTATAGAGGCGTGGAAGCAGGGAAGGTATCCCAGCAACCGGACGCTGGACGGAGGCCTGACGGGGGGGGGGGGGGGGGATGGGGCGGGGCGGCCCGCACGAGGCGTTTTGCACACCCACAGCCTGAGGGATTCCTTCTGCCCTTCCCTGTTGCTGTTTTGCTGGGTGTTGCAGCAGCTTGTACCAACGGCGTGGAGGGCATTGGTTCAGAGGGCACTTGGTGTTTGCAGGTGGACTGGGAGAGGAGGTGGAGGACAAAGTTCCTCATGCTGCCTTTTTTTTTTTTTTTAAGATTTTTATTTATTTGTAAATGAGAGACCCAGAAGGAGAGGCAGAGACACAGAGGGAGAAGCAGGCTCCATGCAGGGAGCCCGACGGGGGACTCGATCCCGAGATCACGCCCTGGGTCGAAGAACGAAGGCAGACGCCGTGAGATGCTTCCCCGCGAAGCCCCCCAGGCATCCCGCCTCGTGCTGCTTTTATTCCTTTCCGGGGACATCGCACTTTTTTTTTTTTTAAAGCTTTTATTTATTTATTCATGAGAGACACAGAGAGAGAGGGAGGCGAAGAAGCAGGCTCCACACAGGGAGCCCGACGTGGGACTCGATTCCGGGTCTCCAGGGTCAGCTCCTGGCCGAAGGCTGCGCTAAACTGAGCCACCCGGGCTGCCCGCATCGCAGACACTTAATTCCCTCCGGAGAAACAGGTGAGACCTTTCAATATCTCTTTTTCAGATTCCTAACGTCAGGAAAAGAACTCAAGAATTTTAAGTCCTATGCATTCTGGGTATGGTTGGTGTGTAATGAAGTTCAGCAGGATGTCTCTCTAGGTCAACAGGGCTATGATCTTGGTGATGGAAGAGGAACGTTCTGAGGACAACAGGTCCAGGATGGTGCTGTGACTATGGGCTGACATTGAAATTGAAGGTTTGTTGGATTTGAGGAAAGGCTTTCTCCACATTGGAACCATTTGGGGCCTTTGATTTCTGATCATTTAACATAAAAACTTTGTAGCAAGATTCAGCAGGAAGATAGTTTAGAAAAACCTTGAAAGGTCTGCTGTGTTGTTTCACACCACCTGCTGGATAGCCGTCCCCCCACCACACCTGCTGACCAGACCTCCCAATTGGCAGCTGTGCTTTTAAATAGCAGAGGGCAGCCGGGCAGCTCAGCTGCAACAGTGGGAGCCTTGGCCTCTGCTGATGGGGGCCGGGAGGGGAGTTTCCCTGAAATTGGTTTCACAGTTACAGGGCACGTTTCTATTTGATCCTTGGTTGTTATTCTCCAAGATAGGAGTTTTATTTTATTTATTTTATTTTATTTTATTTTATTTTATTTACTTATTTATTTATTTTAGTTATTTATGATAGTCACAGAGGGAGAGAGAGGGAGAGGGGCAGAGGGAGAAGCAGGCTCCATGCACCGGGAGCCTGACGTGGGATTCGATCCCGGGTCTCCAGGATCGCACCCTGGGCCAAAGGCAGGCGCCAAACCGCTGCGCCACCCAGGGATCCCCAAGATAGGAGTTTTAAACCCAGCCGTGCCACTGACTCCGGGGTGATACTTAACCTCTCTGATCCTTCGTTTCTTTTTTTTTTGAACAGACTTTTTTTAAAGATGATTTTATTTATTTATTCATGGGAGACATAGAAAGAGAGATGGGGGTGGGGGCAGAGACACGGGCAGATGGAGAAGCAGGCTCCATGCAGGGAGGCTGACGCGGGACTCGATCCCAGGATCCAGGGATCATGCCCTGGGCCGAAGGCAGCGCTAAACCTAAACCACTGAGCTCCCCCGGGCTGCCCTGGTGCTTCGTTTCTTTCGTTTTTTGTTTTTTGTTTTTTTTTAAAGATTGTATTTATTTATTTGAGGTTTTTTATTAGTCTATTTCCGATTTTATTTATTTTTTCATGAGAGACACAGAAAGAGAGAGAGAGGCAGAGATACAGGCAGAGGGAGAAGCAGGCTCCATGCAGGGAGCCTGATGGGGCTTGATCCTGGGTCCCCAGAATCACACCCTGGGCTGAAGGTGGCGCTAAACCGCTGAGCCACCCGAGCTGCCCCAGTGCTTCATTTCTTAAATAAAACAGGAAGACTGGCTCTTGGGGCCTCTACTATCCTTGAATTCTAAAAATTATTACCTCCTGTTTTTCTCGCTCCCTGCCAGCTAACGTGTTTTCCTGAGGACAAGCACCAGGCTGCCTTCCCTACGAGTCACCTAACTCAGTGGGGTCAGTGCTCTGTACTCATCTGGTACTCAGTTGGAGTGAATAATTGATAAGCAACGTTGTCTACACTTCGTAAGTCTTATAAACAAAAGTTATTCACATGCTCGGAAAGTAACTTAAGGCTTAGATTCTGTGGTGGTAGACTTGGATACTACAAAGTTTAAAAATTCACTTCATTGTTTAGTTATGTTTATTTAAAACAAAGTGACAAAGTGGAAGCCTCTAAAAATTAGATTTTCATTCTTTAAAGGGCATCTGGATATGGTCTCTAACTATTGCTCACACACTGGTGACCTACTTCTGCTATTGTAGAAAAGCACCGAGGATTTGCTTTTGTTGTATTTGAGTTGACAGACGTAAGAAATTTTCCTTGTTTGGTATTTGACTAGTGTTGCCTTTTTTTTTTTTTTTTTAAGATTTTATTAGAGACTGAGATAGCAAACAGAGATAGTGAGAGACTGCATAACCAGGGAGGAGAGGCAGGGAGCCTGACTTGGGTGCTCATTCCAAGGACCCCAGGATCATGAGCTGAAGGCAGATGCTTAACTGACTGAGCCACCCTTGACAAGTGTCACTATTGTCGTTGAGTACCAAAGGTGCTATTCTCCATTTGGATAGATGCAGTGGATTCCTGGGGCTGCCCTAACAAATCACCACAAACTTGGTGGCTTAGCACAACAGAAATTCATTCCCGTAGCTCTTCTAGCTCTGGAGGCTAGAAGTCCTAAATCAAGAACATGGCAGGTCCATGCTCCCTCTGAAGGCCCTAGGGAAGAATCCTTTCCTCCCAGCTCTTCCTAGCTCCTGGCAATCCTTGGCATTCTCTGGCCTGTAACTGCATCAGCCCCCTCTTTGTCCCTGTCTTCATATGGCCTTGTTCCCTGCATGTGTCTCCTCTACTTTTAAGGATTCCAGTCATGGTGGGGATCCCTGGGTGGCTAAACGGTTTGGCACTTACCTTCAGCCCAGGTCGTGATCCTGGAGACCCGGGATTGAGTCCCGCTTCAGGCTCCTTGCACGGAGCCTGCTTCTCCCCTGCCTGTGTCTCTGCCTCTGTCTCTCTCTGTGTGTCTCTCATGAATAAATAAAATCTGGAGATCCCTGGGTGGCCCAGCGGTTTAGCGTCTGCCTTTGGCCCGGGGCACGATCCTGGAGTCCCGGTATCGAGTCCTGCGTCAGGCTACTGGCATGGAGCCTGCTTCTCCCTCTGCCTTTGTCTCTGCCTCTCTCTATGTCTATCATTCATAAACAAACAAACAAATAAATAAATAAATCTTTAAAAATTAAATAAAAATACATAAAATCTTAAAAAAAAAAGGATTCCAGTCTTGGGACTTAGGGCCCAGTGTAATCCAGTATGACCTCATCTTGACTAATTATGTCTGCAAAGACCCTATTTCTAAATAGGGTCACGTTCTTAAATTTGGGTAGGCATGAAATTTTGGGGGACACTATTCAATCCCCAAAACCCCAGTTTGATGGTGACAGTTGCCAGGGGACAGGAAGTTCTGGTTGAAGGAAGGCCCACCAGGCCCGGCTCATAGTTCCCCTCATGAAGTCAGAACATGGAAGACAGATCCTGAGAGCCCCAAGCCTTCCAGGGCCTGGCGTTGCTAGTTCCTATTTCCTGTGTGTATTCTATTCCCATAACCTGAGCACATATCCTTGCATCACCAGCTCTCACAAGCAGTTACTACGTGCCCTTTGTTAGATGTGTATAGTCGAGGTGGGTAGGAAGGCAAAATGTCTTTTTTTCCTGTGCTTGTGCTACTGAGCTTTCATTTGAGTGCCACCATAGGAAGAGTGGGACTGCAAGCATGAACTCCCATATTCTCTTAGCAGGAAGCTGCAGCAGCAATCGACAACGTGGTCTGGCTGAGACTGCTTTTTTTTTTTTTTTTTTTACTAAAGCTGTTTGATGCTGCTTTATAGCACGTGGGACCCTCAGGTGCATATTGTGTTTCCAGTTTCCAGACTTGCAGAGTTATCCAGGAAGCAAAAGTTGTCATTATTTGAAAAGTATTCATGGTGAACTGGCTACTTCTAAAACGAGTTCTTACCCCCAACGTCTTCCCAGTGAATGTTTGCATAAATGCCAATAATCTTTGTCAGCCAGTGTCTCTCCGACATTTTTGTATCTATGTTAGGGGTCAGCCAGCTTCGGAGTACAGGCCACATCCAGCCTGCAGCCTACTTTTGTATGATCTGTGAGATGAATCATTTTTTATATGTTTAATGGGTTGTGGGGGTGGGGGAAGAATATGCAGCAGAGACTGTGTATGACCCACAAAAAAATATTTACTGTCTAGCCCTTGATGGAAAGTTTGCCAGCCTCTAGTCTAGGGCAGCATACCACAAATAGACTGTAAATGGATTGCAAGGTAAAACTGAATCTGGCATAAGAGGCAGGGTTTCACGACGTGTGTGAAAGCAGTCATGGAAAACTGCTGTGGTCGGCTCTTGTCAACAAAGTGCAGACTTTTGAGCCATTGCAAACTGGCACTCATGTGAAGTTAAACCAGAGAAAACCTGCAAGGATTATGATAGGCTTCAAAAGAAAACGATTTAGGGATCCCTGGGTGGCGCAGCGGTTTGGCGCCTGCCTTTGGCCCAGGGCGCGATCCTGGAGACCCGGGATCGAATCCCACATCGGGCTCCCGGTGCATGGAGCCTGCTTCTCCCTCTGCCTGTGTCTCTGCCTCTCTCTCTCTCTCTCTCTTTGACTATAATAAATAAATAAATAAATAAATAAATGAATGAATGAATAAATAAATAAGATTTAAATTCCTGCTGCTGTAACAAATGACCACCAAGTCAGTGGCTTTATTTCTTATTATTTTTAAAGATTGTATTTATTCATGAAAGACGCAGAGAGAGAGAGGGGCAGAGACACAGGCAGAGGGAGAAGCAGGCTCCATGCAGGGAGCCTGATGTGGGACTCGATCCTGGGACCCTGGGGTCACGCCCTGGGCTGAAGGCAGATGCTCAACCACTGACCCACCTAGGTGCCCCCAAGTCAGTGGCTTTAAAAACACCACAGATGCGTTATCTTGCAGCTCTAGAGGTTAGAAGTCCAAAGTGGGTTCTCACTGTGTGAGCAAGGCTCCATTCCTCGTGGAGGCTCTAAGGGAGAGTCTGTTTCTTTGTGTTTTCCAACTCGTAGAGATTGACCTCATTCCTTGGCTTCCGTTCCCTTTTATCTTCAAGCCAGCCATGGCCAGGTTAGTCTTTCTCACACGGTATCACTCTGAACCCGACTCTCCTACCCTCTGCACATTTAGAGGACCTGTGTGATTACACTGGGCACATCTGAATAATCCAGTACGACATCTTTATTTTTAAGGTCAGCAGACCAGCGACCTTAATTCCATCTGCAACTTTCCTTCCTTCTTGCTGTGTAATTCTTCATAGGTTCTGGGGAATGGGATGTGAACATCTTTGAGGGGGCCATCATTTTGCCTGCAACAGAACTCTTAAATTTGTTTCCACTCTCCCCCCGCCCCACTTTTCTTTTTAAATCTTCGTGATCAATCTTTTTTTTTTTTCCTTATGATCAATCTTTATAACTAAATGTGAAATAAGGATATTTCATGCTATGGTTCAATTTTTTTTCTTAATTGCTAGCAGTAAAATTAGTATTTTAGCCATCTGTTTCTAGGAACAAGAGCATAGCTATAATTATAACCTATATCTTACTAAATTAAGAAATCATCTTTCATATTTTTTTAGTTTTCATGAAAAGGTCCCAAAGAAACCTTTTAAAAAAAAATCTACTTCCCTTTCGCTAAATCAGTTATTCTTGGATAATAAAATAGTCCTTTATTACTTTTTCAGCAAACATGGTCCCACCAGCCAGCAATACTCTCTCTCTCTCATTTAGTGTTGGTCTTGATTTTTTAAAGTGGACTCAATACACGGTCACTGCATTTATACTTATTATTTCAGAGTTCTGAGCTCAGATCCGAAGATCATGCCAGCACAGAATTTCCTGTTGGTGTTGAAAGAAGTGTGCGGTGGCTCAGGGACATTTTATGATTAGCTTTGTGCTTAGCTTGCTATTGGGGGGTGTGGGCTCCTGGCACAGACTTAATCATGAGCAGGGCTCAGACTTCTTAGAAGTAAAAATCTTTTTTTAACCTAAATGAGGTTTAAACAGCTAAGTTGTATTGCAGGATGGCTCTGAACTCTTTGGGCGGACAGTTCGTGTCCGTTTAGCCAACCCAGTGAGAACTGAGGGAGGCTCATCCAGACCAGGTGAGTGGGGGCACCGCAGATGCCTCATCACATCCTCAACTTTGGCCTCTCTTGCTTTTTTATCCCTGTCTCACTTCTGCTGCAGGGGTGTTCACAGTTAGAGAGCTGTAGAGTGGGGAAGAGAATGCAGCACCTCTGTGGAAAGAGAGTTTGAGATTCTCCACAAAGCTAGAGCCACTGTCCCCATAAAGTCTTGCTCTGGGCCGTAGATGCAGACTGGGCCTATCCAGCCCCGACAGTGGCTGGGACTTCCCTTTTGGCTCGGCTTGGTCCTCCTCTGTTTTTGCCATCTGTGTCTGCCAAGAGCTGGACCTGAAAGCCTAACATTTCCCAGTGGCAGCGTCCCTTGTCCTCAGAGACAACTTCTGCCTGTGAGAGCCCCATGGGGCGTCCATGTGGCTGACAGCCGCAAAGAACTAAGTACAGTCGGGGCAGGTGGCCGGTAGCTTGAATTTCTTAGCATTTGTTCAATTCTCTGCCTTTCAGTGTGGTCAGATGATGACTGATGAAGATTTCTGGGAAGACCCTTTGAAAAGAATAAAGAGGAGGAAGGAATGGAGCCTCCCAAAGTGGAAACCCAGGGGGTGAGATCGAAGCCCTGGGCTTCCCCAGGAGCGGCTGGTACTTTCCCCGCAGGGCGCTTAGATGTGAGTGGCGATGGGTGAGGTGAATGGAGAAGCCTGCTTCTCTATCCGTGTGGGGCTTGAGATGAGAAGTATCCTCCAGCATGCTTGGGTCCCAACTTGAGATTGCTCAAACTAGGCGGGGGTCTGAGATGCGAAGGAACAGTGAGGACGCCCCCTCGCCGGCATCCTGCATCCTCCTGACCTTTCCTGCACTCTCACTGTGAAGACTTTGGTATCAGGCTCATACTCTTCCTCTTCCTGGCCTGATTCCGGGGAGCCCCAGCCCCTCAGATGGACCCAAGTGCCAGCATTTTCTCCTGCTTCTCCATACCCCACAGTGACGTTGCTTCTGGGGTTAGCCAAGCTGCTCGTCTGTCCACCTTTAGAGCAACAGTGTTTCTCTGAGTTCCTCCCTTAGCCCTTGGCTCGTCTCTGCACGCTGTCCTTGCAGTTTCGGCCACTTGGCCAGTGTCTGAGCTTATCACAGCCACTCAGCCTTGTGCTGACTTCCAGATCTCTAGGGCCAGCCTTGACCTCTCTCCTGAATTTCATGTGTTCCTGCCTGCATGTCTTCCAGGCACCATAAATCAACATAGCACGTCCCAAGTGAATTTCCTCTCTCCTTCCGCTCTGGTCATCCTGAGGACCCGATCTTAGTGAACTTTGCCATCTTCCGCAGTCACCCAACCCAGGGACTTTCATGACCTCTCCGGTCCTCATCACAACCCACACCTACTGCATTGCCATATCCTGCAGTGTTCTCCTTTACATCTGCCTGAATCTCTGCTCTCCTGATTGCTTCCGCCACAGTAGCTTGGCGTAGCCTCTGTCGTCTCTCCTACAAATAGCTGGTCTCCCTGCCCCGGACCTGCTTCCTCCTATCCCGAGTAGCCGGAGGGAGCTTTCTAAGGCACACAGTTGACCATGTGGCTCTCCTCAAGCAGCCTAGGGGTGCCTCATCTGTAGTGGGGGACAGAGGGGCTTTCCATGTTTGGACCCCACTCATCTCTCCACATTGTATCCCTAGTTTGCATTCTAGAATAAAGTTTGTAGGTATAAATCTCTGTGTTTTCACACATGCAGTCCCTTTGCCTAAATTCCCTTTCCAACTGACTTTCTCTCGCTAACTCCTACTCAGCTTTTATAGCTGAGCTCAGCTGCTGCCTTCTACAGGGAACTTTTCTGACTCCTCCAGTGAAGTGAGATAGGGTCCCTTCTGGGCTTCTGTGGCCTCTGGGCTCCTGTGGCAACCTCAGTCCTGGCATTTTATGGTATTATTTTGACATTATTTATTTAAAAATGTTTACATGTTGCTGACTCTAAGTGCTTTACAAATGTTGAATCCTAACAATAATCCTTTGAGCTAAGTACTAATAACTGTCTCCAACTCGAGGTGACAAAACTGAGCACCGGGCGATCAAGTAACCTGTCCAACATCATGCGGCTCAGAAGGGTGGAGCCAAGATTGGAACAAAGGCTGTGTGCCTGGCACTGGGGTCCATGTGCCTCTCGCATTGGTGGCCGACCTCCCTCCTCCCCTCCCCCACCTTTGCCGCTGGATCGCCAGCTCCTCAGGTACCTTACTTAACATCTCCAGCACTTGGCCTGAAGGCTCAGCGTGCACACATTGACCGATTAATCCACACCACAGGTAGGTCAGAGACGGTAGTTTTCTTTAGCAAACAAATGGGTTTGTCCTGAATGTGTATGTATCAGCTAGTCACCCTAGTCCGCGTGGAGCACAAAGCAAGGTCCAACCCCCTCACTGTCTTCTGGGCACTTCGCCTGAGTCAGAAGGCAGCCGTTTCTGCTTTCACTGCAGCCCGGCTATGAATCTGTAGAGGGTGGCATAGGTGGAGAAGGTTATGGGTCCCTGTGACATGAGTAAGGTGGGTGGGCTTGAACTGGGGTTGTTTGTTGGTTTTGTTTTGTTTTTTTAAAAATCTTATTTATTTATTTATTTGACAGAGCATATAAGCATGAGGAACAGCAAAGGGAGAGGGAGAAGCAGACTGCCTATTGAGCAGGGAGCCTGACACGGGGCTCTATCCCAGGATGTGGGATCATGACCTGAGCCGAAGGCAGACGCTTAACTGACTAAGCCACCAGATGTCTCTGAACTGGGGTCTGCAGGTGTGGAGAGCTGCACACTGCAGGCCAGGGTGTGGTTGTGTGACCGCAGGCCAGGGTGCAGCAAGCTGGTGCGTCTCAGGGCGAGTGTGATGAGGTCCTGAGCCTGTGGAATGGGGCTCAGGTAGCCGGTGCTGGGGATTCCTGTCACTGGGGGTCGGGCCGGGGACCAGGGCCCTGGCCTCTGCCTTCCGCCTGCCCTTCCACGGCCTGGGGCCTTCCCCGTCGGCACCTGCCACAGCCTGCTCGCTGCATTTGGGTCCTTGGTGTGTGTTCAGAGAACTCGGTCTCCTGGGCCGCCTGGCAGGCTCCGTTAGTAGAGCCTGCAACTCTCGATCTCGGCGTTGGGAGTTCAAGCCCCATGTTGGGTGTAGAGGTCACTTAAATAAAAATAAAACTTAAAAAAGAAAAATGCTCGCTCTCCTACCTGGGGAGTCAGAGTGCTCTCCAAACTAATGATTTCTGCGCCCAAGGAGAGCCCGCTGCCAAAAAGGCCTGGTCAAATCCTCAGGTGTACATGGACATCAAGATCGGGAACAAGCTGGCCAGCCGCATCCAGATGCTGCTGCGTTTAGACGTTGTTCCCGTGACAGCAGGTGAGCAGGACTCCGGCCCGAGGCTGGTGGCCGAGCCGGCTGGGGAGGAAGCTGCCTGGAATCTTGAGACTTCAACACCTTTTATCTGAGCCCTTCTGAGGCATCTGGGACCCCAGCCTCTTGTCACATGAGCCTGCGCAGGCATTCTTGAAGGCTTAGGACCATTAGAAAGATAGGCAGTTGCAAGTTATAAATTGTATTGTTTTTTGTAGTTTTGTTTTGATATTTTGCAGACACACAGATGCGTGGAATATTCTGTAGGGATGATAGTACGAGGATCTCTTACATATGCTTTATCCACTCACTATGTTACTTTTTTGCCCTCTATACACTTTTCCATTTAATTTACACACTCGGATATATTTCTTCCTCCCCCCCCCCCCCACCCCGGCTGTGCCAATTGAGAGGAAGTTGAAGACATCGTGCCTCTTGACCCCTAAATAGTTAAGTATATATTTGCTAAGAACAAGACTGCTTCCTTACGTGATCACAGCACGCCCGCTGAAGTCTGCACGGTATTTCCTGATCTTTGGGCCGAGTTCCGGTTTCAGCACTTCCCTAGCATCGCCCTTTCTGGGGACTGTCGTGGTCCTTCCCTGGCGAGGACTCCTGCACGGGCACGGTCAAGTCTGTAGCCTCCCTCTGTTTGGAACAGAGTCTCGGTGTCTTTCTTGATCTCGAGGATTTGAAGAGAACAGGCCTGCTCTGCAGAGGGTTTCTTAGTCTCTGCCTGGTGCTTCCCCATGTGAACGTTCTGGTAGGAACACCTCGTGTGAGGAAGCACATGACGACACTTCTAGCATTTGTGAGGTCAACTTAGGTCACTTGCTTGAGGAGAGGGCTGCCAGCTTTCTCCACTGGAAGGTGACTATTTTTAGAGCTCTAAATTAAAAGCTAACATTTATTTTCTCCTCACTACCTCCAGCTCATGCCTTGCCTTTGAGGTGACTACCATTCACAGGTATTGTGTGTTTCCTATTTTCTTGATTATTCATAATGATTGTTTTTTATCCATAATCCTCTTTTTTTTTCGGGGTGGGGGGGTTTACCAAAGTCATAATTGCACATAGTTTCAAGAAAATCCTTCTGTGACGTTTGTTACAACGTGATGTTCTGCTCCCCACCCCTCTCCCAACGTCAATTTTTCTGCCTGCCAAAGGCAACATTCATTTCTTTCAGGTGATGATTTGGCTTTTATTATATCTCTGAAAAACATGGATATGTTACCACCACTAGATTGTTTTTCACTTTTGGGCTGTTTTAGGTCAAATTTTTCTGGGAAGCAGACTCCTGGAGGGTCACCTGTGGAAAGTTTGTCAGGGGGTAATCTCGGGGACAGCTCTTGCAAGGGAGCAAGGGGAGCAGATTGTGCAGAGTGGAGTTGAGCCGCGGTGCAGTCACACAGGCCTCAGCTGGTCCCAGGGTGCCAGGCTTGGGGCCCCTGGCTTGTTCCGTACTGAGGCCTGGGGCCTGGGTGTGAGTTCTGGCTGAGGCCCAGGAGGGGTGAGCGGCTCCCTTCCACTGACGGCATCTCCTGGCATGGAACTTCTCCAGGGTCTGTGAGCGTCTCACGCTCCTGGGAGGTGAGAGAGTAAGAGTGTTGGTTTCAAAGGGGATGGAAGTGGCTTCCCCAGGCGTCCACTGCCATCCGCTTCACCCACCACTCCCATTCTCCTCGGCTGCTGCTGCACCTCGGTCTCCTCTTTCCTCGCCCAACCTCTGAAGTGTTGGAGGGACCCAGAGCTCAACCCTTGCTTTGCCTCTCTTCCCTCCCTCTTCCCTTCATGGTTCTGAACCTGTTAGCCCAGTGCCTGCCTCTTAGACCTGATGCTTTAAGTGGAAGTGAAAATCCTGGCTCACATATCTTTCCATCACATAGTTTTTCTTTTTCTTTTTTTTTTTTTTTTTTTTTTTAAGATTTTACTTATTTATTCATGAGACACACACACAGAGGCAGATACACAGGCAGAGGGAGAAGCAGGCTCCCCGTGGGGGGACCCCGGGATCACAACTCAAGCCAAAGCAGCCGCTCAGCCTCTGAGCCACCCAGGCGCCCCATCACATAGTGTTTTTAAAGAATAGTGTTATGTCATAATTGTAATATGAAAAAAAATGAAAGTGATTTACAATAAAATAGTATGTATTTTGGTATTTAAATGCTTGGCCACAGCCAAGTATGTGAAATACTTTAACTGGCCTTTCTGCCCCGAGCCACCATTAGCCCTAACTGCAGTGCCGACTGCTACAGGTGTGTTTTGTTGCCAGGATCACGGTAACATTTTCTGAAACAGTGAAAATCCCTCGGTAGAATTCTGAACAAAAGGAAAACTTCATGGTTCCTTCAGTTTATGTGGTAGGTCTATTTCTGGAAAAATTCAACGCAGAAAATAAGTTTTTGGATTTTTAAAAAGATTTATTTTAGAGAGGGAGGTGAAGGAGAGAGAATCTTAAGCAGACTCTCTGCTGAGTGCGGAGCCCAACAGGAGGCTCCATCCTGGGGCCCTGAGGTCATGACCCCAGCTGAAATCAAGACTTGGGTGCTTAACCGACGGAGTCACCCAGGGGCCCCCAAGAGTCTTTGGATTTATGTGTAAAATGGAGTTAGTTAGGTTCTTAGCTGAGATCATTATGAAGAGATTTTTCTGTGCTACATGACTTTCTCAGGGCATTGGAAAGTCAGAGAATGAAGAATAATTGTTTCTTAGGGCGTGGGGTTGGGGGGGGTGGGGGTGTCAGTCCTGAAGCGCGAACCCCTGATTTCCGCTCAGGCCTTGATCTCAGGGTAGAGAGTTCAAAGCCCCCTGTTGGGCTCTAGGCTGGGCGAGGGGCCTCCTTTAACAATGGGGGGGGTTCTTGTTACGGGGGCGCTGCGGGGCGTCTGGGTGCCTGCTCCCTTCGCACTAAAGCGGGCGCAGCCCCTCCCCGGCAGCCCCGGGACCCCCAGCAGTTCCGACGGCGAGACCGCACCTTGAGGTCTCCAGCCGCCTCCAGGGGGCAGCGGCGGCCCGTCCAGCGCCCGCGCCTCCCGGCCTCCCGCGTCCGCGTCCGCAGGCCAATCCGCCTCGGTGCTGGGCTCCCCCCGGGGCTTCCCTCGGGGCCCTGCTCCCCCCGCACCCCCGCTCAGCGCCCCGTCCTGTCCCCGGACTCCGGTCCGTCTCTGGCAGCGGGGCTCCCACCTCGCCGTCGTCGTCGAATCCGCGGGGAAGGCCGAGAGCCCCCCCACCCCGCTCGGGAGCCACGGCTCCCCCCCCCCCGCCCCCGCCCCCGCCCCGGTCGTGAGGTCGCCTTTCCTGGGAGGTTCCTCCAGCATCTGCGGGGCGCCGGCCACCAAGTGCCTCCTGCTCTGTCGGCCTCGCGGTTAGTAGCCGCTTCGGGGGCGGCACCCAGGCTTCCCTGATCTCTGCGGGATTCTAGAAGGTGTGACTGAGTATTGGGGTAGTTGAGGCTGACGTTCACCGTTCACCGGGCTGGTTTGCACTGCGGCAGGCGCCCCCACCCCACCGCCCCGAGCACCCGACCCCCAGCGCCCCCAGCGCCCCCATCACCAACATTCCCATCACCCCCAGCGCCCCCATCACCCCGACCACTCCCACCGCTCCCATCACCGCCAGCACCGAGGGTGCAGCGGGCCGTGGCCCCGTGGAGGGCAGCACGCAGGCCCCAGGCTTTGGCATTTACACCGCCAGCACACAGCCTGTGCTACCTCTCAGCCCTGCCAGACCTGGGCTTTTTAAGCTCAGGTGTTACCTCCTCCAGAATCTTACGTGGTCCTGTCACCTCTGGGTGTGTGTGTGTGTGAGAGAGAGAGAGACAGAGACATGCCCACACGTGACTGTGGGATGTGCTTCCGCTGACTGAGCAAATGTCTGTGCCGCTAGGCTGTGCTCTTCTGTAGTAGGATTTTTTTTAACGGCTTTATTTTTATTTTATTTTTTAAAGATTTTATTTATTTATTCATGAGAGAGACACACAGAGGCAGAGACACAGGCAGAGGGAGAAGCAGGCTCCACGCAGGGAGCCCGACGCAGGGACTTGATCCCGGGCCCTCAGGATCCTGCCCTGGGCTGAAAGAGGCGCTGAACCGCTGAGCCACACCCCCTCCCTGGGCTGTCCACACTAACAGTACTTAATTCTCTTTCACTGCCGGTGAATATTCACAATTTATCCATTCACAAGTTGGTGGACATTTGTGGCATCTATGCTTTTTGGGTATTAGACTAATGTGGCTATAACATTCATGTAGAAGTGTTTGTGTGGACCTATGTTTTCACTTCTCCTGGGTGCACACCTACACTTGGTATGGCTGGGGCCTGTGATAACCATGTTTCAGTATTCTGAGGAACCGTCAGACTTTTCCAGAGGCTGTGCCATTTTGTATTCCCATCAGCAGCCTGTGAGCGTTCTGGTTTCTCTGTATTTCCCATCACTGGTCACTATCTATCTTCCTTCCTTCCTTCCTTCCTTCCTTCCTTCCTTCCCTCCTTCCCTCCTTCCCTCCTTCCCTCCTTCCCTCCTTCCCTCCTTCCCTCCTTCCCTCCTTCCCTCCTTCCCTCCTTCCCTCCTTCCTTCTTCTTCATATATATATATTTCTAATTTATAGAGAAAGAGAGGCAGAGGGAGGAGCAGGCTCCACACAGGGAGCCCAACTCGATCCTGGGTCTCCAGGATCACACCCTGGGCTGCAGGCGGCGCCAAACCGCTCTGTCACTGGGGCTGCCCTCGCGATCTCTTTAACATCCTCTATTTTCCTAGTGGAGGGAAGTGTGATCTCATTGTGGTTTTTGTTTTTGTTTTGATTTTTGAGAGAGAGAGGGAGAGCGAGCAAGCAAGCAGGGAGGGGCAAACGGAGAGGGGGAGAGAGAACCCTAAGCCCACTCCACACCCAGCATGGAGCCTGATGTGGGGCTCGACCCCACAACCCTGAGATCATGCCTTGAACCCAAATCAAGAGTGAGGCACCCAACTGATGGAGCCACCCAGGTGCCCCACCCGTTGTGGTTTTGATTTGCAATTCCCTGATGGCTAATGATATTGAGTATCTTTTCATGTGTTTATTGACCATTTGTGTATCTTCTTTGGGAAAATGTCCATTCAGATCCTTTACCCATTTTTTACTTTTCTTTTTTTTAATTTTTATTTATGATAGTCACACACACAGAGAGAGAGAGAGAGAGAGAGAGAGGCAGAGACACAAGCAGAGGGAGAAGCAGGCTCCATGCAGGCAGCTGATGTGGGACTCGATCCCGGGACTCCAGAGTCATGCCCTGGGCCAAAGGCAGGCACCAAACTGCTGAGCCACCCAGGGATCCCCCCTTTGCCCATTTTTTAATGGAGTTGTCTTTTTATTATTGAATTGCAAGAGTTCTTTCAATATTCTAGGTATAGATCTCTTATCAGATACATGATTTGTGAGTGTTTCTGGCCATTCTGTGGGTTGTCTTTTCACTTTCTTTATGGTTTGCTTTGAAGCAGAAAGGTTTTGATTCTGTTGAAGTCCAATATATTTTTTCTTCCATCAGTGTGTTTTTGATGTCATAACTAAGAAGGCTCTGCCTAAACTGAGGTCATGAAGATTTATTCTTGTATTTTAAGTTTTATGGCTTCACTCTTAAATAGGGCTCTGACCCATTTTGAGTTAATTTTTGTGTATAGTATGAGAAAAGAGGTTTAATTTCCTTCCTTTGTGGATGTCCAATTGTCCCAGGCATTTGTTGAAAAGGCTGTTCTTTTCCTTGTCTTGGCATCTCTGTTGAAAATCAATTGACCATAGATGTAAGGGCTTATTTCTGGCCTTTCTGCTCTGCCTCATTGATCTGTAAATCTGTCCTATGCCAGCTCCATGGTACATTTTGAATCTGACAAGTGTGGATCTTCCAGTTTTGTTCTTTTTTTTTTTTCCAGATTGTTTTGGCTGCTCTAGGTCTCTAGCATTTCCATATGAATTTTGGGAATACGTTTTCAACTTCTGCAAAAAAAAAAGCCAGCTGGGATTTTGATGGAGATTGCGCTGAATCTGTAGATGAGTTTGGGAAGTGTCGTGATCTTAACAGAATTAAGTTTTCCAACCCATGAACATGGCTTTCTTTCCATTTGTTTAGGTCTTTAATTTCTTTCAGTAATATTTTATATTTATCAAAGTATAAGCTTCTACTTTTTAAATTTATTCTTACGTATTTTATTCTTTCGATGTTATTGTCAATGAAATTGTTTTGATTCTTTTTTTTTAAGATTTTATTTATTTCTTTGACAGAGACTGAGGAAACAAGCATGAGGAGAGGGAACAAGAGGAGAAGCTGATGCTCGCTGAGCCAGGGAGCCAGATGCAGGGCTTGATCCCAGGACTCTGAGATCATGACCCAAGCTGAAGGCGGATGCCCAGCTGACTGAGCCTCCCCTCTTGATTTCATTTTCAGATTGTTCATTGCTCCAGTATAGAGAGAAGTTGATTTTTGTGTATTGATCTTATATTCTGCAACTTTGCTGAGTTTATTAGTCCTATAGTTTTCCAATAGATTCCTTAGGATTTTTTTTATAACAAGATCATGTCATTAGTGAACTTCACTTTTTTTTTTTTTTTTCAATTTGCCCTGACTAGAACCTCTAGTACAATGTCAAATAGAAACAGTGAGGGCAGATGTCTTGGTCTTATTCCTGAGCTTCGGGCAAAAATCCCTAGTCTTCACCTTGTGGGGACTTTTGTAGGGGCTCTTTATCAGACTGAGGAGGTTCTCTTCCTAGTTAGTTGAGTATCACGAAAAGCTGTTGGGTTTTGTAAGATGCCTTTTCCATTCTATCGAGATGATTTTGTGTTTTTTTTGTACTTGATCCTGTTAATGTGCTGCGTCATATTGCTTTTTGGATGTTAAACCAGCCTTGTGTCCCTGAGATGAATCCACATTTATCTTTTGAGTGACTAGAGTGTGACTACACCAAGGCTGGGGCCAGTGTCCCCAGGGCTTACCAGGAGGAGCCTGGCTATGAAGTAGACAGTATTGAATGAATGAATGAAAGGCTAAACCAATCTAAAGTAGTTTAAACGACTCTGCTCACCACTTCATTGACTTCACCTGAGCAGAAAATGAGGCGTCCACACGGTATCCTCCTGGGCCTGAGCTGCCTGAAGGGCTGTCCACGCATGTGGGCACAGACGTCCCTCTGAGGGCCGGGCCCCAGGGTATGGGCTGAGCCGCCCCTTCTCGCCCCCAGGCCTGCTCTCTAGGGCCAACTCCGGCCCCAACACCAACAGCTCCCAGTTCTTCCTGACGTGCGGCAGATCGAGGTGGGGGGCTGCCCAGCTCCAGGTACATGGCTCCATGGGGGAGCTGGGGGGGCGCTGCTCCACTCAGGAGAGAGTGGGGGGCACGTGGGGAGGGGCCCCAAGCCACCCGTCACCCTCCACCCTCCCCGGTTTCTGCCCCCGTCTGTCCCCCCAAGGCAGCAAGGACGAGAAGCCGCAGCAGAAGGTGATCATCGCCGACTGCGGGGAGTACGTGTGAGTCTGCACGCCCCGTGTCTGCACCGCCCTGCGTCCCGGAGCGGTCACCCCGTCTCGGGGCATTGGTCCCCTCTGGGCAAGCAGGGCTTTGTGTCCCGGCTCCTGGGATCCACTTGGAGCGGCTCTTGTGCCGAGGCGGCCCGGGCTTCCTCTGGCTCTCCCCGGGGCGGCCGTGGGCCGGGAGGGCAGAGGCGCCGCTTCTTCCAGGCCTCTGCTGCCGCAGCTGCTCCTAGGCCCACCCATGTGGCTCCCAGGCGTCGCTTCTGCTAAAATAAATGCTAGTTCTTGTCCTGCTGCCTGTCAGCCAGGTCCAGGTGTTTACAAAGGTTGCGGCTGTGCCTGGACCTCCTCCTGCGACAGAGCAGAGCACCGCGCTGCCGTGTGCCTTCCCCCGCCCGGGCCGAGGCCCTGAGCGCACACCCTTGTCAGGTGGCCGCAGAGCCGCGGAGGCCGAGCTGGTGCAGGTGCCTCCATCCTGCTGTCCCTGCCTCCATCCTGCCCTCACACCTGGTCCAGAGTCGGGACGGGCACCCAGTTGCCTGTTACTCAGTCGCTGCACCAGTGGTTGGTAGAGTCCTGCCGGGCCCTGCACTTGGTGCTGGGGAGACTGAGGCACAGATGGTTCCTGGCCCCTCCCCGCCCTCCCCTAGACCCAGAGCAAGTCCAAGTCTGTGCCAGTTCGAGGCTTTGCTGCCGCTCACCCTTTGGCATGTCCCGTGTGCGGAGGCTGAGCCCCAGAAGCCATCAGTCACCAGAAACGACTCCTGGGTGGCCACTGGCTCACCTACTGCTTGCCAGTGGCTCTGATCAGGGTCTACACTCCAGCCATTGGGTGCGGCGGCTTCTTGTTTTGGGTTGAGGTCGGGTTGAGCCAGGAGGGGAGGGGAGCAGGCCTGTGACCCCGGCAGGTCCCGAGCATCCTTGGCGAACCTTGGTCTCTGGCTTCGGGGGCCTCGTCACGGTGTGGGGACTGGCAGCGGTGAGGCCATGGCTGGCGTGGCAGCTGGAGGAGAAGAGGTGTGTGGGGTACTTGACAGGCTGGCTCTAGGGATGACGTGGGGAGGGGCATGGGCTGGCCTGAGCCCCAGGAAGGAGAACAGGACGTCCATGGAGGAAACAGTTTGTCGCTGTGGTTCCGTGGCTGCCCCGGGCGGGTGGGCTGGGCACACTGGCTGGGAAGCCGGGGACCAGGAGCCCTGGGGTTGCGGGTGTGAAGTGTAAGAGCCTCCCCAGAATCTGTCACGGGGTCGCCCCAACCCTCCCAGGGTGGTGACCAAGCTTCGGGGGAGTGGACAGGTCCCGATATCCGGGCTGACGACCGAGCACCTGCTGCCTGCCTCCGCTGGGCTGGGGCTCCCGAGGGGGCTCCATGGGGACCCCATGCCTGGCTATAGGGAAGGAACGGGGACAGAACCAGGGTGCGGCTCACGGATGGAATGGCACAAGTCGTGCTTTCAAAGATTTAATAACACATTTTCAAAATATATCAGGTTGAGTAAATCAGATCACCAAGCAGCGCGCAGAGCACGATCCTACCTGTAAACTACCCGTAGTGTCTACCCTGGAGACAGACGTGTGCGCGAGGAGACCAGAAGGAGGTACGGGGGATGCTGAGCTCTGTGCTGGGACTGTGTGTATTTGTATGATACTTTTTATTTTCAAAAATTTCCCTGGTGCCCACACCCCTGATATTCTCAGTGAGGAAAAGTTTTTTTTTTTTTTTTTTTTTTAGGGCCAAACGGACTTGCAGCTCTGGGTGAGAAGAGACCGTCCACAGAGCTCCAGCTCAGCATTCCGGAGGCCTGGGGACGGCGCGGGGACACAGCAGCCCCGGCAGGGGTGTGCCCCGTGCCACCTGAGGTCCCCGGGCCGGGAGCGCACCAGGCCCACCTCAGCCCGAGGCAGGACCAGTGTCGGTTCCAACACAGGGGCACCTGCTGGATGTGCTCTGGGAGGAGCAGCCTCGAGTGCAAGGCCGCCGGGGAGGCCCAGACGGGCACATTCCCGTAAAGCAACACCCGCTGACCCCGGCGGCCTTGCCAGGACAGAGCCAACGCCCTGAGGAAAGCCCTCGAACCTGCGGGGGACCTCCTATGTCACTGGAACCAGCCGCAGAGCTGGGAGTCCAGGCCGGGTCTGCTCCTCGACCCACAGCCCCTGGTCCTGTGGCATTTTGGGCGTTTCTTGAAGCACGTTACCCACTGTCCTCCACAGCGACTCACGGACTGAAGGCCCGGTGAGCCGGCGGGCGGGCGGACGGTGCCTGGTCAGCGCCCCCGACATGGCTGTTCGTCCAAGGCCAACGCCCCCCCCGCCCCCGCCTTGACCGCATCCTGGGTGGCAGGTGAGCCACAGGAATGAGTGGGCTGTCCCTGCACTGACTCCGCGGCCTTCTCGGTTGGGGTTCGGTCTGGTGGTCGCCTGCACGGCCGTGGGCTCCAGAAGTCAGCTACGGTGCGGCAGGGGATCCAGATGGCCATCCTCACGCACCCCAGGGCACACCGGGCAGGGCCCCCAGCCCCGGCATGCGGGCTACACGCTGGGCATCCAAGAGCCCAAGTGCAGGTCGGAGGTTCCCAGGCCTTCGCTGCCCTTGGTGTTGGGAGGCGACCGCTGGTCACTAAGGTCCCGAAGCGGCAGCTGGACACGGGAGCAGGGGAGACTAAAGCTTGACCCCGAGCAGGACTCGTCAGGCAGCACACGGGTCAGAGGCTGCGGGGGAACCAGACAGAACCCGGGTCTCCGGAGTCCAGGCGCACTGCGCTCGGGGCGCTGCCAGGCCGCGGTCCAGGCCCCCTGCACCCAGTCCGGCCCACCCTCTGCGATCCTCGAAACCGGCTGTCCCCCAACAGGGCCCGGCCTCCACACCGGGGTCCCCTCCTCGGCGGGGGCAAGGTGACTGCGGGGATGCGCCCCGGGGCACGGTGCTCCCACCTCTGCCGGGCCTGGGGGGCTGTCCAGCCTTGGCGGCGGCTCTGAGGAGAGCAGCAGTTTCAGGGAGCGCCCTGCCCGGACCCCTAATTACTGCCTGTCGCACCCTGGGACACAGGCCGCTCTTGCTCACAGGTCTGGGCTCCTGGGCACAGCGGGGCACGGCAGCAGCGGCCTGTTCTACCTCTGGGGGCTCCCCCGCGGCTCCCCCTGCCCAGCCTGCAGGGGCCCCGAGAAACGGGCTTCATCTTAACTCTGAGCGGCCGGTGGGTGTGTGGGGTCTTGTGCTGACGGTTCTGAGGGCCCATCGGGGGTCAGTGGGAGGCACACCGGGCCGGGTACTGATGGCGCCGGTTGGGGCCGCCACAGCCACTGCCTTGGCTCTAAGAGTGGTGTCTCTCAGGGTGGAGAAGCTGGCGGGAACTGGGCGCCCCAAGGTTGTTTGTGGGGTGGGGGGTGCTCACACCTCTTCCCCAAGGAGGGTAGGCAAGTAGGTGCTGCAGTGGCCTGGTGGGTGGCCAACGAATGCGCCACGTTAGGAGCCCAGTACTTGCTGTGCTGAGGGCAGGAGCCCTGCTCAGAGCCCAGCTGGTCACCCTCGGGCCGGGGCCACCTGCAGCGCAGGCTGGGGATGGCCAAGGACATGTCCTAAGACGGGACATCAAAGCGGCACCGCGCGGGCAGCACTGCTGCGTCCTTCAGGCCTGTGAGGCTGGGCCAGCAAGTCTACCAGAAACCCCAGGGCTGGGCAGGGCACCCCGGCAGGCATATGTGGCCCTCCCTGCCCTACCCCCCCCCCCCCCCCGAGCAATGGTGGCTTGTGAGTGTTCCCTGCCTGCAGGAGAGGGGGGCAGGGCCTCAGTGGCAGCCACACGCCCTGACCACCATGTTGCGGTGCTTGCGCAGGATGACGTTGTTGCTGCTGTCGTAGTAGAGCACGGAGGTGGCGCTCAGCTTGGTGGGGGCGCAGCACGCCTTGGGGACCGCATCCGGCTTCATCAGGTGCACCTGGCCAGACGGGGCGGCGGGCAGCGGCATGAACACGGGGCTTCCCCGAGCCCCCACCCCCTGCGCCCTCCCCACCTGCAGCAGAGGCAGGTGCAGACATGGAGACGTGCCCCACCCTGTCCCCGCCCCACTGCCCTCAGGGCACCCCCTGGGCCCCAGCCGGCTCCCCTCAGACAGGACAGCCCAGCACACGGTGCCCCTCCGGGTGCCCTCCGCGCCCCTCTGTGCCTCTGTGATGTGCCCCCCCCCTTAGCCGTTCGTGGTCTGTCTCCCTCCCACGTGCGAGCCGGTGATGGGCACAGGCCTGGAGATGGCCCAGCAGCCTAGGCCCGCCCCTGGGGTGTGCAACGCGCTTCTCCCGCAAAGCGCTTCCCACACTGGAGCCCACCTCTAAGGCCACGACTGTTCTGGACAGACCAGGACTGAGGCCCGGGGCCTGGGGGCGGCACGAGGCTCCCCGCGTGGCAGTGCGACCTGGGCCCAGTGCACTGACCTCTTACCCCCTCCCCCCAGCCCCGCTGCCAGGAACGAGCCCAGGGGAGCGGCCTTTCAGCCTCCGAAAAATACGCCCCTGCGCCGAGAGGACGGGCTGCAGCGCCAGCGGCCGGGCAGGGGCCACATGCAGGGAGCCTGGGTGGGGGGCTGCAGGGGCGAGGCGGCCTCCCCGCAGCCCTGGCAGGGGCGCCGCGCGGGACCCGGACGAAGCCGTCTGGTGGGGGGCCCGCCGGCACCTGCCCCCCCCCCCCCCGGGCCCGGTCTTGGCCCCGTAGGCCCAGCGCGGAGCCGCCTGCGGAAGGACGCCGGTTGCTCGGGGCCCAGCAGCCTCGCGGAGGCCCAGCCTGGCGGGGACGCGGCTGCCACTGCCCCCAACGTCCCCACCTCCACGCGCCGTGGCTGGGCTTGGTGTCCGTGGGCCCACGGGACAGAAACCGGGGGACACGGCCGCCCTGCAGCAGCCGCGGGGCTCTGTGGGCTGGAAACCCGCAAGGGCCGCTCCTGAGCTGGGGCTGGGGGGGACGTCGGGCGCCACCGGGCGCGGCCTGAGACTCCCCGCAGACGACGGACAGAAAGACAGGCCTTTGTCCCATCTGGGCCCAGACCAGGGACTGTGGAGGCCGCGGTGCCAGCCCACTTAGCTTGGTGTGGGCCCTGGGCGAGCAGGTCACAGGGTCTGTCACTGGCTGGGCCGCTCTGGGTACAGTCACGACCCTGCCAAGGGGATACAACGACTCTCTGCTCGTTCCCCACACCAGCGTATCCAGGACACAGGCCTCACGCCAGCCCCACCGGGATCGGGGCACAGAGATGTCCCAACCTGGTCCCCACTCTCACGGACTCCATGGGGAGGGAAGGGGACACAGGGAATATTCCAGTCGGCACCCAGGACCTCGGGGTCAGCACAGCCCTCCAGCCCAACGGGCTCACCTGCAGACCCCAGGTGCCCCACTCCCTGCCCCTCCCGAGGGCCGCCCCGCCTCTGCCCTGTACCACACCCTGGCGGTGGCCACCACAGCCCCCCGCTGGCACCCTGCCTGCCCCGCCCCACCCCTGTCCTTCTGCGCTGCAGCCGGAGCAGCACTTCCAGAGAGCAAGGCAGGCGGTGGCACTTTGCACCTGCTTGCCCCTGGACAAGGGATTAAGTCCACCCACCTGGCCCTTCAGGCAGGACCCAAGGCCTCGTGAGCGGCCCCTGACCCCCGATGTCACCTGCCACCCGAGCCCACCCAGCCAGCCGGACTTGGGAGCTGCAGGGGCCCCTCGGCCTGCAGGCCCTTGAGCCCCGGGAGGAGCAGGAAGCAGGTGCGTAAAGGGCAGCTGGGGCTCACGTGCCTCATCCCACTGAGCTCCGGGCAGAAGGCGGCTCCTGGGGGGCGGGCGGGGGGGGGAGGCAGACCCAGCCTGATGTGGGAAAGGCGGTTACCACGGAGCCAAAGCCCCCGCGGTGCTGCATCTCCTCGCCCCTGGAGCTCCCAGACAGGCTTGGCGACACAGGAGCTAGGAGTCCAGGTCCACCTTCTAGGAGGTGTCCACCCCGAGTCAGTAACACGTAAGCCTTGGGGTGCCGCGTTGGTAGCAGACGCCACCCCCGAGGGTGAGGGACGCACAGACTGACCCAGAGACGACTCCAGGGCCCAAGGCAGAGAGAAGGGCCCAGAAGGGGGCGGAGGGGGCGGACCCTCACCAGGAGCCCCGGGAAGGCACAGCCCCTGGCGGCCAGTGTTGAAACCCAGAGGGGCTGGATTTCGGGGTTCTTAGGACCTGAGCACTTCCAGCGGCCCGTGGGCCAGCAGCAGCCTGGCTGGGTGGGGGGGGGGGTGGCGGGAGAAGCCACCCCGCCTGGGGCCCCACCTGAGTCGGGAGCTGCTCACCCTCCCAGAGCACAGCCCAGAGACCCCGGGGCACCCAGGGGCCGCGGAGCCTTCCCCTCCTCCCCTCCCCCTGCCCCCCAGCACCTCGTGGGAACCAGCGCCCCCGAGGCCCCACCCACCTCTCCACCCCTCCCTGCAGTCCTGCCCCCCTCCAGGGGCCCCTCCCACAGGCCTTGCTGCCAGCAGCTCCCAGAGCAGCTCCCCACGACCCAAGCTGCTCTGGCCACACCCGGCTCGGGCCCTGCAGCAGCGGCTGCCCTCGAGCAGGGGACCAGCGCACACACCTGCAAACACTGCGTGCCCCCCCCCCCACTACAGGGTGGGCTGAGCCCCTTCGAGGTGGCACGCTAGCCCAGCAGCAGCAAGCAGCCCCACCAGGGCCAGTGGCTCCTTGGGACTCCTGCCCTGGGGAGAGGGAAGGACGACTATACACACACAGAGGAGACGCCCCTGAAGACCGGTTCCGGTGAACGGGGGCACCGCTGCAGGGCACTACAGGACCTCGGCTTCAGGAGGCCGCTGCCTTTAAGAGCCGGAGGCGTTGCTGACCTTCCTCACACACAGAGACAGACGTGGAGAGTTAGAATCAGGAGACAGTACATTCCAGATGAAAGAACAAGACACAATCACAGCAAGACACCTAAGAGAAACGTCAGCAATATACCTGCTAGAGATTTTATTTATTTATTTTTTCCTGCTAGAGATTTTAAAGGAATGACCACAATGATACCGTACGTGAAAAGAGAGGAGGACGTCAGTGAGACCCTTAAAGAGATAAAAAAACAACCAGTCAGAGATGAGGAACACCATAAATGCGATTTAAAACACACTGGAGGGGTGCCTGGGTAGCTCAAGGGCTTAAGTGTCTGATTCTTGGTTTTGGCTCAGGTGAGTCATGGGATCGAGTCCTGCATCAGACTCCTGCTTGGTGTGCAGTCTGCTGGAGATTCTCTCCCCCTGTCCCCCTCATGCTCTTCATCTCTCTGTCAAATAAATAAATCTTAACACACACACACACACACACACACACACACACACACGATAGAATAAAGAGTAGGCTAGAGGAATCAGAGAACAAATCAGTGACCTGGAAGACAGAGTAATGGAAAGTAATCAGGGGGGCACCTGGGTGGCTCAGTGATTGAGCATCTGCCTTTGGCTCAGGTCATTATCCCGGGGTCCAGGATCAAATCCCACATCAGGCTCCCTGTAGGGAGCCTGCTTCTCCCTCTGCTTATGTCTCTGCTATTCTCTCTGTGTCTCTCATAAAAAATAAATAAATAAATAAATAAAAGGAAAGTAATCAAGGTCACCAGATGAGAGAGGGGAAAATTACGCAGAATGAGAATAGATTTAAGGAACTCAGCAACACCATCAAGCATTTAACATCCTCATCACAGGGATCCCAGAATGAGAAAAGAGAGAAAAGGGGCAGAATATTTATTTGAGGAAATAACAGCTGAAGAAATATGAGGAAGGAAACAGAAATCCAGATTCAAGAGGTAGATCCTGGAACCAGATTAACCCAAGGAGATCTGCTCCAAGACACACAGTAATCAAAATGGCAAAAAGGAGTGCTACAGAGAATGTTTAAAGCACCAAGAGGGGATTTAAAAAAAAAAAAAAAAAACACCCAACAGCGCATACAGGGGAACCCTAGAAGGCAATCAGCTGAGTTTTCAGCAGAAACACTGCAGGCCAGAAGGGAGTGGCATGATATATTCAAAGTGCTGAAAGGAAAAAAGCTGTAGCCAGGACAACTCTGTCCAACAAGGCTATCACTCAGAACAGAAGGACAGATAAAGTGCTTCCCAGAAAACAAAAGTTAAAGGAATTCATGACCACTAATCAGCCCCACAGGAAGTGTTAAAGGAGATTTTTCTAGTGGAAAGAAAAGATCATAAGTAAGATTAAGAAAAGTAGGAAGTAGGAAGCAGCAGTAAAAATAAGTATGTTTATAAAAATCAGCCAAAGGACTCACAAAATAAAAGGATGTAAAGCACGACACCATATACCTAAATGATGAGGTGGGGGAGAGGAGTAAAGAATGGGTTCATCTTAAACAACCATCAACTTAATACAGACTGCTCTAAGCAGAAAATGTTATGTACAAACCCAACGGTAACCACAAATCAAAAGCCAGGAATAGGTGTGCAAAAATGAAAGGGCAAGGTAACCACATATATTACTAAAAAAAGTCTGCACTAGACATGAGAGTAGGGAGCAAGGGAGGAAAGGAACAGAAGACATACAAAAACAACCACAATGGAATGGCAAATAAAACAAAATGGCAACATGTACATCCCTATCAATAATTACTTTGAATGTAAACGGACTAAATGCCCCAATCAAAAACACTGGGTAATAGAACGGATACAAAACAAAAAAAGACCCATCTATACGCTGCCTACGTAAAACACCCATTTCAGATGGTGAGACACCTGCAGACTGAAAGTGAAAGGGTGGAGAAGCATTTATCGTGCAGACAGACACGATAATGAAGCCAGGACATGGGACAAAACAGACTTTAAAGACTGTAAGAGACAGAGAATGACACTATATAATCATAAAGGGAACAATCCAACAAGAAGCTATAACAATTGTAAATACTTATACACCCAATATGGGAGCACTCATATACATAAAACAGTAATAACAAACACGTAGTAAACTGACAGTAATACAGTAATAACAGGGGACTTTAACACCCTAGTTACATCAACAGATAGATCATCCAAACAAAATCAACAAGAAAACAGTGTCTTTGAATGACACATTTGACCAGATGATTTTAACATATATTCAGAACATTCCACCTTAAGAATATACACTTTATGGGATCCCTGGGTGGCTCAGTGGTTTGGCGCCTGACTTCGGCCCAGAGCATGATCCTGGTGTCCCAGGATCGAGGCCCACATCGGGCTGCCTGCATGGAGCCTGCTTCTCCCTCTGCCTATGTCTCTGCCTATCTCTCTGTATCTCTCATGAATAATGAATAAAATCGTTAAAATATATATATATATGTATATATATGTATATATATATATACACTTTACAAGTGCATATGGAACACCTTCCAGAACAGATCACATATGAGTCCACAAAACTAGTCTCAATAAATTACAAAAGATTAAAGTCATACCATGCATCTTTTCTAACCATAATATTACAGAACTAGAAACCCAACACAAGAAAGAGTCTGGAAAGAGCACGAATACATGCAGGTTAAATAACATACTGTCAAAAAATGAATAGGTCAACCGAGAAATCAAAGAGTAAAATTTAAAAATATATGGAAAAAAAACTAATGAAAACGAAAGCACAATTGTCCCAAATCCTTGGGATGCAGCAAAAGCTGTCCAGAGAAGGAATTTTATAGCCACACAGGACTATCTCAAAAAGCAAAAAAATCTGAAATAACCTTATGTCACAGCTAAAGGAGCTAGAAAAAGAACAAAATCAGCAGGAGGACAAAAATACTAAAGATGAGAACAGAAATAAATGAAACAGAAACAAAAAATAAAAAAAGAGACCAAGGCACCTGGATGGCTCAGTTGGTGGAACATGGGACTCTTGATCCTGGGGTCATGAGTTTGAACTCCATTTTGGGTGCAGAGATTACTTAAAAAACAAATCGCATCGATGAAATCAGGAAACCAGGAACTAGTTCTTTGAAAAGATCAATAAAATTGATGAACATTTAGTCAGGCTCAAAAAAAAAAAAAAAAGAGCAAGAGAGGGAGGACTCAAAATCAGAAGTGAAGAGGAGAAATAGCACTGCGGAAATATAAAAGATTATAATAGAAGAGTATTATGAAAATTATACAGCAGCAAACTGAGCAATAAGAAATGAATACATTCCTAGAAACATAATCTACCAAAACTACAAGAGGGAAGAAAGAAAATTTGAACAGATCAATTACCAGCAAAGGAATGGAATCAGTATCAAAAGCTCCCAAGAAACAAAGTCCAGGACCGGGTGGCTTCACAGGCGAATTCTACCAAACATTAAAAAAAGGAGTTACACCTATTCTCAAACTGTTCCTAAGACAAGAGTGGAAGGAAAACTTCCCAATTCATTCTACAAGGCCAGCATTGCACCGATACCATAACTAAAGACACTACAAGTAAAGAGAACTGAGGCCAACATTGCTGATGAATACACATGCAAAGTCCTCAACGAAATACTAGCAAACTGAATCCAACAATACATTAAAAAATTATTCACGATGATCAAGTGGGATTTATTCCTGGGATGCAATGGTTGTTCAATATTTACAAATAAGTCAATCTGATACATGAATAAGAGAAAGAACTAAAACCATATGACCGTTTCAAAAGTTGCAGAAAACACATTTGACAAAGTACAACATCCATTCATGAAAAAAAAAAAAAAACTCAGGAAAGTAGGTTTAGAGGGAACATACCTCAAAAATAAAAGCCGTATATGAAAAACCCAGAGTGAACATCATACTCAATGCTGAAAACCAGAGATTTTCGTAAGGTCAGGAACAAGGGAAGGATGCCCCTGCGCCACTTTTATTCGACGTAACACCGGAAGTCATAACCACAGCAATCAGACAAGAAAAAGGGAAACAAAGGCAACCAGATCAAGAAAGAAGAAAAATTTTCACTGTTTGCAGATAACCTGATACTATATGTAGAAAACGTTAGAGACGCCACCAAAAAACCTGCTAGAATTGATAAATGAATCCAGTAATGTCACAGGCTACAAAACCAGTATACAGAAATGTGGGATTTGTATACACTAAATAGAAGCAGCAGAAAGAGAAAATAAGAAAACAAAGAGTTTCTTTTACAGTTTACACCCATTTACAGTTGCACCAAAAATAATAAAACACCAAAGACTAAGCTTAACCAAGGAGGTGAAAGACCAATACTCCGAAAACTATAAAACAATCATGAAAGAAGGTGGAGGTGACACAAACGGGCAGATCCCCAGGCTCAGTGGCTGAGCGAGGCAGTACTGGTAGAGCCCCCGCGCCTCCCAGGGTACACACGGCCTTAACGCGATCCCTATCATCACACCCGGAGCACTTGTGACAGAACTAGAACAATCCCAGAATTTATATGGAACCACAAAACCCCCCTAGGAGCCAAAGCGTCGTGAAAGAGAAAAACGAAACTGGAAGTCTGACAATCCCAGATTTCGAGCTACACTGCAAAGCGGTAGGAAAACCCTCAGCGACAGCGGCAGCGACAACGCCCCTCCCAGGGGCGATCTTCCAGCACTGAGGCTGCCCCCCCCCCCAGCACGGGAGCCACAGCACCTGTGGGGAACACCAAGCGCCAAAGGAGCAGGACAAAGAGCCGACGGGGAGGTAACAGAGGGGGCCGAGGCCCAGCAGCTCAGCGGGGCACCCGTCACCCGGCCCCGTACACATGCGGCGGGAGGCCCAATGCACACGCCCGTCGCTCACCCCGCGTACGTCTCTGCCACAGGAGGCTAAGCACGCCGGCGACACGGTGGTGTGTGTGCTCAGAGCACACAGGGACCCAGGCGGGACGCACGTCTGCTGTGTGCCGTGCGTCTGACCACAGCGAGCAGGTCGTGTAAGTCGCGTGTGTAGCGCACAGAGGTGGGGGCGCGCCAGCAGTCAGGGTAAGTCGGGTGTGTGCGGGTGCAGGTGCACACACAGCTGGGCCACCCGGGCACCGGCTCCTGGACAGGCGTGAGCCCGGAACTGCTCGTGCACGCAGGGAAGCTCCTGTGCACAGAGCCTCCCCGACACCCGGGGCTGCCACCCACCCGGCGCTGCGAGCCCCCGCCCCGTGGGTCCGGGCAGGACGGACGCGGTACTGACCAGGGACTGCAGGATGGCGTGGTTGGTGGCGTTCATGCACGAGTCCAGCGGGAAGGAACACTCGCCCTCACAGTAATAGGCTGAGTAGCCCTGGGGGGCGATGACCCAATCCTGGGGGGTAATGGGAGAGGGTGAGTCCCGGCGGACGCCCCCTCCTGAGCCCCGAATCTAGCACCCAGCGTGGCATGACTCGGGCCGCCCCTTCCCCTCCCGCAGCCCCAGGCCAGGCTGCCGACCCTCGGCTCCCTCCAGGCAGGCTCCCCCAGGAGGCACCACCAGCAGGCCCGGCAGGGGGCGGGCACAGCTCTGTCCCCCGGAGCCCACGCCTCCTGCAGCTGCAGCCCCAGCCTCTGTTTCCCTGTTGCAGAGCTGACGTGTCATGGCTGAGGATTCAGACTGGCCCCGTTTCCCCGGTTTTACCCCAAAGCACCTCCTCACACTAAGACATTCTCCCTTCAGAAAACACATCAGAACCTAACGCACAAGAAAATTAAAGTCACCGTAATGGGACCTCCCCCCGGGGACACACTTAGGATCTTCGGGTGGGGACGGTCATTTAAGCAAAGGAGGCGAATCGGAACTTACCAGCCAGCCCAGGTCCTGGAAGCTGACGTAGAGCTCGTGCCGCCGGCACACCTGCCGGCCATCGGCGCCGTGAACGTCATCTGCAGGGACAGAAGCAGGGGCTTTCCTGGGGTTCCTGCTCCGGGCAGCCACCACAGGGAGCTCCCAGGGCGGGGACACCCTACCGGGCACATTTGTTGAATAAATGAATGAAGTGAAACTAATGCCCTGGTGTCCTGAAGCCCATCCTGCAGCAGTGCTGGTGCCATGACCCAGCTCGAGAGCCTTCGCCGGCTCCAGGTGGCTCCCGATCGCTGCAGGGCAACCCTGCAACTTGCTCAGAGCCTCCCCTGACCTCCAACTGCGGCCCCGCGATGCTCCCGTAAACAGCCAGGGGACCCTGGGCCACAGGTGGCTCCTCCTTTTCTGCAGAGACCCCTCCTGACCTCACCCCACCTCTCCTGCCACACCCATTCCACCCGATGGAGGGGCTCCTGGAGGCCAAAGGGTGACCCCCCGTGGAGGGAAGGGGGCAGGAGGGCAGGGGCAGGGCAGGCCCATCCCTGATCCTGAGCGGCTCAGCCTGGTGGGACACAAACAACTGTGGATCCTCGGGGGACCCAGGGGGGACCTGAGAGCCACCAGTGCCTGGAGGAAGGGGCACCTGAAGCTAAGGGAGACTTCTGGAAAAAGCCCTGGTGCCAGGGGAGGGCAGAGAAGGCGCCCCTGGGAGGCGGGGACGGAGGCCGGTGGCCGGTCCTCGGGGCCCACGAGGTAAGCAGGTGTCAGACAAGCGTTGGAGGGTGACCACAGGCTTGAAGCCGCTGAGGCCCCGAGGGTTCGGTCCCCGCCGCCGTCCTCGGCCCGGCCCAGGCCCGCCCCGGACCTCACCGAAGATCCCTGGGAGGCGGTTCGGGTGCGGCAGCTCGTTGCTTTTCTTCGGCGGCCTCCTCTTCAGGGGCCTCGCTGCCCGAGGGGCGCGGACGGGACCGGGGCTCGCCCTGAAAAAAGTGACCAGGAAAGGCTGCTTGGAGCGCGGCGCCCGTCGCCCCAGCAGACCGGCCAGGCCAGGATCCACGCTGTGCCCTGGGACGGAGAGAGGAGAAAGGCGGTCACTCGCGGGCGGGGGTGCACGGGGACGGCGGGGACCCTCCACCATGGCCTGCACGGTGTCCCCACCCGGAGGGACACGGTCCCAGGGGCACGGGGGGGAGGGGCCTCGCCACCACAGGGTCGCTGTTTGTGACACCGGTGAACCCTCTACACGTTCGAGCTCCTCCCACTGGTGACCTCAGGCCTCTCCACGGTCCCTGGACCACGTGCTTCCCAGGAAGCCTCAGAGCCAGGCTGCCAGGGGCGCACAGCACCCCGGGTCCCACCTCCGTCCGAGGGCCCCGAGGCTTTCGGGGGATCGATGGATCTGTGACCCAGGGGACTGGGGCGGTCGCCAGGTGGGAGCCACGGCTTGCTCTGCCTGGCACGGCCAAGAGCAGGGCGCTGAGTGTCCCCTGAGGCCCACAGGTGGGACACAGGGCAGCGGGGCAGAGACATCTGGCCAGAGGCCCAGGGCCGGGGTCCAGCCCACGTCGGTCTGACCCCAGTCCTTACTCACTTACAGGGTTAACCCCAGGTCTGTGGGTCACAAGAGAGGAAAGGCTGTGGGGGGGGGACACGGGGACCTCGGGCTAGGAAGAGGGACACCCGGGAAAATGGGATTTGATCCCGCAGCTGCTTAGAGACGAGGATGCCAGGAGAAACACTCACGACCCTGGGAACGTCCCCTCCACCAGTAAGACTCCCTGGGCCCCTTGTCTTTCCAAATGTCCTCCTGACTTTTTAAAGATCTTTTATTTATTTGCGGGGGGAGGGGCAGGCGGAGAGGGAGGGAGCCTCTCAAGCAGACTCCCCGCTGGCGCAGGGCCCCGCGGGGCGCGGGCCCAGGACCCTGAGATCACGAGCTGAGCCAAACCCAAGAGTTGGCCGCTCCACCGACTGGGCCACTCGCCTCCTGGGTTTTTAATTGTCAAAGTGACACAACAGCAATGCAAAGTGGCCTCGGAGGAAAATACCACTTGGAAATCTCTCCCCACTCCAACTCGGCATTTTCATTTTTCTGGAATGTTATCATGCCAATCAAAGCTTTACACAACAGTCACCGTAATAGTCTCTATTTTTTCCAACTTTTTCACCCAAACATGGTCACTGCAATTAAGATGTCTCCACTCCGAGCATTTCAAGCCTATAAAACTCCTTTGAGAAAATATACATAATATTTGGATATTAGCTCCACTCCAGGCACGTGGGGTACGTGCTGGCTTTCGCGATAAAGACGAGTGGCCACAGGCCCCTTCATTTTCTCTTCCTGAGGAATTTTGTTAAACGACAGGAGCTGAACACTAAGTCCATCTTATGTTTCGTGTAACGCAGAGCCAACAGCTCCATTCTGGGGACACGTCACCTCGGGGTGGCCACCCTGACCCCCCTCACGTATGCAGAGAAACACACGCGTTGAGCACACAGTACGCAGACGTGCACACGCACAAGCACACACGTTGTTCCGTCGGCGGCCCTCCCGCGACTCGCCGTGACACAGCGCAGGTCAAGGGCACCGCCCGCCCCACCGCGGTCCTGCTCTGCTGGCGACGGTACCCCCTAGACAGCCGAGCTTTGGGCCGTGTCCTCGGGCCAAGATGCTCCAACAACCAGTCAACCCGGACACTGACCTCTGACCTCACCGCCACAAACAGGTGCGCTGGACCCGTTAGAGGCTCCACTCGGGACGAATCCTGCCCGATTGCGGCCCCTGCTCTGGGCGCAGGCCCTTCCGCACCCTCCGGCCCACCTCAGCCTGCGGGGGGGGGGGTGTGACCCAGGAGCCTCGCTGAGGGACCTTCAGGGCGCCGGGCTGAAAGCTGGACGGTCCCAGCCCTGGCCCAGGTCCGCTCTGTCCCTCTGCTTAGGATTCTCCATCACGGGGGGACAAGGGGCTCATCCCTCCTCCTCCCTTCCAGCGCCCTACTCTCCTCTAGCCGGCTGCGCCCGGGAAGCCTGGCCTGCCCCACGGGGCGGCTGGACAACCGTCAGGTCCCCTCCCCGGATGCCCCAGACGGTGCCCCACCATCCATCCCGCCCCCAGGTGGCCCCATCAGGGCGCAGGGGCTGCCTTCCCTCAGGGTGAGGCCCCAGGGAGGCCGCTCACAGGCCTTCCTTCACCCCCGAGACTCCCCAGGCCTGGCCCACATGCTCCTGAGGGCTGTGTGCACCTCACAGCGACGTGAGGGAGGGTGCCCGCTCCACGCCAGGCTGTGGTCTCATCCTCACACACACACATTTGCACGCACACACGCCTGCAGATGAACTCACTTTGTTCCCGTAGGGGACTCTGTAGGTTCGGGGTGAAGCCACCACAGCCTCTCCTGGTTCTAAGGGAGCAGCGACAGCAGCAGGTGTAGCGCTCCAGGACAGACACAGGGGTCTGAGTGCCCGGGGTGACACAGGAAGCCCGTGACTGGACATGAGAACTCCCGGAAGGGGCCTAGGGTTGCTTCTAGAAGCCCTCCTACCACAGGCCGCCGCCTCTGACAGCACAGGCTGGACTGTGCATCCACGGAGGCACCTCGCTCCCCGCCCTGTCCCCGCACCCCCCGGGCTCCGGCCCAGCTCCACAGCCTCGCTGTCCTTCCAGAGACATCTATTTAGCCGTGAGGAGAACGAGCAGGGAGGAAGAGGGCAGGCTACCGGGAAACAGAATTTGGCAGCGAGACGAATGGCCCCAGAGGAAAAGTCAGAGGGGCCGCGGGAAGACGAGCTCACGCCGACAGCACCCCCGCTCACGACGCACGTTGACGCTTGTGCATTTTTCACGGTGCTGGCGAAGCGGGGCCCTGGGCACGGGGGTGGTGGCTCCTTCCTCATCACCCCCCACATCTCGGGGCCCGGTCGCCAGGGAAGGCCCTTCCCAGAAAGCCTTGCTGCGGGCTCCTCCGAGCTGCAGGGAACTTCATGGAGTATCACAGGGAGGAAGGCCCCCGGGGGCCCCGGGACGAGCAAGTCTCCTCAGGACCCACAGAACATACAGGACAAACGGCTGCGCTCTCCCCTTGCTTTTAACTGAAGCCACAGCCCTCGTGAGAGAAGAGTCTGTGCGGCGGTAGCAAGTCTGAGACGCCGGGAGAACCGGTCGGGCCGCCTGGCCCCACGGCTGTGCTCACCTCCTCTGGGTGAAACCCCAACGGGCTCAGACGAGACGCGCCCTCTGTGAGCAGGGCTTCCTTCCTGGGCGAGGCTGCAGTGCTGCGAGGGTCCGAGGTGGTGACACGCGGGGGGCCGCCCGCTGCCTCGTCCACCGTCAGGCCGTCCCAGAGCTCCATCAGCATCAGGACGTCCGGTGCACGTCGCACCCGGCCCCCCCGGCGGTGAGCCGGTCCACACGGCGCATCCCGGGCGGTGGCAGGTGCACCTGTCCCAGACTTGGGGTTCGCTGTCCTTGGTGCAGTGGTCCACGGGGCCACCACTCCGGTCCTGAGACTGGACACCAAATCCACGGCACCCCCATGCCTCTCACCTTCTTTCCGGGTATCGTCCAGTCGCCAGGAATCCCACGTGGCTCCTGGGACACTGAGGTGGACGTGTCCCCTCGAATCATGGCAAACCAGTCGTCGCTGGAGAAAAACAGCCCCCGGGGAAAACACGGACTGTCCGCTTGCCCACAGCGACGGGATCTGCACCCACCTCATCTTTGAATGGAGACGGACCCAAGCCCAGGACCGTCCCCGTGCAGAGGACAGTCCAAGCCAGGCTGACGCAGCTGCTGGCCAGAGGGGGATTCCTACGCCCAAACCGGCGTGCGCGCCTCCTCAAATTCCGGAGCTGCCCGTGTTGGATTCAGGCCTGGGGGTCACCGACAGACTCGGCCTCTTCACCCTCCTCCGTCCGCAGCTTCACCGCTCACTGCCTTTCTCACATTCCCCCCTGTGTTCTGGGTCCACATAAACGTTAGGAACGTGGATGGCTTCCGGGGCAAACGTCCCCATACCCACGATTTCTTCCACCTCCACCACTGAGGTTTTCCAGCTTTGCCCATGGACACGTTGGAATTCCTGGCGCTTCTTCCGAAGATGATGTTTCCTGCGGGGTTGGCCTTCCACCCTTCTGCCCGCAGAACCGGCCGCGATGGCTCGCTGCAGAGGACAGTGGCTCCCGTGACACTCCCTCACCTCTCGGGGCCGGCTCGTGATCGAGATGCTGCCGAAGGGCGCGTACCTGATGTGGGGGGCCTCCTCCTGCACCACAGTCCTGGAGGCCGTGTAGAACGCGGGCACCCCAGCACCCGCCACCCCCGCACGGATGCGCTCGGCCAGGGAGCCCTGGGCTGGCAGCTCCAGCTCCTGCTCGCCCGACAGGGACTGGCTCTGGCACAGCGAGTTCTCCCCCATGTAGCAGCAGATGCTGCGGGTGATCGCTCGGTCCCAGTAAGAGGCCCGGCCCGAAGTCGTCCACCCCATGTCGCTGCTGACCACACGCAAGTCCCTGACCCGTGTCTTGAGCAGCGCCTTGACAGGTTCTGGAATCCCGCAGACCCCTAAGCCGCCGACCATGGTCCTGGCCCTGTGGGTCGTGTCTCTCACCAGCTCCGCGGGATCCGTGTAGGAGAATCATCGCTGGTGACCAGGCTGCACACGGCGCCCTTGGTCTTGGCCAGCACAGGCCCCAAGCGGCCGGCGGGTCACAGCATCCCAGGGCCACCACGGGCCTCCAGAAGGCTGCCATCGTGGGCTCCACCTCTGGGCTCGGGTCCAGGTCAGGGACAGACCGCCACCACCCATCATGGAGCAGGGAGGGCAGGCAGGGCAGTGACACGGGACCAGGCTTCCCCCCATGTCCCAGCCCCTCATGCTCAGAGGGCTCCGGAAGCCACGTGCTTCCAGGCATGCGGGACCCAGACCCTGGACCCTGCAGCCCCACAGGGAGGGAGTGGTGCCTGTGGAGGCCCCGACCAGGTCACTGAGGAGCAGACAGACCCTGGGTCTGGGGGTTGGTGGGAAGACTGCCCTCTTCAGCCCACCACCCTGCGGGATGGGAGCCGCATCACATGGTCCCTCCTCGGCAGCTCTCTCCATGTGAGAGGCCCCAGGGCTCTGGGCGGTCCCCTTCCTTCTCCATGGCCATCCCCTTCCCAGGACCTGCTCCAGGCCCATGGCTCTCAACCCATGTAGACGTCAGCGCTTCCCACACGGGTGCCTCCAGCACTCACCCGTCCTAGATGACGGTCCATCTGACGTTCCCCGGGGCTCTCAATAACATCACCCAAAGAGCACTCTTGGTTTGCTCCCTCAAGCCTGCCCCTCCTCTACTGTTACTCAGGCAGGAGAAAAAAGATTCGATTAAAATGGCCCCTGGCTGGATCCACACTTTCCCCGATTCCTCCTCCACCTGCTTTTCTCCATTTCTGCTGCTGCCAACAAGCCCCTGTCTGCTCCCACCGCACACGTGTGGCTCAGGGCCTCTGACTTGGCTCTTGTCCCGCACAGACTACTCCCGCTGCTGATGTCGGGGGCGGGGACTGTCGCATACATGTGGTCAAGGTCTTGGTCTACAACAGCTGACGTTTACAGAGAAACTGCGAAGACCCTGCAGAGTCCCAGGTGCCCAGGGCCAGTTTCCCCGGGAAATGTTGGCATTGGTCAGCGCGGTGCATTTGTCGTGACTAATGAACCGATGTTGCTGTCTGATGCTGCGCTAAACACGACGGGTTCGGACCCCATCCGTCTTCCTCAATGTCCTCTTCTCCTCCGGGGTCCCATCCACTTGTTACCACTGCTCAGGCCCCGTGGGCTGTTACAGTATCTCAGACCGTCTCCGTATGTGATGACCTCGACACGTTGCGAAGTACTTGTCAGACGTTCTGTAGCGTGTCCCGCAACTTGGGTTTGTCTGACGTCTCTCTAACAGTGAGAGGGGGTTCTGGGTTTGGGAGGAAGACCAGGAGATGAGGGCCCTTCTCATGCCATCATGTCAAAGGGACACAGGACGGATGTGACATTCCTGTGAGCGTTGATCACCTGCCGGGGTCGTGAGGTCAGCTTTCTCCTCTACTTCCCCCCCGCCCGGCCCTCCTGGACTTCGGGGAAGCGAGTCACTAAGCGGAGTCCTACTGGGGTGGAGGGACCCCTCCTCGAGGGGCTGTCTCAGAAGCCTCTTTTCTAAAAGCCGGAATCAGATCCTGTCATCCTCCGCTGCTATGGAATACAGCGAGCTGTCAAGGCTCCAACACCGGGCCCCGCGTCACCCGCACTCAGCCTGCCCCGCCAGCGGTCAGTCTCCTGTCCCACCTCGCCCTGACCGCCCGCTCCAGCCACGGCAGCCCCGTGTGTGGCCCAGAAACGCCCATCCTGCACCCGCCTTCGGCCTCTCCCTCTGCACTGCTGCCCACGAAGGAGGCTCTCCCGGGCTACCTGGGGAATGAGCGCAGGCGTGAAACCTCGTTCTACAGAGGAGGAAACAGACTGGGCAGGGAAGCATCCTGCCGAGGTCACCGGGGGAGAGCGCTGCAGCGCTGGGACTTAAAGCCAGGCCCCTCTGATCCGAGTCTGAGGGTGTGATCCCTTCCCTGAGGCCCTGCCACTACAGACACTCCCCACTGCTCACGCTGCTCGTGGCAGGGACAACATGGACTCTCTCTTAGCAACTCAAATGGTTCTGCAAAAGGAGAGGAGGGAGACTGTGGTGGTGGGGGCCTCCCACCATGGGAACCTCACCCTCTGTGCCCCGCTGAGGCCCCACAGCGGGTAGGGGATCATCACTCAGCCACCGGGCTGAGAAGGGCCAGGCCTCCGGGGCCAGATGCGGGGGGTAGGGGCCGCAGCCACCTCCCGCCAGCAGCTTCGGAGGAGCCCCCAGGAGGAGGTCTGCTGCCCGGGCCTGAGCCTTACCATCTTCCATTTCCACATAGAGGCGGAGCCCCAGGTCCTTGTTCCGGCCCAACAACCAGCGGCCACTGGCTGCTGTCACGTCCAACACCAGCCAGCCCTCGTCCCCAGCTCGGAGCGTCTGAAGATCCAAAAAGAACAAGTCAGACTCCCTGTGGACACGAAAAAACAATTAACTGAGGGCCGGCACAGCTGCCTTTGTGTTTCCAGCCCCCACCTTGGGGCCCACTCGTGGGGCACCTACCCCGCCTGGCTCGGGCTGGGCCCCTCGCCTGCCTCATCTCACCGTATCTACTGTGGGAAGGTGTTGCTGTACCCAGTAGGGACGTGGAAACTGAGGCTCAGGAGCTCAGTGACCCGCCCACGGTCCCACAGCCAGGACACCAGTGGAGGGATTTGCAGCCGGACCAATGCTGGGCTTCTCCCCGTGGTGACGCGAGGCCTCTGGCCATGTGTCCTTCTGTCTCTGAGGGTGTGTCCCCCGGGAAGCTCCCCTCCATCCCTCCATCCTCTGGGGAACGTCCCCTCCACGGCCAGGCCAGACACACCCACAGGCTCATCGGGAGGCGGGTGCAGGGTAGGCACCTGTTGGACTGCTCCCTGACCACCTCGAACGTGCTGATGTGCAGAGTCCTGTTGAGCAGGTGGGTGCTGGCCAGCTTGTAAATCCGGAACTCAGCGGCTGTGACCGCCTCCCCCTCTGGGATCTGGGTAAGGTCAAAGTGGAACTCCTTCCAGTGGGGCTCCTGGTGGCCCAGGGTGCGGTCACGCTCCACTGTAAGACAGAGCGGGGCTGTGGGTCACCTGTGTTCTGGGCAGAGCCGGGAGGGCGCCGGGGGCCTGGTGGCCTGGGTGGGGACGGCTCCCTCCTCCTCTGCAAAGGGGCCTGCTCCCAGGCCCTGCCTCCTGGGGCTGAGACGGCTTCGCACAGGGCCCCGCACACAGTGGTGCCGCAAGAGCAGCCTCTGCCTCTGGCCCCCAACCCCAAACCCAGCCGGCCCCGCCCCATCCCCGCTGGCTCTGGGACCCCAGGATGAACAGAGGCCACATCCCTCCTCAGGGAAGAGGAGCAGGCACAGAACCGAGTGCATTTCTGAGGCCAGTGTGTGTGCATGGGAGCCTGGGGAGGGGAGCGTTTGCAGCTGACACAGGGGCTGGGCCCCGTGGGGTGACGGCACATGGGCCACAGTGTCCCTGGAGGAGGACACCGCAGAAGGAAGGGCCAGCCTGAACACAGGGCTGAGGCACAGACGGCACAGGAAGGGCAAACAACAGCCTTGAGACACAGCAAAGGGCCAAAGGATGGAGGTCCTGCCTGGGGAGAATGCGGAGGAGGAAGGAGGGCCAGGGGGAGACTTGGCAGGAGCAAGGACAAGCAAGGGATGAGCGATCGCCCCTGGGGACACCTGGTCAGGTCCTGGGGAGGCTGGACGGTCCCATGACGTGGTGGGATCTGAGCAGGCTTCCCAGAGGAGCTGCCACCTGCCCTGGCCTTGAAGGACGGGACAGAGTCGTGTCGGGTGGAGCAGGTGGCGGGATGGTATTCCAGGCACAGGGGACCTGGTGGGCGCAGGTGTGGGTGCGGGGGCGCCCGCAGATCAGCGGTGGGGCTGGGCGGTGAGCCTGGCTGTGCTCTGGCTCCGAGGGCTGGCATTCCGGCCTAGGGGCCCGGGCTATGCCTCTGGCCAGTGGGGTTCAGGGTTCTGGGCAGCAGGGGCGCAACGTGGGTTGGGAGGCGGGGGCGTGGAAGACAGAGGAGGAGGGGAAGGTGAGGCACAGGCTGGAGGGGGCCGAGGCGGGCCCGATGGCCGGGCTGGCGTGTCTGGACAGGAGGCTGGGGGGGCGACTGAAGCCCACATGTCCCCCGCTGCCCGGAAATGCCCAGGACGGTATATTTAGCAGCGTCTTACTTTAGCCTCCTGTCACTTTCAAAGGCCACAAATCTGTGTTTCCGGAAAGCAGGGGCGGGAGCCGCCCAGCACCTTCCCCAACCCCGACGCTGAGATTTTAATTACACGTCTGTGAGTCTTTTTAAAAACTGTCTCTCTGGCTACTGGGCTCAGTGACCACAAGTCACCAGGCTGGTGATGGAGGCGGATGTGGGAGCATTTCCTGGCCTCGCGGTGGGGACCGGGTCCAGGGATGGACAGGCAGGCAGCTGGGCAGGGCGGGCCAGTGTCACCGTGACACACATGATGACAGGAGGAGATGGGCTCCCGGCCCCGGGAGCAGAAGGAACGGGACGTCCAGCCTCTGACAGGGTGGGGGGCGCACGGTACGTGCCCACCCCGGAGCCAGGCTGTCCAGGGGGCAGTGTGACCCAGGGTGGGATCCGGGTCCTCCCACGGGGGCAGAGAGTGTGGAGGGCAGGGCTCTGGACCCTCACCGAGGACGTGTGCCACGAATATGGACACACATGTCCCCTCCGCCCTACAGACACGCTCACACCCACACCTGCAGAGCTTTGGTGACATTTTGTGGACTCAGGGACCACAAGGAGCACCTCTGTCACCTGGCTGTGTGAGGCTCCCAGATGTGCAGGACGACACAGGTGGAGGCCATAGGCTGTGACAGGGTGTGGCACAGAGAGTGAAGGATGGTGGCCGGGGGGTGGGGGCGGCCTCCCGACTCCTCCCAGAGCAGCCAGCAGGGACCTGCTCCCCGGGCTGGGGACTGACAGGCGGGTCCCCGAACCCCAGGCAAGCTCGGTCTGCAGGCCCGACGCTGACATCCTGCTGGATCTGGGGACTGAGAGAATGACCCCGAGCCTGCCAGCTCCACAGGGGGGACCGCGCTCTACGGCCTCCCTCCCTGGCTGACCCGGGGCCCACGTGCGCTGGTCAAGGGAGCCTGGTGCACCCAGTTCCAAGCTTCCACCCTGTGGGTTTGTGAAACTGATGAACCGGCCAGCAGTTCAGCCAGGAGACTGCCACCCTGGCTGTCCCAGACGAGCACTGGGAGGAGGGACAGTCTCAGGAAGTCATGTTTTCATCAGAAGCTGATAAATTTGCTGGGATGCAGCAATACATTGGACATGACTAACTGGCCAAAGGGGAGCGCCCCGTCGCTCTGCTGGAACAGTGCATATGCCCAGCTTTCTAGCAGTTGCTTCTGTGCATTTAGTAAAAGTTTTTATTTTTTTATTTTTAAAAGATTTATTTATTAATGAGAGAGAGAGTGCGCGCGTGCAAGTGAGCAGCAGAGACACAGGGAGAGGGAGAAGCAGGCTCCATGCAGGGGGCCCGACGTGGGACTTGATCCTGGGTCTCCAGGGTCAGGCCCTGGGCTGAAGGCGGCACTAAACCACTGAGCCACCCAGGCTGCCCTATTTTTTTTTTTTTTTTTTGTGGGGAGAGCAGAGGGAGAGGAAATCCTAAGCAGGCTCCATGCTGGATCTTGCAACCCTGAGATCATGACCTGAGCTGAAGTCTAGCGTCTTAATATACTTAATTGACTGAACCCCCCAGGTGTCCCAGAATAAGCTGGAGTTGAGGAGCAGCGGCTATTAGGATTTGGATTTGCCCCTACAGTAGTTGCTGGATGGGCAGCCCCTGCTCTCGCCCACTACCAGAGGGTTGAGAAGTATAGGTGCTCTGGCCTGTAACTGGGGCTTCTGACCCTACCGGTGACCAGGTACTTTCCCTGGCTTCACGCTCTTCATCTAGTGGGGATACTAGCAGTCTTTCCACAAAGGGCCCTGAAAGGGCTTTGGGAGGGGCAGGCACTATCGAGTAGGTAGGAACTTCCACAGGAGTGGGGAAGGGGTGCTGGCCCCTGATCTCCTCACTTCATCCCTGTATCAAAGTGACAACATCCTGCCAGTACCAGGAGTTCCTTCATGTGTGAATCTCGAGAGCCATGGGGGAGAAAAGGGAGACTTTCAATTTTCTTTTTCCAAATAAGAGTACGGAATGGAAGGTTCTGTAACATAAAAATATATTAATTCAAGTGAAAGGCATTTGGATGGTCTCAAGCTCCCTCCTATTCTCCTCCTGACCCCTGTCCAGGCACTTGATCCTCTGGGCCTCAGTATCCACATCTGCAGAATGGCCATTTGATACAGGGTCAAGTGGAACTGCAAAAGGCCATGGTTGCTACCATAGTAGGTACTTGGTTCTGGTCCAGAAATGCTTCTACCATATTTCACAGGAGCATTTCCCTCCTGGTGCACCCTCCTGCCGAGTTTGCACTTCCCCAAGGTCTGGAATCTCCCAAAGATGCCCAGGCTCAGAGAGTAGCCCTTCAGAATCACCACTGAGGCCGTTCTGGCTCAGGCACAAAGCAGATAGTGACCCTTTACGAAAGCGCTGAAAATTCCAGAACATCAGAGCCCCAGGGACACAGGTCATCACACACAGTCCCCTTCCCCTTTTCTTTTTTCTTTTCTTTTTTTAATTTTTTTAAATTTATTTATTTATGATAGTCACAGAGAGAGAGAGAGAGGAAGAGACATAGGCAGAGGGAGAAGCAGGCTCCATGCACCAGGAGCCCGATATGGGACTCGATCCCGGGTCTCCAGGATCGTGCCCTGGGCCAAAGGCAGGCGCCAAACCGCTGCGCCACCCAGGGATCCCCCCCTTCCCCTTTTCTATACACACAGAGATGGAACCTAGGGGTCCTGACTCCTGTCTGGGCTGCTTCCACCACATCAGGGCAGACCTCCACCATCTGATGTTGAAAGAAAAGCATAAAAATCCAGTTGGAAGTGGCCTGTTGCTGCTCCCCCCCCCCGCCCCTGCTATTGCTGATGGTCTGCAAAGGGAATTTATGGGAAAGGCCAAGGTCCGTACAATGTGATTTCTTGGGTTTTCCCAGTAAATTTTTTTTGCTACCACTTGTGGGGTTGGGAAGTTCATTTCCCAGCCCGCGGGTAGATTTGGCCAGGATGAAGGAGCAATGGGTGCTCCCTGCCTGGTATGTTCTGGATCCCGGCCTTCTGAGATATGTCCTGCTGGGAATCCTCTGTGGTAGCTCTGTGGGGGACCACTGATGCCTGGAGGAAGATTTCTTGGTAGTGAATTATTCCCCCCATCTTCAATATCTCGGCCAAGGATTTGTAATCTGGAGCGGGGGGGGGGGGTGTTCCCATAATTTCACCTCCTTTAAAAAATTTTTTTTCACCTCCTTTGGGCATGTGGGAAAAGATCCTGATTATATATGCTCAGCAGGCTTTCTAAAAACATTTTTTTCTTTCCCTTTTTTTTTTCTTTTTTAGCATTCATTTTTCCTTGTGACATCCAGGAAAATTAGTTTGTTTACTCATACACATTTGAATGCAGTGCTCCTTGTAGGCAGGTCATGATGGAGGCACAGGTGAGAACACAGCTGAGGACACGGAGTGGCCCCCCAGCCCCAGGGATGTTACGGAGTTTACGGCGCATGGGGAAGTCAGGTATCAAACAAGGGGAAGCAGCTATGAAGGAGGTCAAGGGGGGGGGGGGACTGGGGATAATGCAGGGAGGCTACGTGTGAGTCACTTTGTGCTTTTAACTTTATTTTGAAATAATTTTAGGCGATTTAGATTTAGACAGAACTCTTCTTTGCAAGAATAGTCCAGAGAGTGCCCCTATGCTTGTTACCCAGCCTCCCCTAATGATAATACCATATATAATCAAACCATAGTGTAACTTCAAAACCACAAAACTGGTATTGATACAATGCTATTAAATTTCTAGAATTTTGCCAGGTTTTCCACTATTCATCTCTTGAATGTTCCTGACTTCAGTCCAGGGTCCCACATCGCATTTAGTTGTAAGGCACCCCGTGTCTCCTCCGATCTGTAACAATTGCTAGGTCTTTCCTTTTCTTTCATGACACTGACACTTTTATTTATTTATTTTACTACAAGTAGGCTCCATGCCCAGTGTGGGACTTGAACTTACAACCCTGACATCAAGACCTGAGCTGAGATCAAGAGTCGGATGCCTAACAACTGAGCCACCCAGGCGCTGCCCCCTAACATTGACATTTTTAAAGAGTGTTGGCCAGTTATTTTGTGGCATGCCTTTCAACTTCAGTTTATCTGATGTTTTTCTATTAGCTGAAATATGGAAGTGATGTCCACGTCTGTGCTTATCAAATTGGACAACACGTTAGTATTATTCCTAGTGATATTAATGGACTCTGATTAAGCTGCTGTCCAGGGATTCAAAGAGGCTCTGTGACCTGGGAAGAATCTGATAAAACTCAACAGTTGTTGATGTTATGGTAGTCCATGCCCTGAGAGGTGGGTTGGAAGCCACCTGGGGTTTTTAGCAGCCAACAGAGGCTCTTGACAGCCAGCTCCATCGAGACACCTGGGGTTGGCAGGGCATGGGCCCACTATCAGGGACAGATGATGTGACCACTGTTTCCTAAAGGTACCTTATTCTCAAAGTTCCATGTGGGGAAGCAGTTAGTTTACTTTCTCCATTACTGAAACTCCAGGAAATAAAGGATCCTAGGACTCTAGGCGGGTCAGGATGCCGTGTGCAGAGATATCTCTGACCACCATGCCGCCAACTACATCCTGCCTTTCTTCCTCTGAGGATCTGCGCCCGCCACTCGGGAAAGATCTCCAGATGCCGCACCCTAAGTCCACCAGCCCAACACCAAGAATGGCTTCAGATATTTTTGTGACTTGGACAAAATTGAAAGGTATCTGGACGATCTAAATCTGTCTTGTTTTTGACCAAAAAGTAACACTTCAAAAAGTCATCCTCTTCTTTTAGCCCGGAGTGGCTGTTAAGAGAACAGAATCTTCTGATCGCACAACGTGGGCCGAAGACAGGAGACTCTCAGTGGACCTTCCTGAGCTCCTTGTGCCCTGGGGGCCCAGAGGGGGACGTGTCTGCCGTGCTCCCCAGGACATGGGGCAGCCTGCTGGCCTGGGAATGGCTTCCATGCCACAGTGTGTCTCCATCAGAAGCCACCTGTGTTTCCACTTTGCTGTGGGACCGGCCCCCGTTCCCGACCCGGCCGGGCTGCCGAGGCGGAGGGCAGGCTCCCCAGGCTCCCAGAGGCAGAGGCGCGGGTCCGTCTGGCTCATCCTGCCAGTGACAGGGCTGAGGGGCCCCCTTCAACCTGGATCAACCCCCAGGCCTCCATGGCTGGTGCAGGCCCGTGGACGAGCTGCAGAACTGATCACCCACCAGGTCTGCATCTGAACCAGGTCTGCTTCCTCCCACCCACAAATCTCAGTGCTGCCCAGAGGAGGCCAGGGCTGCATTTCTAACGTATTTTTAGTCACTTTTCATTACTGACTTTCTCAAGAGCTGTTCCATAAATGGCTCCACACGCGTGATTGCCGTCCAGGCCTCAGATGGCTTTAGACCCCAAATTAAAAGGGAACACCCGCACACTCGGCCACATCAAGTCTCTCAAGGCCAGAAATAGATCCAAGGAGACTGAGCAAGGATACGATTCCCTGGTGCAAACCCGGGGAGAGGACCGAACTGTGGGAGATTTTCAGAAAGATGTGGTCACAGTGACACAGCCCTCTCTCCCTTGGGGAATGGGTTCCCATGAGGAGGTGGACTGGGTGTACCTCCTTGCCCCGGGCCTCACCGCTGGAGGGACCCCCCTCAGTGGGCAGGGGTGGGCACATTCTCTCAGATTTAAAGATGATGTAAAACGAGTGGCCCTAGATTCCCCCTAGGGGTCGATATTGGGATGGGGGGCTCACCTGTCAATGAGGTTCTCCTGTCAATGCCCACCCCCTCCCAGAATGCCTGCTGAAGCCACCTTCCTCCAGGCAGGACCCTGGGAGGACTGGAGGTCCCGGGGAAGTGCCCAGGGAGATGCTGCACCCATGGTCGGCCTCCACAAAGACAGGGAGGGCGGCCCTGCTCTGGCCCACCCAACCAGGCCCAGGCTCCTGCCCCTGCTCTCAGCCCCTGCCTCCTGCCGTGTTCCTCCTCCCTTAACCTTGCCGGTCTGCCCTGCGCACCTGCCACGCAGCTAGCCTCACTGACATTTCGCCCAGTTTCACACAACACTGGGAGTGAGGCCTTAGTCACCTGGTCTTTTTTTTTTCTCTAAATATTTATTTATTTATTTATTCATGATAGATATAAAGAGAAAAAGAGAGAGGCAGAGAAAAAGAGGAGGAAGAAGCACGCCCCATGCCGGGAGCCCGACGTGGGACTCGATCCCGGGACTCCAGGATCACACTGTAGGCCAAAGGCAGGTGCTAAATTGCTGAGCCACCCAGGGATTCCCGTCACCTGGTCTTAAAGGTGAGGAAATGAGGTTCCAAGACTTTAAAAAGCTCTTGTGTACCATCTCACAGCTCCCTAGTGGCACAGTCAGGATTAAAATGCAGGTTTAGTACAGCCACAATATGTGTGCATGTTCAGGGCCCTGTTATTCATAACTCTTAACTAGAAACAACGCAAATGTCCATGAATAAAAACCAATAAACGTGCATACTTGTGGGATGCAATATAACTCAATTATAAAAAATGAACGACTGGGCAGCCCGGGTGGCTCAGCGGTTTAGCGCCGCCTTCAGCCCAGGGCCTGATCCTGGAGTCCCGGGATCGAGTCCCACATTGGGCTCCCTACATGGAGCCTGCTTCGCCCTCTGCCTGTCTCTCTGACTCTCTCGCTCCCTCTCTGTGTCTCTCATGAATAAATAAAATCTTAAAAAAAAAAAAAAAAAAGAACTATGTGGGTGCCTGCTCAGTGGCCGGCTCAGTCAGAAGAGCATCTGACTCTTGGATCTCGGGGTTGTGAAATTCAAGCCCCACATTGGGTGTGGAGATTATTAAAATAAACAAACAAACAAAACACTTAAAAAAGAACTACAGAAAAAAAAAAGAACTACAGATACAATAACAAGCATGATTCTCAAAAAAAATTATGTTGAATGAAAGACTAGATATAAGAGCACATATTGTATGATCTTAGGTGTAGGAAGCTCAAAGACAGGTGACACGAATGCACTGTGACAGGAATCAGAAGTGGCTGCCTGAAGGCGATGGGCTGGGGGGGGGGGAAGGATCCCCAGGGGCACCCGTGTCACATGTTTCTATGTGGTCTGAACGAGGTAAACTGAGCATGCATTTTTTTTAACTACCAAACAATGAAGACTCTTTAAATAGAATTCTCAGTTTACAACATACATTCAGGACAGTCCCATTGGGTGACACTAAGACACCTAGTGGTGGGCCAGGCCTCGCCCTGGGTGGAGAGGCAGCTTCTCTAGAGGAGAAGAGCAGAGGACACAACGATCACCTGCTGGGTGGCCTTGGGAAAATCACCCAACTCCTCTCACTCTCCTCTTTTCAAAACAAAATTGTGACCAAAACTGTGATGCAAATGAAGGGACAGACCCGAGAGCCCTGGGCATGTGGTCCTCACAGGCGCCATCTCACGTGGTCCCTGAACAGTCCTGCAGGGTGGGTACGACGAGGGCCTGCATGTTACAGAGGAAGGAACTGAGGCTCCCACAGGTGGACTGGAAAGCCCAGATCACACGCGCAGCGGGTGGTGGCACCAAGATGCAGATTCTGAGTCCAGGTCAGAACCCCCCTGCCAGGTCCGTCTGCCCCCCATTGTCCATCTACTCCTGGTTTCCAGATGGGGAGTGTCACTGTCTAGACCACTTGACGACCATCTTTGTGGCTTATGTATTTATTATCTGCTCCCCCCAGAAGGCCAGCTCCCCCAGGGCAGGGACTTTGTTAGGTGCACCGTCACATCCCAGGAACTAGAACTGTGCCTGGCACGGAACGGGTGCCACAGGACTATCTGCTGAGTGAATTCATAAAAATGAAAGAATTCCTTGGCAAAGAACCAAACAAAGTGACCCTGGGGCTCGTGGACACCAAGCATTGCCCCTTCAAGGTCACAGGACTGAGGAGGACGTAGGCCAGGTCCCTCGCTCCCACTCAGCCCTGCCGCCCCCAAACCCAAAACCTCCGGTCAACTCCCCCATCCTCGCCGCCTGAGGCTCGGGAATAAGTCTGGTCAGAGAAGGGTCGGGACAACAGTGAAGACGGCTCCATGCATCTCTGGCTGGACCTCTGCCTGGAGGACTGCCTGTGCCTCAGTTTCTCTACCTAGAACACGGCAGCTGAGCTGCTGCTCCTCTGCCTCAGGTGCAGAAGGACCAGGAGAGACTTGCAGAGTCGGTCCTTCCTGCCTCATTCCTCCCTCCCCGCGGGCTGGGCCATGCTCCAGTCAGACCCACGCTCCCGCCCAGGGGACAGGGTGATGCCGTGAGGAGCTGCCTCCAAAACAGGGCCACAGGGTCAGCGATGGGAGGCCCCCGGTTTTCCGGCACCATCGCTGGACTGGACGAGAAAACAGAGGCTCAGGGAGGGAAGGGAGGTGACTCGGGACAGGAAGGAATCAGTGATGGGCCCAGGGGATACCAGAACCTGGGCGCTGCCTCCCAGCTCGGAGCTCTCCTCTCCCTGAGCACGGCGACACCCAGGACAGACCCTGACTGCTCCACGTGGGTATCCGCCCCCATGACCGTGTCCTGACCAAGGGGAGCCAAGGGTGTACAGTCTGAGACTGACTTACAGGCCGCCAGGGGCCCCGGCTCTGACCATAGCCCCGGCCTCCCTAGAGAGACACCATCAGCCACGACGCGGCTTCCTAAAGCATCTGCTTGTGACAGGTCCCTGGCCTCTGGGTCCCACAGGCTGCCGTGGATGCTCAGGGGCCCGGCAGACACCAGGTCTGGCTTCTCAGGAGCCACATGAGGCCCACAGGAGAGGTGGAGCTGGAGGCCCAGGTATGGGAGCCCGGGCGTGGGCGCCGATACCACGGTGACTCTGCCATCAGGCTCGGTGGTTCAAGGGCCTGGGGCCTGGGCCTCCAAACAAGGGAAGAATCCTGCCAGGTGTCTAACCCCTCCCCCCCGTCCCAGCCCAACAGCCTAGGTAATTACCAGGTAAAACCACTCAAACTGCAAGGGTTCTACTAGTGCAATTAGTACATCAGAATAAAGAAGGCCCTTCTGACAGCTGCTGGGCCCGCCCACAGCCTGGGCCTCCGCGGAACAAAGATCTGCTTGTTAATCCCACAGCGTCAGAGGCCCTAGATCTTAATGAAACACGCACAGACGGCGTGGGAAGAAGCCGGCATCTGGAATCCACAGCCCCGGATGATGTCATGGACGTGCTGTGTGGCCCTGGGCTGGTCACTTTACCTCTCGGAGCCCATGAAAAGGGGGCTGGTGGCTGGTACAACAGCTTGCATGTTACCACATGGATGGAACGTGGACTTTTCCGGCTACAGAACTTCAAGCGCTAGTTTGTATTCTAAAAATAGGTAGAGACACCTTTGGGTTGGCTTTTAAAACCCATTTCGGTTGCACATAAGAAGCCTGGGACATTCCCAGCACATCCCCCCAAGGCTGGGCAGCAGCGGGGAGGGACGGGGGGCAGCAGGGACCAGGCGCAGGTGCACCTATGACAGGGCTGATGTTCTGCTCCTCCCATCCATCAACCAATCACACGGTAACCTGTCGACGCGCTGATCTCAAGCAGCCCCATTTTACAAGGAGGGATCTGGGGCTCCAAGAGGGTAAGGGACTTGCTGGAGGCCACCCAGCAGAGGCAGGAGAGGAGGCCGATCTGCGTGAGCTCCGGGTGCTGCTGGATTCACAACGGCGGCTCCCACCGAGGCTGTGCACGCCTTCACCAGGGGATGCTGGGAAGCAGGACACCGGCCGGGCGGTGACTCACTCTAGTGGACGTTTCCCTTAGGGACGGTGTCAGGATGACAGTACCCACAACCCTCTTGGTTCTGAGCCCCAGGTCAGCTAGTCCAGAGGACAGGGCTCTAGCCTCAGTTCCACACATGGTCTCTTGTGTCCTGAGCCCCCACCTGCCCTTCACCAGGAAGGCGGCGTTCAGAACCCCCGACCCAAGTCCTGTGCCGGGCACTCGGCTCTCAGCAGAGAGGTTAGCAGCCACTTCCTGCTGCTCACTCCCCCCTCGGCCACCCTCTGGGCTGTGGGGACAGAGGTCCCCTTGGCCGAGCCCTCCGCCTGCCCTAGTAGAGGAAGCAAATGGCTGAAGACCCCACAAAACCCGCTGCTGCTCCATCCCCTGGGTTTCTCTGCCTCAACCTCCCCGGAAGCTCTCTCCACCCTGCAAGTCTGCCCTCCTGACAGTAGAAATGTCACCTCCTCGAGGGCTGGATGTAGGGCCAACACCCCGGGCCTGTCCCGACTGGGCCACCGCCAGGCTGCGCCATCCTGGGCGAGACGCCGCCTCTCTCAGCCTGTGCCCTCATCTGGGAGGCGGGCACGATACCACGTCTGTTCCCAGGTTGTGCGAGGGTTAAGGGTGACGCTGCCGGTGAAGGGATGCTGGTGGCCTTGGCGAGGGCCCGTCCCCACCTCAGCCCGAGCTGGGGTCCCTGAACCCCCAGACCCAGTCTGGTGTGGGCTCGCGCCCAGACCCCTGGCCTCTCTGGCCGCGACAGGTGCAGAGCGGAGAGGGGACGTTGCTGACTCTAGGTTCAAGAGCGTGTGTGCAGTCACCCAAAGACGGCGGAGTCCTCTCACCGCAAACGGCCCCGGCACTTGAGGAAAACTTGTGCGCAGCACAGGCTGGGCTCCGAGCGGGCAGCCGGGAGGGCCCGCGGCCGGTCCTCCACCGGTCTGGACGGCGCGCGCCGAGCCGGCTGCGGGGCTGGGCCCAGGCGACCGCGCGGCCGAGCTCGGAGTCGCCTTCCCCGCCCGCCGCCCCGACGGCCACGCCCTCCCCAGGAGCTGGGGCTCCGGCCGGCACCGGCGGCGGCTCGGCGTCGTCGGGGCTCCGGGGCAGCTCCCTCCGCGGGCGGGGCGGGGCGGGGCGGGGCGGGACCGGGCGGCCCGCGCTCACCTCCGTCCCCGGCCCCGCCCCTATCGCTGCGCCGCATCCCCGCGGGTCCCGCCGCCCGCCGGCAGGAGAGGACTCCGACCCCGGGCGGCTGCGCGGCTGCGGGCGGAGGGACGCGCGCCCCAGCGCTCCCGGTCGCGCCGCCGCCGCGGGGCCCACGGCCCGAGGCCACAGCCCTGCCCCGCCCCGGCCCCGCCGCCCGGGCCCGTCCGCCGCACTCACCCACGTTGACGAAGCTCATGACCAGGTCGGCGCGGCCCGGGCGCCGCGCGGGGGGGCCGCCGTCCTCGTGGTCGTCGCGGGCCATGGCGCGGTACAGGCCCAGCATGAAGAGCGGCGCCGACGCCGGCAGCCGGGCGGCGGCGGGCGGGGCGCGGGGCCGGGGCCGCCCGGGCAGCCCGAGCACCGCCAGGATCTCGCGCTGCATGTCGCGGCGCTCGCGCGGGCCCAGGCGGCGGGCCGGGCAGCCGGCCGGGGGGCGCGGGCCGGGGCCGCCGCCGCTCAGCGCGCACAGCGCCAGGCCCACGAGCCACAGCGGCCCGGGGCGCGCGGCCATGCGGCGGGGGCCGGGCGGGCCGGGCGGGCCTCCGCGGGCCTCAGCGGGCGCGCATCCGCCCCGCGGCCGGGCGGGAGCCGGGGCCGCCCCGACGGCGGGCGGCGGGCGAGCGCGGGGCCGGCGCCGCGGGGGGGGGCGGTGGCGGGCGGCCGCGGCGCTGTCCCCGCGCGCCCCCGCGCCGCACCTGCCGGGTCCGCCGCCCCGCGGCAGGCGAGCGCTCCCCCGGGGCCCACGCGCGTGCGGACGCCGCGCCGGCAAAGGCTCCGCCGAGGCGCGCGGGGCGGCGGGGGCGGCAGGGGCGGCGGCGGCGAGCGCCCGTCGGGGCCGAGCGGCGCGGACCGAGCGGCGCCTCCGCAGCGGGACCCGCCGTCTGCGCCGCGCGCCCCGCCCCCGCCGCCCGTGGGGCCCGCGCGCCGCCTCGGCCCCGCCCCGGCCCCGCCCCCTCCGGGCCCGACCAATGGGGGCGCGGGGCGGGGGCGGGGGCGGGGCCAAGACCGCGGCCGCGACGCCGGGAGGCTGCTGCTCCGCCTGGGCGAGGGCCGAGGGGCGAGGGCCGAGGGGCCCCTGCCCGCCGTCGGGGCGTCTGCGCCGCGCTGGGCTCCGATCCGGCCGCTGGTGGCGCCGTCGGGCGAGCGCGAGGTCCCGGCCCGGGGCTCCCCGGGGACCCGGAGTCTCCGTCCCGCCCGCGCAGGGACCCGCAGCCCCTCCCGCTGCGCAGACCGTCGCTGGGGACCCGAAACGCCTCGGGCGGGTGCGGAGGTCCAGGGCCCCGCAGGTGCCCGCCGCGCCCGGAGGTGGGGCGCTTCCTCTGCCCGCGGCCGCCTCCGCACCTCCTCGCTGGCACCCGGGCCCTCCCCGCCGTCGCCTTGCACGCGCGCTGGGCGCTTCTCCTTGCGCGACCCCTGCTCAGCCTCCGCTCCCCGCGCGCCCCCACCTGGCTCCCCGTGCTCCCGGCCGGTGCCCCAGGCGGGCGCCCCACACCCCGCGCTGTGCCCGCGCCCTGCGGGCCCCAGGGCCGATCCAGCGGGCTTGGGAGACGCGCCCGGCGTCCCGCTGGGCCGGGCAGCTCCGGGCCCTGCGGAGCGCCTGGGACGGGCTTTGCTCGCCCCGCGGTCAGGGCCCTGGCGGCTCGCGAGAGCAGCTCTGCACGGAAGCCCCCGTCGCCTCAGCCCCCTCTGCACGCTCTGCTCTTCCTGGGCGCTCCCTCGCTGCGCTAACTCACGCTGGGAGGAAGTGACCCCTCGACTGCGCTGGGAAGGCTGAAGGACTGGGCCCGGTGACAGCAAAGGGCAGGGGGAGAAGAGTGCCCCAGGCAGAGGGAACAGCGACTCCGGGGAGCGTAGTGCAGGCACCACTTGGCACTTAGCATGCGCCGGCAGGGCTCTGCCTCGCTTCTTTAATGCTAGCACACACCGGCTTGATGCCATTTCACCCCCTTTTCAACAGACGAGGACGCTGAGGCACGCAGAGGTTGAGGGACTTTCCCTGTCACACGACAGCGGAGCCGGGCTTGGGCAGGTGGGCGCTTGCAGGTGAGCTGTTCAGTGGAGCCCAGAGAGCCAGCAAACGGCGAGGGTGAGGCTGAGGCCGAGGGGCTGGCCAAGGATGGATCCAAGGGCCTCGCAGGGAGACTAGAGGAGGGCCCTGGACAACAGATGGTTATGGGGCCCCAGTGTGGATTCAGTATTAAACTTCAAAATACATTAAGAAGTCCACCAAAATTAAGATTTTCTCATGATCACTTCGAACTTTTAAAAAATACTGAAACCGGGCTGCTTGGCTGGCTCGCTCAGTGGAGCATGGGACTCCTGATCTCAGGTTGTGAGTTCAAGCCCCACATTGGGCGTGGAAGCTAAAGGCTACTGTACATAAACAATCATTTGTTGGTGCCTTAGGCTCGGGCTCAGTCTGCCTTTTATCCAACGGGTGCATTCCCACGCTGCTTACAAGCCTCTTAAGGATGTTGCAGCTTAGCCACCGAAAGTGCCCAAGGCAGAGTCTGCTGCAGGGGCGAGTGTGGATTGGAGGGACGAAGATTAGAGTCAGCGCCCACAGTGGAGGCAGGTACAATGGGGCGGGGGGGGGGGGGGACAATGACTGATCCGTTTTGGTGACAGGTGGAGGGCAGAGGAGAAAGCGGTTGAGGAGGCTGCATCCCCAGGGCTTGGTGACTGCGGACAGAGGCAGGGGCAGAGTCAAGGGGGCATCCCGTGTCAGGCTCGTTCAGGGTCTCAATCTCAGGTCCTCTTCACTGTCCTCTGGGCATCCCTCGGCGCTCCCCGCGGAGTCCACACCACATCATTGGGGGCCTCACGTCTAGCCTGTAACCCTCCCGTTGTGTATGGTGCAACACTGGGCTCCCAGCTAGACTGTCAGCAGCCCAGTGCAGGGCTCATACTTAGAACAGAAATCATTTATCTCAATATAGGGTTAGCGGAGACAGTGGTGTTCTTTAAATAATGGATCTTGGGGCACCTGGTTGGCTCAGTGGTTGAGCGTCTGCCTTTGGCTCAGGTTGTAATCCCCTGAGGTCCTGGGACGGAGTTCTGTAAAGGGCTCCCTGTAGGGAGCCTGCTTCTCCCTCCGCCTAGGTCTCTGCTTCTCTCTCTCATGAATACATAAAACTTTTTAAGAATAATAATGGGCCTCACATTCCCATAAACCTAAACATCAGGTTTGAGCCATTCCGAAGGTTGTCACCCCACAACTCAGTTCAATAGCAACCACCATGGGCTGCTTCTTCATGCTCCACCAGAGATGAAGCTGACCAGTCCCTGTCCCCCAGGGGATCAGCACCCCCAAATAAGGGTAATAGCCAGGTGAACATAGTCTCTACAGAAGGCAGAACCAAGGCTGTGTTCCAAGACCCCAGGCCTGCAAACTGCCTGGAAGGGCAGAGAACAAGGAGCTGAGATATGGGGGTGGGGACGTGAGTGGAATCTTCAGGAACTGAGGTGGTTTCTTGGAGAATGTAGCATCAAAAAAGGGCTTTCCCCAGCTGCACCCGTCGTTCTGTGACTTTGGGCCGTTTCTGAACCTCTCAGACTGTTTCTCATCTGTGAATGGGGTCATGATAGTGGGGCTGGATAGAGAGCATTTAGCAGTCACTGGCCTACAGCAAGCAGTCAGTAAATGTTAGCTGTTGTTACTGTATCATTCAAAACCCCAGGGACTCATGCATCTCTACCCAGCAAACACCAAATTAGTATCACACGTTTAGCACTAGGATCCCAGAAGTGTAATTTTAAGCTTTTTTTTCTGTCATCCCTATATTCTCTATATGGCCTTACATGTAGGTATTTGTTGAATGGAAAATAAACTTTGTGAAGATTCCACTAGCTGAGCTTTGTTGCAAATGGAAAATTTGAATTACTTGGTTTAAAAAAAAGTGATCACAGTCCAGAATCTGAAAGGATGGAGGAGGTCAAGCAGTTTGAAGTATGCTTCTGCTGCCAGGAAGCCTAGAGAAGCAAATTTGGGTGAAAACACTATCCTGCACAATTCTGGCAGTTTGAAGTTACCTAATCCCAGGAGGAATAGAGTAAGTACTTTCTTCAGAGTCAGTACATCAAGCTGGATTTCTTTTAATCTGGATAGTCAGGTTCCAATAGCTTTGGCAAACATGTATCCATCTCACTCAATCCTGATGAGCTAAGGAGTATGGCCTAATGATCAGAAACACAGGTGGCTGGAGTTTGAACCCCTCTTACCTACACCTCAGGTTCTCTTGTTACTCCTAGCCTAATTCCTGCTGTTAGAGTTACTTAGTATTTGGCTGTTCTAATAACTATAAAGCCGACTAGGGTCTGGAGGAAACAGAAATGCCAGACTTCAATAGGGAATCAGTGATTTGCTTTAAGGTCCATTTTTGCCATTTATTAATTCTGTGATCTCAAGCAAATAACCTTCTCTCCCACTTTCCCATTGCTGTGTCTCCATCTGCAAAGGAGAAAAGAGCCAGATTTGATGACCAACTTTTGCTTTCACTTTTGAAATTCTGTCATTTAACCAGCCTACTGTGGGAAATTGGCCCCCATTCTCTGAAACCTGGGATCATTGTGGTTTCTAGTACAGAAATCTTATATATTGCTATTTGTGTAATCACCTAAGTGAAGCAGATACCCTACAGATTTACATTAACAATAGCCTGATTATTTTTGTTGCTTTGTTAAAATTAAAAAGGATGAAACGAGAAAAAAAAAATCTACGAGTGAGCTCCATAATTTATCCACCAAGATATTTTGATTTGAATAATGCATTTAAGTACCCAAAACACAATCATACCCAGGGTAACATGTTATATATAAGGTAATAGTTGAGAAGAAAATCAGGAAATACAAATTTGTTACTGCAAGCAATTTTAATACAAAAGTGTGTCTTGTTTTTAAACAGTTCATTGGTAGAGCTTCAGTTTCTGCCTCAATTAAAACCAATTGAGATAATCACACAGCAACATGGTCGGAGCTGAAGAACAGCAGCTAAAAAATAGGAGCCCCAGATAGCCCCTCTTCATGGTCACTTGGTCAGTTGACTTTATTACTCACAAAAAAAGACGGAAGCAAACGGGACTTGTTAACAGGTGTGCTGGTGAACTCCTTTAAAGGACGAGCAAGTGTTTATGTCCATATTTTCAGAATAGGCTCGTGGAATTCATTCCTCAGTTTGTGGGAAGTTGATCGACCATTTAAATAAATAGCAAAAATGCAGATAAACAAATCTGTAATTCATAGTGCCACCAAGGAGTCTCCCCTTGCCAAGGGCTTGGGTCCTGGTGAGCACAGGAGTTATTGGTGGCAGGGCTGGATAGGAAGTTACAAACCAGGACTCTTAAAAACCCCAATGTTCTGACGTCTTCTCAACAGTCATTTACCCCTGAATTCTAGCAGCTATTTGTCCTTTAAACACCCAGTACTGAGATAGTATTTAAAGTATTGCAATGAACTCCTTTTGCTGATCATGTGCAAACATTACCTAGAGGAGGTTCCCTCTCTTCAGCTAAAATCACACAGCATTAAAAACATTGGAAAAAGCAATTAGAAGTGCCCTCCCCTCAGTTCTTGCTAGTTGAGGTGTCTGTGATTTACAAAAAAAGAGTTCCTTAAACACTGCAGGATTCTTATTATTTTTTTTAATATAATTTATCTTGCTGAGACAGCAAGTCGAGTTTATAAAGAAGATGCATTTAGGAATAATCCTAAAAGATAAAGCAGGTTTACAACCCTGCACCGCGCAGAAACCCTATTTAGAGGCTTTTTTTTTTTTTAATACACATTCTCATCTTGACCTTCTCACTTGTTTTTTTTTTTTTTTTTTTTTTTTTTTCAAATATTTCATTTCTGGGCCCCATCCATTACAGGGTTACCAGGAGGCAAATTTTATCTACATAAATATTCACATGAAAATAGTAACTTACAAAAAGAAAAAAAAAATAAGGCAGCTTCATAACACAATTATTCTTTTACACTTTTAACAATATAACTTCTCCTGTTCAGAATAAATATACAGCCAATGTACGGAGCAGGCTTCAAAGTGGATAGAGGCTTGGGGGTGCTTGTACAGTGTTATCGCTTGGGACCCGGAGTCCTGGGGGAGGCAGTGGTGGTCTTCTTAGACATGGTCGGGATTTTGGAAGGCTTGTTTAGCCCTCTCCTGGAGTTGCCCTGGCCCCCTGCGGCACTGCTCTCCGAAGTGTCTGAACAAGCAGACTGTGTCTCTAAAAGGTCAAAGTCAGAGGCATCGCTTCCTCGCCGGCTACTGGCCCGACTCCCGGCCCGACTCCCGGCCCGACTCCCAGGGCGACTGGCTGACTTTTTAGGGTCTGGAATTCGAGAATAAAGCAGCAGACTTAATAGAGACAACATGGCGGGGCAGCAAGAACAAGTGACCAGAGGTCAGGGCTCTGATTCTAATACCACCCGATACGCTGTGTGACCCTGGGCAAATCAGAGCCTTTCTGGACCACTTGTATCTCATCTACACAGCAGTGGCTTGAAACCTTTCCTGCCTCTGTGAGAAGCTTGCCTCCTGAGGATTAGAAGCTTCGCTCAGCAGCTCAGTGACCTCTTGTGCCCACAGAATGGTGCCAAGCAGGGCTGCTCAGTCACCTGGGCACAGAGAGAGCCTGCTAGAAGGAGTAGGGGTCGAGGACAGGCAAAAAAAAGAGTGCCAGAAAGGAGGCCAATTCCTAGGCTCCCATGAGGAACATCAATGGGTGAACAGATGTGATCTTCCCTGACTTTCTCAGCTTGCCAGCAGCTATGATAAATAGAGTGTGTTGCAAAAATTACTAGCAAACTGCCAGTCCCAACATTGAGGAAGGCCCACTTCAGGAAGCCCCTCCTGCCTTTTACATTCTCTCAAATGTGATCATTTTTGATCAAGAACAGGGGGCCTGGCTTTAGCCGTGGAAGTATCTACTCTTAGAAGTCATGGCTGCAGTTAGTAGCTATAGCAGCAGGAGGGAAAGAAAGAACAGCAGAAAGTCTACGGGTCTCTCTGGACATCACACCTACGTGCTGCTCTCATTATTTGCTCTGTGAAGAGCAGGGAAGTATTGCCCAGAGGCTGTAGTTCCCCAATTCTCAGCCTGGCCAAGCCCCCTCCTCTTCACCCCAACACGCATGCACATGCGACGGGGGCAGGTACTTACCTGCCCGATTCGTTTTGGCACCTGTGGAGGCTGGGGAAGAGCTATTGCTAGTATCACCAGCAAGGGATGTTCGACTAGAGTGAAAAGTTGGTGTTGGTCGTTTCAATTTGCTGCCTGTTGATGGAATAACCTTAAAAAAAAAAAAGTTTAAAAAGGTCATATTTACTAGGTATAATTTTTGAAATTCAATTTTAAAAGGTCTACTTAAGCCTCCTTATATCTAATCGATTGAAAAGCAAATTAAAAGTCCAGGAAAACAAAGATGTATTTTGAAAGTGTCCTAGGTCACGTATTTTAATAATTTTACCCCGTAAGAGGCTTATGTTCCAATTTAAAATTTCACAATGTCTTCTAAACTTCTAACTAGAAATTTACTGACAAATTCTATGTTACTGACAAATCTACAAGAAATGGAAAAAAAATCCAAATAATCCCAAGTGTCAAAGTGATGGGGTTAAAAATTTGAAAGATGGGTTTCTAGCCCTAAATATTTAGTATGGAGATGCAAAGATCACTCCAACCTCTCTTACTAGATGCATGTAGGAACTTCAGTCAAGCCAAAATTTTTCTGTTTTCCTCCCTGGAAAAAATGCAGATGACCACACTCCCTTTGTTCAGCCCACCGGGAACCCTGGCCTCCTCCTCCCTGTTCCCCCCATCCTGTATCTTATCTGCACAGCCCACTCCCTTCTTTCCTTCAGGCCACGTCGCTGGAGTGGCCTATCAGAGAGGTCCTGCCTTGGTACTCAAGTACTACCTCATCTTCTCCCCTGCTTCAGGTTTTGGCACAGCAAGTGTCAGCACCCGACAGAGGCCAGCTACCCTCGTTCTGAGGTCTTGCCTGCTCAAGTGTAAGCTCTGTAAGAACAGGGACTTTGTTTTGTTCGCTGTCCCATCCTCAGCACCTAAGGGAGTGTCTGGCACAGAGGAGGGGCTCAATAAAAACTTGCTGAATGAATAAATCCTGTGTAGAAGCACTTCCTAATGGAAAAATTATTTCCAAATGGAAGGAGATACATGTTATTACTGCTACCGGGAGGAGCAACATTTCCCTTTTGAGTGTATTTTATTTTTAAATAGTAGCAGACTTAATTTGGAGAAAGAATATTTTAAGTCTGTTCTAAATACCCACATCCCAAGATACTGTTCTAATCTTTTTTTGATATCAATTGTGTAAACTGTTTTCCAGGACCTTTAAGATGTTCATACAAATGCAAAGAGTAAAAAGCAACCTATTTCACTGTGTTTCCTGTACTTCTTTAATTTAGAAAGGAAAAGCAGAAGCGGCAGAAAGTGATTAACATTCACGCACAAAGCCTCCTGGCCCACGCCGGAGGAAGAGCACCAGTTTCAGAAGCTACCGCTTGTGAGTGCTGCCGCCGGGAGGACCACAGCCCCGAGACCCTGGGCCGGGAGTCCATGTCAGGGCGCAGCCTGTGCAACACCCACAGGTAAGGAAAGATGAAACCTCGAAATGAACAAAACAAAAGATAAAACAAAAAGGCTGGTCTATTAGAATCCTGTGAGTGTTTTGTACTTCATAATTAAAACATTTAAAATTTTGGAACTTTTGAGACTTTCATGAAACTGGAGCCATTAAAGAAGAAGAAGAGCAAGATAAGCAGGTTGAATCTTGGGGTTTTGGTGGAAGTGGGTCCCCAGATCATGTTCTAAACCAGGCAGATTTCTGAACTGGAGGTTTAGCTTGGAGCGGATGAATCCCAAAGCAGCAGCCCATTCACACGCATTGGCTTCCTACATTTCCCGATTTCTCGGGCTGAAGCTTTGCATGATTGAAGGCAATGCTATCTTTTGAGGCACAAGAATCAGTATGTCCCAGCTGGAGCTAGAATGCATATTTTCAGACAAGCCACTGGCCCATGTTTTGTGTCTGAAACACTGCTCTTCCAAAAATGTTTTGGGCATCTTAATGGCTGCACTCCAACATGCTTAACTGCCAGGGAGTGTATCTGGATCAAGGCTTCAGACACCTGAGTGACTAGGCCAAGAAATTCAGAAGTTAAAATCGGAGCCTCAGAGCAGTGTCCACTGATACTGGGCTTGGCTGAAGTAGGCAGCACCCATGCCTCAGACCAATCTGGCGATACCAACCACCCTGGGGATGTGGCTCAAGGCAGGGGACGCCAGCCACTCTTCTGTTCTAAGCAAAGATAGAACACTGCTGAACATGCACCACAGTTGAATTTCAAGTGTTCATAACTCGTCTGTGTATCTCATGTTTGGAGACTCCAAGAGGCCCGAATTTTAGAAATGTCCATAAATAACAGATCACCAGGAATGACCACTGTTTATCACCCTGGAAAACACATCGTTTTAAAGACTGTCAGCAAGTTGTTAAACAGTCCGGTTTTAGGCATCTCTTATTCATCTCCAATTTTGGTGAGCCCGAGTTAGAAACCCCTGAAAAACACTTGGCTAGACGAATCAGCTGTGAGAGCAAGCACCAGAGATGGAAAAAGAGCATGGACTCGTGTCAGGAAGAGTAGCTGATAAGGTCCGGGCATTAGCGAGGGCCTCGTCTTGACTGTGCCCTTAGTCAGCAAAACCATACTCTACCTCGGGGCTGGGCAGCTGGAAGTCAGGATAATGGCTGTCCCTGACAGGGGTGCCCGCTTTACTGTTTACCAACCAGGGTTTGTCATAACAGCGAGAGGACTGAAGTGGAGTCTGCGAAACGGAAATCCAAAGGGAAGGATGGGAACAATTGAAAATGGAACAGAAAGGAAGCAAATTGGGAACACGAAAAAATAAATAGAAGACACTGAATTTTAAAGAAACAGAAAACAAAACAAAACGTGCATCAGTTCAACAGGATACAAGGGACCAGGCAGAAAGGCAACAGCATTCCTCATAAGTAACTCATCAAAACCAACAAAGTGTATCCGTTAGCTTCAGCTGCACAGATAACGCCTGGATTTCCAAAATTAGTAACTCTGGATGTAAAATAGTGGAAAAAAAGGGTTTCTGACTTAACGACCTGAGTTCATATTTTAATAAATGTCTTAAAGGTCCTGTTTTCTAATGGGGCCTAGAAAGGCTGGTCTAAGTAAAGCTTGGTCTGTAGGTCCTCACATTCCTCTCCTTGCTGGAGGTGTTCAGAGGCTATGCTCAACAACAACCATCTGAAATACGGGAATGAGGAAGAAGGCCATGAAGAGAGGTCGGTGCGTACCTTGGTTCCACTGGCTGGGGTGGCTGGAGACGACGGCATGGACGTACAGCTGTGGTTGCTCTGACTAGCACTGGAGCTGGAGCGGGTAGGGGAAGCAGCCCGGGAAGATGGTTTGGACCTTCGACCCCGCGATCGGAAAGGAGTCATTCCCTGGGATGCTCCCTCAGGTAGGATGAATTTCTCTCTAAGTTCAATGTTGGTTCTACCTCGTGCTAAACAGGAACAAACACACAACATGCAATGTCAGTTAATCTTTTTTTTTTTTTTTTAAAGTGTATCTTCGATGGTCACACAGCTGCTTGACCCCATGATAACAGCTGGATAGGCTACAGGTTTAGTGCCATCTGTGGATTCTGTTGAAGTCGAGGTAAATTCATGATGTCAGTCTGTCATGACTCTTACCCATGGCTGACAAGGAACTCATCAGCCCCTTGGTTTGCCACGATAAAGAACTTTATATACAGAATGCCCTCCCACCATCCACTGGGGTAAGCACACTGTAACCAGTCACAGAAAGCCAATGCAGCAGTGCACAAACTTCTGACCGTAAATCAAAACCCCTCTTTTCTCTCTCATAGTACATGTGTACTTTTTGCTCAGGTTTTGCAGGATACATGGTAACTAATTAGTGGAGAAAAACAGATCACCAGAATCAACATTATCCAGACTCTTCTTTCTATTTGAGTTCAGTTCATAATAATCCTAAGGGAAGGGGTCCAGGAGCTCAGTATAGTCAAAAGACCAGAATAAAATCATTGAGAAGTAAACATGTGGGAGGAGAGAGAGAAAGATCAAGACCATGCACAAACCTTGCCAGTGAGAAACGGTTAAGTCAAAAACTGAAAGCAACAAGACGCTGAAGGGACAATGGAAAGTAGGAGGAACGTTGGGGTGGAAGCAATCCGGAAACTGCTCTGAAGGCAACAGGTGTTGTCCCATGGCTTTCTGGAGCTGGGAGACCAGAACTTAAAATCTGGATTTGGTCAGAAGATTCTAAGGATGGCCAGCATAAATGTTATATGTGAAAGACACTACAAATTTAAAAGAAACCATTCCTCTGGAATATGTCCTTAGATTACCTCTCACCAAAAGGTGTTCTTCTGCAATAAGTTCCTACCTCCTCATCCATCCTACACTGTTTACTTTTTAGACCATGCTAGATAGACCTGAACACGCAGGGTTGCTGGTGAAACTTGGGAAAAGGGAATCATTATATACAAAATGTTTGTCATCCTTTTCTATGTAAGATTTTTCTTACTCTGGCGAAGAACCACGACTTCAGCAGGTCTGGGGTTTCTGTGCCCACCCCCGCTTCTGCCCAACCCTGCATGTCCTCAAGGGAGCTGAGTACTCTTGGTAGACTCAGATTTTAAATCAGGTTGCACAGGTGTCCGTCCAAGCAGTGTTGTTCCAAATTCCTAAATCAAATTCTTCTCAGTATACTATGCTGACATAACACACCCAAGGATCAGGTTAAAAGGGCTGATGTGGATATCACAACCTGAGTGACAATCCAGGCTCAGCTACCAACCAGGTCTTCCTGCTCTGGGCCTCAGTTTCCTCAGGCTGATCCCAAATGATATAGTCTGTGAACGCTAAGCTGTTTCCTTTCTCCTCAGGCCCCAACAGAATGCACCCCTCAAGGCTCATTCCTTGGCCCTGGATTCTCTACTCATCCAGTTTCTGGACGTCAGTGCTTTCTTCTGTGTCTACACTAATGATACTCCAAGAGAATTTCCTTCAGCCCTAACACAGGTACTTTCAGTAATACTTTCCATCACTAGTAACTGTGGATTCAGGACTTACGTGTTGTGTTTGCTAACGTGCCCAGGCTAACAGTGGGCACACAGGAAAAGCGCTAAGTTAACAGTGATGAATGGAAATCATGGCTCAGCTGAGAACTGCCTGTGACCCTGAGCCATACAAAACTTCAGACATGTGGTTTAAACCTAGTAAACATTTAACAGTTTACCTCTGCACCAACTCTCCCAAACAACAACAGAGTGATACAAGAGGAAGACTCTGAAATGCCATCTCAGATGAGGGCCATGGCATTTAAAATGACATACTGACATCACGTTCCCCATGCACTGCACCATTTATAGTGTGATCACGTGCAGTAGGGCACCTGTCAGTCACAGACAAAGGAACTAAATAAAGCAGTCACAGAGGCGGAGGTTGAGGCCGAGGAGAACCGAGGACGGGCTGGGACTGGAAGTGACAGCTCCCACCTGGGCTCTCTATCCCAGCCCCAGCTCTTCTTAGTCTCACCTACACTACCGGTTCTCTGCCCGTTCCCCACCCTACTCAGGCTCCCATCCCCACTACACTACCTAAATCACTCTGGCAAGTTCTTACTGGTAACTTTGAACTGTACAAAGGTTGAAATATATGGAAAAGTACAAAGAGTAAAAATTCCTTAATCTGACAACCTAAGGGACATACGATGCTGTGACAAACTACTTGTAAAAGGTTTTTATGCAGGGGATCCCTGGGTGGCTCAGTGGTTTAGCACCTGCCTTTGGCCCAGGGTGCGATCCTGGAGTCCTGGGATCAAGTCCCACATCGGGCTCCCGGCATGGAGCCTGCTTCTCCCTCCTCCTGTGTCTCTGCCTCTCAATCTCTCTCTGTGTCTATCATAAATAAATAAATAAATAAATAAATAAATAAATAAATAAATAAATAAATAAATCTTTAAAAAAAAGGTTTTTATGCATATCAGCGATGATTTCCTTAAAATAAATTTCTGTAAGTGGATTTTCTGGGAAAAAAGGATGCACACAAGATGTCTGATATTTATCAACTGATCCCCCAAATTTTATACCAATGAACAGTGTCCAAAATAACGTAGGAGTATACTGAATTTACTTCACTTTTGCTAATGCTCTCTGTATTATTAAGAGTATGTGTGCACATACTTACATGTACAGGTAAAAATCTAGTGATTTGACAAGTAAATATACCTCTCTGCTGCTGTAATTTGTACATGGGGGGATAACTGTTCTCTTCTTGAAACACTCTCTTCCCTGGACTTCTAGGACACCTGGTTTCTTGCTTCTCCTCCTTCCTGCCCATTCTTAGACATTGATGTTCCTCTGTCTGCAGTCCTGTTCTTTTAGACTTTGAACCATGTGGTGATAAGTTCACCCATCTGACTTTATTGCTGTCATACAGTCATGCCTGATTCCAAATGTATCCCCCCTGTAGACCAGTGCCTGCATGTCAGAATCTTATAACCAACGACTGATTAGACATGATCAGAGCCAGAAACTGGGAAATCAACACAGGTCCCTTCCTCCCGATGACAGGAGTTCTAGAGTTAGAGTTTTTTCTACTGATTGTATCTTCTAAAGCTTCTCGAACCCTCAGTGTATTTCTATACCCCCTGTACTCCCTTACCCTTATGTAATTCATGGAGCATCTCCTCCACCCTGGATGGCTGTAACAGGCTTCTAACTGGTCTCATTTCTCATCCCATCCCCAAAAATGGAATTTTTTTTTTAAAGATTTTATTTATTTATTCATGAGAGACATAGAGAGGCAGAGACACAGGCAAAGGGTAAAGCAGGCTTCATGCAGGGAGCCCGATGTGGGACTTGATCCCGGGACTCCAGGATCATGCCCTGGGCCGAAGGCAGGTGCCAAACCGCTGAGCCACCCAGGGATCCCCCAAAACGGAATTTCTAAATAAAAACCTGAGAACTCTGAATGGCCCCAAATCCTGCCCTCGTTTTCCACTTTTTATAGCAGTTTCCCAAACTAAGGTTTCTGAGGGGGTTCCTACATAAAGAGTTCTTTTTGTAGGAACACTTTCCCTTTTTGGGAGAGCCCCAATGCAATCAGCATTTTGTAAGCTCTGGGACATCCTATAGTAAAGAAACCTGCTTAGTTTTAACCCAGTGTCTTCCAAAAACATTTGGCCATGATTTTTTGAGGATCACATCTTAGAGGCCAGGCTCTGAAGGCAACCATTTCAGTTTTTCAACACCAGAGGCCACCATTTTCTAAGGGACTCAGGTTGGCCACAGTGATGTTGGCTGGAACAGGACACCTAGTTACAACTGAGTTCTAAGCCACTGTTTAATGGGCACAGAGTTTCAATTTTACAAGATGAAAAGAGCTCTGTGGATGTGTGATGGTAGCACAACCACTTAACTGAACACTTCAAAATGGTTAAGATGGTAACTTTTATGTATATTTTACCATAATAAGAAAAAAGAAAAAGAATCCGTTCTCAGCCAGATAGTCTTTCAAATCTTCATAAATGGAAGTTTTCTAAATCTTCACTTATTTGGGAAAACTAATTTGTCTAACGCTCAAAAACTACGCTCAGGTAAAGGTAGACCTATTCCTTAGGCATTATTTTCATCAACATCCAAAACATCATGATCTCCTTTGCCATGGATGGATTCATAAACTGAAATCTCCAATTTTGGCAGTGTCACGAACCTACTGAGTTGAATATTTTCACTTTACGCATGTGGCTAGAGCAATGTGCAGTTTGAGCTACCTCTCACCTTTTTAAATAGCCATGTGGAAGGAGACAACAAATGATCGTGCACGTCAGATTATACTGTCATCGATTATGTTCTCTATGGTCCAGAGAGCCAAGGAAATGCAATATGAACGAATACAGAATCTACCCCAAGTGGTGCTTCTAGAAGCCACATGAATCCTCTCAGAATCCTAGATAGCTTCAGGGAACCTTTCTTTTTGTGATGTTCACGCCCTCCCCAGTCACTTCTTACCTCTGCCCCAGCCCTTAAAGGTTCAACTCCTAGCACAACTTATTTGATTAGAAATACTCATCCTGTCACTGGTAGAGGTATGATATCTAAGACTGCTGGGAAGTACTGAACTTTGCCATTAGGGCAATCAAGAGGATTGCTGAGTGCTAGGAGGGCACAGAGGCAAGCCTTACCTTGTTTGCTCCCAGGGCTGCCGAAAAGGCTACTATGTTCCACAGAAAATAGGTTACTAGATGGCCCTCCCAAACTTTCTGGGGGTTCCAGTTTTTAGCTTTTAACATAAGGACAAAGCAAGCAGTGTTCCCCCCTTGGCCATCAGCATAAAGTTACTGTAAATAGAGCAAGTATAGCAGGCAGCAAACAGGCATCCAGATTCCAAAATGTCACATGCGGTATCTCTTCTGTTTATTTGTTTAGTCCAATCATACAGAACAGAAAAAAATAAAACCTTACTAATAAATTTGCAAAGGAATAATGTTGTTTTACTGAGTTATGGTTAAAATCTTATCTATTGCTCCTGCTTCTGATATAAAACAGTAGAAGAAGACTTTTATATCAAGGAAATTAGTTTGCAATATAGTAACTTCTAAAACTGATTAAACCCTTTCAAGTTTTGATCAGAACAGGTGCTTTTAAAATTTACTATTATAAACTAATGAAAATTACTCTTGTGTACTGGAGTAAATGCAGAATGACATTCAAAATAGAAGCTATTCATGGGCATATCTGAATTCATATGCGAACCGCACCCTTTAGCTCTAAACACTTCAAAATAGGACTATAAATCACTTCCAAAGAAGTCATATAACTGTACCGTAAACATTTCTGCTAGGTTTATAAATATGCCTTACCAACTTAATTATGGTGGCTGAACCAGCAGTCCACACACAGAAAGGGGTGTGGCACATATGTCAGCCTCGGAGACACACGGCACCTTGATCAGGAGCACATACTTTAGAGCCACACTGTCTTGGATTGGAATCCTATCTCTGCTATTTATGAGTTGTCTGTCTCAGGTAGGTAGTTGAACTTTTCTATGCTTTATCTCCTATTCTGTAAAATGGAGGCAATGCCAGAATCTATACCTCGCAGAAGTGTAAATGTGTTCTTATTCATAAATTGCTTGTAACAGCCTGTGACACCTAAAAAGTTATCTAAGTATTTGTTAAATACATAGAAACTCTGACGAATTCCACCGGTATGGTTCCAACAGAAGCGTTCTATGCTGTCACCTTGTAATAGTCAGAAAAGCTATGGCCTGGCTATTTCAAAGCATTCATAAAGGCAGCAGATCCCACAGAGCCAAGAGGTGCTACAGGTGAAGAAGCAAAGCCATTCTCAACGGGCTGGGGTGTGGGTAAGGGGGACAAAGCTTAAAAGCCAACCTATGGGAGACTGACTGGAAATCGAAGAGCTGGAATCAGAGCGCTTTATTTTACTCCCAGGATGGTGAACTAGAATAAAAAAAAAAAAATAAAGAAACACAAAGAGACAGCAGGAAACGCAGAAACTGGTCAAGAAAGACAAACTGGCAGACAGTGGAGGAACCTCCTATGAACCCACATGCAGCTTGGCTAACAGGAAAAAGGAAAGGACGCAGTCGAAGAGGATTTAGCCACCAGAACTTGACCACCTTGCCTTGCAGCAGCCCTCACATACCTGTAGCTGTAGTTGCCAGTCTTCATATTCAATTCCCTCTCTTCTTCTGCCTTTTGGCTGGCATGCCTGCCCTTTCATGTTTAGCACCATCTTGCTTCGGTGATCAACTATCTTAGAAGCGTCTGGGCTCACTGCTAGATATTCTTTATCCCCTCTCCCAGCCAAGGGAGATCCCCCCCACCGTCCTTCCCTGCATGGGACGGGCCCAACACCCTCCCCGAGTTTCTGACATAGGAGTTACAGGCAGAGGGACACTGTGTTCCTGGAGCACACTAACCAGGAACCTCAAAGGCTTCATTAGGCTCCTTTCCAGGCTACTGTTAACTGAACACCTTTCAACCTGGAACATTTGAAGACACCAATACATCCTAACGCTTGTTACTATATCCCTCTAAACCTGTCTCCCTCTACAGCATCAAGCTCTCCTGCTTTCTCTTCCTGGTCGACTCAGGCACCCCCAAGTTCTAATCTGTGCTGGCAGAGCACTATCTAGGCAGCTTAACACAATAAAACCCAAATGGAGCCACTACTGACACTTTGTGAAAGCATGAAAGGTTAGTGGCAAGGGCGCAATTCATGCTCAGGAAGGTTCCTTACCTCGGCAGGGGTCATTTTTCACTAAAAATTCATCCAGGGCCATCCATCCTCCACCAACTCGGACCATCACGGTGCTGCGCAGGATGCGGACCAGCCGCAGCTGCTGGGAGTCCCCGAACTGTGGGTCCAAGGGAGAGTGATGAGCAAGTGTGCCTTAAAGCAGGCCAAGGCCTTCTTCCCAGAGCAGACTGTATTCAGACAAGACAAATGACAATCTGACAGTTTGGGAAGAATTTTAACTCCCCAACTTATACATTTTTTCAAAAAATAATTTAAAATATGTAAAAGCTGGGATATTGAGGTAAAGACCAGTGTCAATAGTCTTTCCACTGGGACAAAATTAACTTTTGGTGGTCACGCCCCTGCCCCTGCACCAAAGTGGGGAGGGCAGAGGACAAATGTTAGCTCACCTTCATCCTTTTAAATATTCTGCCCAAATTAAAACCTAGTAGTACAATTGTTACATTAGCTTTCATAAAAGGTAGATGTGAACTTCTGAATACAGTGTGCTCAAAAGGTAAATGGAGAACAGCAAATACTATTTCAAGTCTTAAACCCTTGCAGGCATCATTATTATTAAAAGCTTAGAAGGAAATTTGATTTTCCACACAAGGTTTTCAGAAATAAGCCCTTGGTATTCTCTAATTGTGATGTCACCAAGCAGAAAAGTTTCTTCAGCTGAGCAAATGACTATGGCATTTAGACTAAAATTTAGTTGAAAAAATTAAAATTTAATTTACAATGCTGATTATAAATAGTATTCAACAATCATTTTGGGATATTAAGACAAGCATGACTTTCTGATATTTATTTTTTCCTTTTTCCTTAACATCCCTACTTCTCAGCCCTGTTCACATCTGGAGTTTCCTATTGCATAAATTACCCTCTCCCTAAAATAAGGTCAAGAGGCAACAAAAGGGAATCATGTGGAGATCCCAGAATACAAAATCAAACATTTGGTTGGAAAAGTAGCATTCCTAAAATTATTTAATTCAAGGAGAAAATTGCAGTTGGGGAGAGGAGTAAAGGGACTTATCAGTTCATTAAGATTTCTAAAGTTATAAAGGAGAACCATAACTTTGAAACAAGGCACAAAAATTGAAAATGCCAGAAAAGATATTTAAGAAGGACACATAACCAACCTCCCTCAAAATTAGTGTGTCTATGGTTAATTCTCTGTATTACCCTGCATTGGCTCAAGTGCACTATTTATATAGGCAGCAAGGTGACTGAAAATAACACCAGCCCCCTCCCCCAATCCTTTACTTAGAAAATGAAAATAGTCTTAACATCTCTTATCTCCCACTGTTAAGATTTTATACAGGGTGACCACAGCAACAGCATGGTGTAGTATAAAAAGCACTGGAGTGGGTGCCCAGAGATGTGAGGGAATAAACGTCCTGTCCCGGGAAGGAAGCTGCCCTTTGGCCCCTGAGGGCCCCTCCAAGAACAGTGACAGCCTGAGTCACTAGCCAGGGTTCTCTCTGGATCATTGAGAAGAGGGAGGAAATAAGGGCCTCTACATCCTCCCCAGTGCATCAGGACACGACTCCAAGAAGTACTTTACCCTTATGTTTCTGTGTCCTGTAGTTTATGTCAGCTTTTAGGATTACTCCACTTAACTCATTCTTTTTTTCTCCTTAACTTCTTACTAAGGCTCTTTCTGAAGGATTCTAACTTGTCTCTGCTGTAGGGAAAAGGAGGTGTAAGCCAAGCCAGCAGCCAAAGTGACAAATGGGAGAAGGGGCCACAGCAACTCTAACACCAGGGAGGGACTGTGCAAATCTGACAGAGGTGGGCCATCAGTGAGGCACTGACCCAGAAGTGTCTTGGGGGACCAGGGACTTTGGTTTCCTTCTCTTAACTGGAAATTCCCTTATGGTGACCCGGGCTCTGACGCTAGTGTCAACATGAGTGCCTTCAGGTCTCAGGTGCTTCGTGCACAAAACGGACTTCATGATTCTGTTCCAACATTGGAACTAACTCGTCTGGCCCTCTGCCAGTCAGTGGAGTGGCGGACGAGGATGCAGGTGCCACTTCAGAGGACCCCTGGGCCCCACATGCAGTTATTAGGAAACAGACACAGCTTTGAGGTATGCCTTGGCATACTGATGCAATGATATTTTAAACCAGTTTGGCTGTTCTTGTCTTTTGTCTTTTTCTATCCTCTGTTCTGCCCACTGGCCCAGAATGTTACTAGAGTGAAGGATTATTGCAGTGCCTGGAACTTAACATTGATTGAGGGCCTCAAATCAACTGTTAGTGTTTCTGATTTCACATCCCAAGACAGACTTTACCCATGCAACTTCCTTCCATTTGAAGACACAGGACCCCAGAGCCCTCAAAAAGATCTATTAGGTTAGAATTACCAAGTGGAGTCAAAAGCATTCAATCTCTTCTTGCAAGTCTAATTTGATCCCTTAGATTTTTGGCTGGCTGGACATAATCAGCAAACTTCAGGCTATGACCAAATCATGATTATTACACTATGGTTCTCAGGCACCTTATAATTATAAAATATGATATAAATACATGAGGTATTTGAACAGATTGAGTACTTAAGTAACCCACAAGACTTTTTGATTTCGTGTATGCTATAGAATTCATGTTAACTGTCAAAAGACTCGTGTATAAATCAGAACTGTGCTGTCGGTATTCTGACTTCTAGCACAGAAGTAAGAGACCAGGTTCTTTTTAGAAGTGGGATGGATTGATACCATAACTTCAAAGTCCCCCAAAGGGAGACTGTCTTCAGCCAATCTAAGTTCAAATCGAAAATTTCATCTTTTTAAAAACACATACACACTCTTCTATCCCGCTGCTGCTGCTGTGACAGCTTTACAAGATTAGCTCTGTTAGCAGTTTCTCCACTTGGTAAGACAACCAGATGTGACCCAGGCATGCTTCAGATTGTGTCCTCTCCCCACAGCAAAGAACAGGCAGCATGAGCTACACAGACCATTTCCACCAAGAAGGATATTGCAAGGCACACTGTACCTGATTGCCGAGGAAGAACTACAAACAAAAAGAGTAAAGGACGAAGGAAATGGAAGAAAAAAAAAAGAGAACATTTTGTCAAATTAACACTAAGGAATGAAAATCATGCAATCACGTTACCAGTCTTCAAGCATATTCTTCGAGAGCTCCTGCCACAGGGGCGTGGTTTTACAAATTAATACGACCTAACTCTTCCACTCTACTGATTGCTTTTGTTAATTCATTTCTCTCACAATTTAAAAAAAAACACACACACAAACAAGAAAATAAAAAGCAACAAGCAAGCACAAGATTGCTTAGTTTTATTAACTAAATGCCCTGGGCTGGATCCAAGGCAGACTCACCCAACACTCCTCAGCTATGAGCAGCCCAGGGTGGTTTTGGTGTACTTTGAAGACATTTTGATGTACTAATGGAACCTGGATTTTCCTGTTTCTCACTTGTACAACTTCCTTGTACAATCTGAGCCCTCTTTACCAATCCTAGGTTTTCCTTAGGACTTTAGAGAATCCAGATACACTGCTGAATATTTTTTTAAGTGCTGTTTCAGATTCCTTCTATGCCTTAACCTTAGTCCTAAAAGAAGCTAAAACACAGCATAATTCGTGGTTGAATTATGTCCATAGCATAGCTTTCCAGGGAAGACTATTGAGCCTGGTGTCCCCTTGGTGCATCTGGTGCATCTTGGCTGTTTGTAGCTCAGCTCAGAGCAGACAGGGTATCCCTTAGGACCTTGACAGAGTTCCTCCAGCCCTCTCTGCCCTGGGAGCCAGCCACTCAGGCTCACAATGACCAGCACTCTGGGGGGTATGGGTTCGTTTTCAGATAATTGGCACAGTTGTCACCATTTCCCTAAAGACTTTGGTCAGCAAAAGAGAGGACTTTGAAATGTCTCCAATATTGAAACTCAAGGACAAGCTACTACTAGCTAAATATGGCACTATTTTTCAGATGGAACTATGTAGGGCACTAAGCTTAGCCTAACAGGACACCTGACATTTGGAATCTACAGACATGAGGGCCAGAGAGTGACTACATCTTAAGTTCCACTGACTCTGGTCTGCTCCTCCAAGCACTGGTAGTGGGGAAGGTGGGATCATCTGGTCTGCTGTGTATCAGGTTGCTTTCACCTGTAAGGGCCACATAGGAAGAACCACCACCACCATCACTACCACCACCACAAAGGACCGGTTTTCTCTTCCTTACCCGGTATTTATTCTCTCCAATCTGTTCCACCTGAAACCTTTTTGCACATTTGCACTGAGCCACTTGTCTTGTGACCTATTGGTTGTAAACAACAAAAAAGAAAAGTGTGAAGGATAAAACAAGATTTTCTCTTCAGAGAAACAAAGATTTTTACGTGTAAGCAGAAAGCTATTCATTACATCTCTTTGAACTATATTAGGCTTTTGATATGTGCATTTATTATTTACTCCAAATTAATACATTACACATTTACTTCCAAGTTCCTTCAGAGAAATGTGCTATTATGCATCAAAATAAAATCAAATAAAGCAAATTATGAATAGACTTTAAAATTTCAACCCAGGAACCTTTGTGTCTCCAGAAGTCAGTCTGGGGTGTTCTGGGCCGTACCCAAGACATACCCTGCTAATCTCTCCCTTTATAGGATCAACAGATCCTGGGATCTCCAAGTGTTACTAATGAATTTGCTATTTTCAAGGTGATGGGTGCAATTTCCAGTGTGAAAAAGTCCTTAACTAGGCAGAAAGCTTGGATGGTACACACACCAACTCAAGCAGTACTTCACATTTTACCCCTTAAATGCTGATGTGGGATGCCCAGGATTGAGAGAAGAGTCCTTTCTAAGTAACATGGTGCCTATGAACCAGGATGAGCGTGGTTTGTGAACTCTGGAGGAACCATATAGATGTGACTCATTTGAGTAAGAAGTCATCTAGACTGAGAGAGAGCTCAACAGTCAGAGATCTTCTGCGGTGTCATCCTCCAAGTAGGGATCCCCAAATGGGACTCCAGATAATCCTCTTCTAACAGATAAGTCATGGTGCTGATATGGCCACTACGCCCAACCACTACAGTCAAAAGTATGCTCAAAAAACAGTAATTTAAAAAAAACAAAACAAAACAAAACAAACAGTAATTTCCCATACCTCATCTTCAATTTTATCTGCGTCGGTTGTTGGGCGATAAGCATCCTTGTTGGGATGGAGAGCAGCCACGAATTCATAGTAATCAATGTAGCCATCTCCATCTCGGTCAAAAATGTCAGCGACAGCAGTCATCTCCAACTTGGTGGTAGGGAATTCTGGAGAAAAGTAATTGTATTTGGAACATTAACTAAAGGGCTTACTTGGCTTGTTGGAGGGTATACAAAAACTTCTTGAAAGTAGAAATATTTATATCTTGCTTTTTTTTTCTGAAAAGTAATACATGCCTGTTTAGAAGATGTAATGTTATAAAGACTTTTTTTTTTTAAATACCCAAAGATACAGTACCTAAAGACCACTCACTGTTAAGTTTTTTGGTGTTTTTGCTTTAGACTCCCTCCTTCCCCATGCAATTAAAAAATAAATAAATAAATAAAACAGTATTTCAGATATATCAAAAGATGTAAAATTACAACTACCCATAGACCTACCATCCACCCTAAGCATGCACTTATCCACTCTATCACTGGATACTTCGATGATTTCAGAATAGTGACAATGTGGAGTGGTTGCAGTTTTCCCTATGTTTAGATAATTGCCTTAACAATTAAGGTTAAAGGTTCTTAACAAACTGCTTCCCAAAGGAATTGTGAATATTTACAGCAGCCTGGGTGATTTATTAAAATGTAGATCAGATCTCTCAGGTGAAAACCTCTGGTGGTCTCCTACTGTCGCACTGCCTCTAGAATAAGACGTCAGATATGCTAACTCTTCCAGGCCCTGCCAGAACTGGCTGCTGTTGATCCTTCCAACTTCATCTCTCACCACTCCCCCATGTCATGATGCCCCGTCTTCAATTCCTAGAACATGCCAAGCCCGTGCCCACCTAAGTGCTTTGTACCTGCTATTCCCTTGGCCTCTAACTCTTCCCTCAAATATCAGCTCTGCAGACAGGCCTTCCCTGGCCACTCATGTAAAGCAGCACAGCTGTGAGATGTGCTTTGTGATCCTGGCAATTCACTTAACTACTTTATGCCTCAATTATTTTTCCTGCTAAAAATAAATGAGATCATGTATTTTTTAAGCTGCTATACAGATGTCAGAAACTATTATGAAAACTTTATTTTTTAAAACATCTTACTTAGAACCTCATCATTCATAAAGTTTGGTTCCTTAATCTATACTTCAAACATGTTTTACTTGCCAAAGACCTGTTTTGTTTCTTAATTCCCAGCAAAATGAGGTTCTTCTTTCCATCAAAATGATGAACCAATTTTAGTAATAAGCAATTACATTACTTCTCTTTTAAGACTATTGCTTTGGGGGATCCCTGGGTGGCTCAGCAGTTTCGTGCCTGCCTTTGGCCCAGGGCGCGATCCTGGAGTCCCGGGATCGAGTCCTGCATCGGGCTCCTGGCATGGAGCCTGCTTCTCCCTCTGCCTGTGTCTCTGCCTCTCTCTCTCTCTATGTCTATCATAAATAAATAAAAAAAATAAATCCTAAAAAAAAAAAAAGAAAAGAAAAGACTATTGCTTTGATTTCAGAAAGACTATTTAACCAGAATATCATGGGCTTCCACCAAGTGCAAGGAATCTAGGTGTGATCCATGTTTGGAACTATGAGTGAACTCACTGGATGCCAGAATGCCATCAATAAACTCCTGACGTGTTATCTTCCCATCCTGGTCCTTGTCAATTCGCCGGAAGAAATCCATCACCCGAGATTTTTTGTGATTCATCCATCGCATATACTTTTTCCTCCAGACATCAAAGTCAAAGTTGGCAAATTCCTTCAACTAGACAGAAATTGTAGGTGTCAACAAGACTTATTGTTTTGGGCCTCAAGTGTGCCCAGAGCATACCAAAACTTTCAGACATTCAGTAAAGCCATGCAGGCCTTCTGGAGGGCACCAACAATGATATCCATGTGTTGCCTCTTTGGTGAAGGCACAATCTGGATCCTTCACTTAAAGCCATGATTATTTACATGAGCTGTGGTATAATGAAGCAGTGAGAGAAACAGTAACTGAACGACCACCATGGAAAATACGGAGCAGGCAGAACAAGAATGGATAGAGCCAGCCTTGCTTTCCCTTTGCACTTTTTCAAAGGACCACCTTCTTAGACGTAAGGGAATGGATTCTATCCCAGAAGAGAAGTCCTGAGCACTCCTCACTGATGTGATTTTGAAAAGAACTATGATCACACAGGCCTGTGTTGGAAGGCTCATGTTTCCCATCATTTTCTGAGATGAGATAACTTGAGTTCTGGCTGGAAGCATTAAGGATCCAACCCTGCACGCAAGCATGTTTCTTTGGAATGGCACCAGAGGGGGCAAAGTGCCCATCTGACTTGCATGTGAAGTATGTGACTCTGGCAGACAACAGCAGGCCTGTGCAGTGGGCAAGGCGATGCTTAGCCACTTGGACTATGTTAGTGAGAGAGACTCAGGATGACTGAGATAGCGTAGCAGTTTTCCCCCTGGTCTTTCAAACTCCAAAGTTGGAAGGAATAGGGAAAAAAAAGAAAAAGCCAAAACCCAAAAATGCTTAAAACTCAACTGACCTACAGAGATAACAACAAAAAACACAGAACACTCACTTCCGGGCATAGCTGCTTTGATATGCACAAATAAAAAAAATATGAAAGGTATTAGAGGTTTGTTTTAGAAACTAGGATGGGTAGTACTATATTTTTTAGGTTGGTTAATGATACTTCAAAGTAGAATTTGATTTCATTCTTAGTAAAAACTAGTGGAATACCAAGGCCATAAATATTACATAATTATTTCATAATTGTGTTGCTTATATCTTTACATAGAGGGCCCAATAATGGCCATTACTATGATTAGCTAAGTGCTTGGGAGGTAACTTTGCCAAGTCATGTTCTGGACTTTTGACCACAGCCAGGTGCTAAGGAGGGTCGGGTCACAGGCCAGATCCTCAAATACACTGGCTGGTTGTCTGCTTGCTTTCCACAACTAGGTGCTATGGCCTACCCTGTTGTAAGTGGTCTCCTTGCCCTTGTGCTTTTCTCCTAGGGGGCCTGAGGGATAGAGTACTGGCTCACCCTGGTCTGTTTCTACTTCTAGAGAAGTAGGTCAAGACGCACAGGTCATAATAAGAGGGTCTCACCTCTTCGAGTCGATCCAAGGCGTCATTCAGCTTCCGCTGTCGCTCCAGTGCTAACAGCCACACCTGCTGCCAGCGGGCAGACAGCTGGTTGATCCGTGGGTTTTTTGCTTCGGACTGTGAAAGGACTGGCATAGGAGGTGGTGTGGGCTGACTCAAGGACTTCCCTGAAAAGAAAAATAACTACGAGATTAGAAAAGCTGGTTTTGTCACTTCACAAAGAGAAAGTGCCATATGTGTTAACTCAGGACACCTTTAAAATGGTATCCAAGCAGTAAATGTGAAAAGAAACATGGGATGTGATAATATTTAGGTATTCAGCACACTAATGTCAAAATACTGCTCCTCCTCCCAGCCAACTGGTATTCATCTCTTATCTTCAATTCATTTTGTCCTTAGTGAACTGAGGAAATGTCAACTCAACCAGAACAGCAATGGCTCTACAAGAGCTGATTTATGTCATAATTAAATTAGTGCAAACCAAATGCAAACAGCTAGCTGATGACCAAAACAATAGAAAAGCCACTGCAAAACAATCTACTTGACCACTTCAAAATTTTATGCAAGCCCAAGAAAATGGAATATAGTTTTACTATGTGTCTGTGTAATAAAAGTGAGTTTCAAAAAAATATTTTAGTTCAAATCCAATATAGTTTTTGAAAACCAAAAAGAAGGTTTTTGTTTTGAAGCAGGGTCCACAACCAACACGGGGCTTCAATTTACAACTCTGAGATTAAGGGCTGCAAGCTCTACCGACTGAGCCAGCCAGGCACCCCCAAAGAAGTTTTTTGACAGGGATTTGGAAAGTGCTCATCTTCAAATAACAGGAGTGAAACACCCGAACACTGGAGGCTAGAAACATACTGCTGCCACTGCGAGATTTCTCGATGAAAGGTGTGTGAGCAGGCTCTATATTTTTCCTTTTGTATGTCTTCGTGACCCGGTCTACATCAGGCTGTTTGCGAGTCATCTCCTCCATAAACGTCTGCCAAACACAAACAACAGGGAACAGAGTTAAGTGTTTTCTTGGACTAATAATTAGGCAACTTCTTACAAAGCCCAAGCTCATGACAGAACAGATGCCTTTGAACACTGTCTCACACCTTTTAAGAAAAACAGTTAAGCAAGGTACTTCATCAGGTGCTAGAAACCTGAAGGGATCAAACAGGGCTTCTGATTCCAAGGAGCTCACAGCTGAGTGAGGAAAACCAGGAAGTCAGTGCAATGAATGCCACCCAGGATTCCAAAGGCAGACCAGGGTTCCAAGGACAGCTGCCTGGAGACTGGGGCCTGAGTGGAGTAGTGAGGGAGGAAGAACTGGACAAAGACTGGGTGGAAGGCAGTCCCAGGAGAAGGCATGGCACAGAGATCCAGGGAGCTTGACAGTGTAGTGAACTAGGGCTCTGGGGATTGCTGGCCAAGCCCAAGATGCAATTCGAAGAGCAGCAGGAGGAGTAGGTAGGAGAAAGATCCATTAAGGCTTTGTGTTAGGCTAAGGTATTGGGATTTTATTTGGAGAGCAATGGTGGGCAACTGAACGATTCTGATCCAGAGAAGAGACCTGATAAGATCCTTATTTTAGAGCTATGGTTCTGGCTTCAGTGTAGAAGGAAGAACATAGTGGGGGATGAGTCAGGAACCACTGCAGTAACTGAGGCAAAACATGGGGAAGGCCTGAGCCAGGGCAGGAGAGACAGAACCAAGAGGTATTCTGGAAGTAGGACAGCTAGAACCCGGAGGTTGGTTAGACATAGGGGGCATAGGAAAGGCAGGCAACCCAGATGCATCACACATTCCAGGCAGCAGGCCTGGAAGGGAGGGTGGGGTCGGCACAGATAAAGTGGAGTTTCTGTGCTGCCTCTGATTTGCCATAGGTCTAGACTTCAGGGAGACAGTGCTACTGAAAGAGAGGTGAAAATTTTGGATTCTAGGTGGTGACTGAAGCTGTTGGACTAGGTAAGACGTCAGCACTGTGAGAAGAGGGTCAAGAATGCAATTTCAGGGATGCCTGGGTGGCTCAGCGGTTGAGAGGCTGCCTTTGGCTCAGGTCCTGATCCCGGGATCCTTGGATCGAGTCCCACATCGGGCTCGCTGCGAGTCCCACATTACTGTCTCTGTGTGTCTCTCATGAATAAATAAAATTAAAAAAAAAAAAAGAATCCAATTTCAGCAAACACAACACTAACAAGGGGAGAGAGGAAGAGGAATCAGCTAAGACTGAGAAGGAACAATCAGAGAGATGGGAGAAAAACAAGACGAAAGGACAGAAGTCAAAAGAAGAGTTTTCAGAAGGAAGAGGCAACTCTGTTACATGTCAAATAAGACAAAGACTGGAAGCATGGGCTGGATTTAGCCAGTGGGATGTGACTGGGACAGTATTAGTGGTCTGATGGGGATGGGAGCCAAACCACAGGGGCCTGGGGAGGGAGTGGGAAACAAGGAGAAAAGATGGGGGGAGGGGTGCGGGGGGACGGACAACAGGCTTGTTTGAAAGAAGAGGAAGGGAACAATGAGGGTAACTGGAAGGGAACAAAGAATGGAAAGGACACGTCTAGAAGACTTGGGAGAGCTTGAAGACACAGGAAACGAGGAGATCACAGAAAGGAGAGGGGTGGCCTTGAATAAGAAGATAATCTCTCAGTCAGGAGAGAAGGTGTCAATGCAGGCAACCTCGACTGGAAGTACAGGGGGTTCTCAATGGTGAGGCTGATTATTTACAGTCACTAAAGACTACGCCCGCAGTATAACTAAGCAAGATCCATGCTTGCATTCAGTGTAATGATCATGGTTAAAAATCATCTTTGAAAAAAAAAAAAAGCCATCTTTGCTTCCCAAAGAGACATTATGGAGACAGCTCAACTGAGCTTTCCTTCATTCTGTTTAGTTTGATGTGCTGTCTCGGCCCATCTCTGGGCTCATGCAAGAGATCTATCTGCACCCAGGTGTGAAACCTTGGCTTGGAGGAATAGGATGTGGCAGGCAAACTTCCAAGATGGCCCACAGGATTCCCACTCCTGGTGTCCATGCTCTGTATAATCCCTTCCCTTGAGGGTGGGTCACACCCGTGGAAAGAAGGGGAGACTCACTCCCTTGATTGTATTTTACCATATAAGATCTGAGCAAACTGGAAAGCCTCTCCTGCTGGTGCTGAAGACTGACGTTGCCACACTGTGAGTGTGCTGGGTGGCTGAGACCTGAGGTGGCCTCTGGGAGCTAACAGACTCCTGGGTGATGGCCAGCAAGAAAACAGAGCCCCAGGTCCCACAACCACAAGGAGTCAGATTCTCCCAACAACCTGAGGGAGCCTGGGTGAGGTCTGCAGCACCTTGATTTTGGCCCAGTAAGACTCTAAGGGGAGAAGCCAGCTGACTCGTGCCCAGACTCCTACCCCACGAAAACGGCTTGTTTTCAGCTGCTAAGTCTGTGTGCATAAACATAAGCAGCCATTAAAAACCAAAAATACACAGGGCAAAGGGAACGGGCTCCAGAGCCACGAAGGGAACACCTGCAGCCACACGACACAGCTAGGCTACCTGATGCTCGGCAATAAGGGCTTTCACTCGGTCAATGTTCTGAGGGATTGGCTCCTGGTCCCGCTGAATGAGGGTGGTCTCAGCCCACTGGATCCATGCCAGAAGTTCTTCCAAGAGCTCAGCATTAGCCACCAGTTCTGACAGGGCTGTTTCGAGACGCTGCTGGTGCTGCTGAGCCCAGGTCAGGACCTGGGGAGACAGAAACCATCGCCTCTCTCAGTTGAGCACCTCCTTTGTCTCCAAAGTCCATTTTGTCGTCTGATCCTACTAATGGCCTTTAGGAGGAAGACCACTCAAGAGGCCTCACTTTTACTCCAGTGACAGAACTGGAATCAGCACCCCCAGGAGGCAAATCTAGAACGTACATCCTATTAAACACAGGACTTCTCTGGAAGGAGGGAAAAATATAGAACTGAGTCCGCTGGACTTTATCAATTACCACATCACTATGCCAGCACTATTCTTCCAGACTGCAGCTCATTGCCAAGAAAATAGTCATTACTAAAACACTACCTTAATTCTTATTGAGACATTCACAGTGAGTGAGATTCCTTATCTGGGGTGTGGGGGGAGCAGGGGCGGTGGGTGGAGAAAGCTCAGTAGCATTTTCTTCCTATAAACTCACTGTATGGGGTGTGTGCCACCTTCCTCTCAAACCGGGAACTCACCTCCTCAAAGCGAGCCCGGATGATGGTGATCCAGTGCTTGATGGTGGTAATGCAATCGGGGTGGCAGACAGCCAGGATGGCCTCTCCCATTGCTACCGCTGTGCTAACATCCGCTCGCTTTTCTTCCACTTTCTTCATGAACTCCTAAACAAAAAAGGTTTGAAAACAAAAACTGAGGAAACCTACTCAGCAGCACTGTTAGTTTACACTGTGGGGAGGGGGAATGGAGAAGATTTCTATGTATTTTTTTTCCTCTGTGTGTGTTCACACAGGCCCCTACAAGCCTGCATCCTGGTGTCTCTGGTACTTTCTTTCCAGTTCTAAAAGATGTCAGAAGTATAGGGTTACACAAAATGGACTGTCTCTGCTACAGATGACAAGGATGAGGGACACAGAGGGGCACTCCCTTTCCAGGCTGGGCATGATCCTCGTCCTAATATCTGGGTTCATTTCTCTCTTTAAGAAATCCTGTTTTAATTCACTTCCATGTGAATAAACAAACAATATTGTCTTGGACAAATGACAACTATAAAATACTAAATATTTAAAAAATACCAGCAACAGAATACCAAATGACAAAATCAAGATTAAAATCTCTTGGTGGGTAACACAAAAATTAAAAAAGGAAGTATTTCCCATCTTATTAGGACAGATTGTGGCCTCAGATACTGCATCCTATGCTGCAGCTTGGTAGGAGGCTCAGGGTCCGAAGCTGGTAACATAAGGAAAGCCAAACCAAGCCTTGTGCGGGTGATGGTTCTAGAGTCCACATTGTTCTTTATATGATACCATGCTGTTTCACTGGTTTACAACCAACATGCGTTACTTTTGTAAAAAGTAGGAATGACTCTCATTCTTGCTAAACCAGTAAAAGCTGGGCCCATTCCAGTTCCAGTCTTTTACATATAAGGTCGGAAATTCCCAAGCAAAAGCTGCTCTCCTTTAGAGCTGGGCAGGCAGCCCTCACCCTGTGGTGGCGTGGGTCACTGCACGCTGGGGCTGGATTACCTTATGGGTGTCAATGAGAGACTGTAAGGCCTCCGTGTCATCGGGAAGTGCTCCCCGAAAGCGGAGCGTTTGCTCTGCTTCAGAGAGCCACTCCAAAAGCATGTGGACGGTGTCCCGAAACTCTTCCGCCTGCAAGAGCCAAGTAGAGCAGATTGAACCTCTCTGCAGCCAAGGCCCTGAGCACTGGGGTGCACCACGGAAAGGGCTGCACCTGAACTCAGTGCATCACAAGTGCTGATGATCCTATCAAGGCCCCATAAAAGTTATCTTTCACTTGTGGACGTTTGAAAACCAATTGAATTCAGTTTTTTCTCTAATACAAATGAACATTAAAATCTTGTAGAACTTTCAGAATATCAATGTTTGACCTTATGTTCATTTTGAGACTGGTTGGAACTGATCCTGATAAAGAAACAAGAATGAATCTGCTCAGATCCTCCCCCACAGGTTACCCCCACAAAAATCTCTGACCTGTTTTAAGGCCTGCTCCAGTCGGCTTTGTTTGGAGACAGAGAGTTTACACACAGTGTCCCAGCGAGTGCTCAGTTCCTGGAGCTGTCCTTTCACCCACGTGGTGTCATCGCGACTGTTCTCAATCAGCTCTCGGCCTGACCGCTTCAGTACCTGAACGGTGCCTGTTCGCTTTCCCAGTTCCTTCTGGAAAACCTAGAACAGAAAAACAGAGAAATTAGTTTGCTGAGAAATGTTCTGAACCCAGGAAGCAAAACCCGAGAGAAAAGTCATCACTTAGTTGCGCCTCTCCTCAGTAAGTTCCAGTCACATGTCTTTTATGCAGAGGGAGGCAGGACAATGTTTAAGAAAGAACCACCAGAAGAAGTGGCTCTAAAGATGAGTGGCATGGCCTTGGGTAAGTTGCTTAGCTGGAGTCCCCGTTTCCTAACATAAAATATGAATGATGTTAGAACAGAATCTCCAGAATTGTGGAAGTAAGAACATATCGGCCATGTGCATAAGAGTTTGATGTAATTTCAAGTAAAGCTGAATGCTTTTGCTAAAACAAGAGGACCTTAAGGAGGTGAACATGACAGGTGTAGGTTATACATTGATATTACTGTGAATGGTGCTGGGTTTGCTTGGGTCAAAAGCAGCTAAAGAATAGAACTCATTTTCATTTTAGGAGTCAGTGGAAATGGGTATCTTGAGGGGCTCCTGAATTTAAATTCATTGTGTGACTCAACGGAGAGATACAAACAGAAAGGGGTGAACCCCAAGATAAAATTTACACATTGCCAAGATAAAATTTACACATTGCCAAATCTGAATCTGAATTTGGTCAAGTCTTGGTGGCAGATACGGAACCCCAGTAACAGTTTAAGCACACAGAGCAAGGAGTGGTCTCTCTGGGTCTGATGAGCAGACACAGGCTCATTCAGATTTCCTTTCTCTCCTGGATGGTGAGCACAAGCAGAAGGCCGGCAGAGGCAGGGGACCGACCCAATGGCTCTGCCTCCATGCAGCGCAGCTCCTGCCTCTCACCTTATGGGCGTCCATGAGGTTCATGACAAGGTCGAGGTCCCCATGCACGGGCTGGTCCTCGGCCAGCTGCGGCTCTACCTTGTACAGCCAGTCGACCAAGGCCTGCAAAGCATCCATGAACTGGCCCGAAAACAGCAGGGCCTCCTCCAACTTGTGCTGCCTGAGAAAAGCACACAAAACTCACTGTGTTTAGAGATCCCTTTTCTTTGGCTGGCTCACAATTCTGACTGCTGAATGGAATACTGCTAGAACTCTACAGACAGAGGGCCCTCCATGCCAGACTGGTTTAAGATAGAGTAAAAAGTAACTAAGAGATATGCTTAGACATTTTTTTTGTTTTTTTGCTTAGACATTTTTAATCAAATCCCTCTAGAATGGAGTAAGTGTAGCATAGGAGATAGGTACAGCTGCCCTCCTAGCACCCTAAGAGTCCGCATGGATACACCCTAATGATCCAAGGTCTGTGTTAATCACCTTATACCACTCAGGTAGAGGATGATGGTTTTGGTCATGGTCTCAGTCAGGAGTTTAACTCCTAGCTCTATGCCAGTTGCATGATCCTGGGCTTTCTCTTTACCTCTTGGAACCTCAGTCACTTCATCCAAAAAATAGAAGTACGAATAATACAAAGATATCGTAAGTCTTAGCATGGCAGAATGGGTACAAGTGGAAAAAAGGACAACTTATAGAACCAAATCGAAGAGCTTCAAATCCCAGCTCTGCTGCTTAGTAGCTGAGTGACCTTGGGGGAGTTACTAAAACCTCTTTGGGGTCATTTTTCTGGAAAATGGGAATAACAGTATTTCCCCTCAGTGGTTGTTACAAGGATTAAATGATTAGTAGCCTCTGTCTGGCACATGCTCAGTAGTAACCACCCAGTAAAGGTCAGGCATTATGACAGTTATATGAGGTGATGTGTGCGGAGGTTTTGCTCGCTGACACAGAGTGAGAGTGCTCACGGAGACGGTTTTAGGATCACAAACTGGTCACTGACAAATATTTGGAGTTACTAAACTTCTGTGGCTGTTGGGTTGAGTTTATGGGCTTCTCTCTGATACAGTAAGATTGAAGCTTAAAATGAGAATTTTAATATTTTACTATTCAACTTATTTCATAACTCTGATTCAATGAACTAGAAGTATCGAGATGCTATAAAACCTGTTATTGGTGCATTACCTTTATTGCCATTTTATGGAATCTAATATTGGTCTTCGTCAATTTGGGGATGATACACGAAGCAAATATTCATACTCACCTCTCCACAGACTTGCCACAAACAGTATCCCATTTATCTCTGACTTCTCCTAGTAAATTGTCAAGTTTCTGAGTGTCATCAGGAAGCAAAGTCTTCTCTTTCAGGGCCCTGCCAGTTCGAATTGTGGTATCATACACAGGTTGTTTACCGCCAAGAGTTTTCTGAAACTCCTGTTTCCAAAAGGGAAAGAAAAAACTGATGCTAAAAGTCAGATGACGTTTTGATTTGGAACAAAGAAAAATTTTCAGTATTTGGGTTGGGAATCAGAGTATGAACGTCACTACCTCTTGAACTAACAATAGCTTATCCTTAAGAAATTTCTAAATTTTTGTTTATACTACACACAGTAGGGCATGGCAATTTCTAAAAGTCTGTGGTTTTTATTGGTTACTGCCTCAATCACTTTGCTTGAATTGCTACTTAAATGAATGACTCTTAGGGTTAGACATGGCCCAGATATAAAATGGAATGCTGGTTTCCTCACCCGATTTTCTTTTGACTAGCTCTGACCTCCATTTTTAGCAATCTTCAGTGACCACCAAGATCAGGACTGAAGAGCCACGAACTACTTTACCTTATGCTTAGAGAGCTGGAGTTTAATTTTGTCTGGGTCATTGGATATCTCCAGCTCTGAGTCCAGGTGACTCTCTGCATCTTCTAGCCAGTCAATCAGTTTTTTCCAAGCTTCATGGAACTATAATCATATAAAAAGTAACTTATAACAGGAATGAATATGCAAACTACACTTTAATGCAAATTATTCAGAGCTGCCACACATGCAGCCCAAGGGTTGTTCAATAAATTAGTATCTTTCTTTCATAACTCACTTGTTTTGCCCGCTTTCTAGCATCATCCAGAGATCTCCCTCTTTCAATAGACCGCTGGACAACCTTCTCCCATCGAGACTGGACGCTGACCAGCAAATTCTTGATCAGAACAACGTCCTGTTTTTGGCTAAGAAACTTTAACTGATTTCCAGTTTGATCCAGTTCAATGATCTGGTCTCGATGAGCATTGACTTCATTAGCAAATACCTGAGGGGAAAATATTGCTCTTCTTAAAACTAAAAATAAGATGGAGGAGTTTCTCTTTTAACTAGTCCTCTCATAGGGAAAGCAACACCATAACATCAGAGTTACCTTGTGCTCCTCTATCTGGGAAAGGACAGTGTTTAGAATCAGGCTGGGAGGAGAGGCGATGTTGAGATTCTGCTCTGCTAGAGTGAGCCAGTTGATAAACTCTTGCAGGGAATTCTGGAATTCTGTTGCCAGGTTGAGGGCCTCTTCCAGCTTTGACTGAATTTTAATTAAAAAACACACACAAAAAGAAAAAGTGCCAAATTCAGGAATTGTAGCTTCAGGGACAAAGGCGTGAATTGTACACCAAATGAAATGACCTCTAAAAAGGAAGCCTCATTTAATGAACCTCCAAACATGCCTTGTTTACAAAAAAGGGGGCAATTTAGTGTCTGAAACTAAAACAACTATGTATGAAAGGGAACGAGGACAACTTGCAGCTATGTTGCTTTCTCTGCCATTCCCCACTTCCTGGGACATTAAAGAACAGGGATGAAACTATTCAGTAAATGTAAGTGAACAGATCCTTCCGTGGTGACAGCTGCAGGGTCTGTAACCTGTTTGGGGCAAAGCCTCATTTCCCTTTGCTGTACTTTTGGGGTGTAAAAACAACTAAATGAAAAGCACTTTACTGTAAAGATTATATTCACGCAGTGCTCTCTGTTTAAATGTGTTTTCAGAAAATATGGCACCTGAAAATGTGTGAGGCTGAAGCTTATTTTTTTTTTTTAACTTTTATTTTTTAAGTAAGCTCTGGGGCCAATGCAGGGCTTGAACTCACAACCCTGAGATCAAGAGTCACAAGCTCCTGGGGCACCTGGGTGGCTCAGTGGGTTAAGCGTTTGCCTGTGGCTCAGGTCATGATCTCAGGGTTCTGGCATCAAGCCCTGCATCAGGCTTCCTGCTGAGTGGGGAGTCTGTTTCTCCTTTTCTCTGTGCCCCTCCTCACTTGTCTCTCTCAAATAAATAAAATCTTAAAAAAAAAAAAAAAAGTCCCATGCTCCACTGACTAAACCAGGTAGGAGCCCCTTAAACTCATTTTTAAGCCACAAAAAGGTAATAAAAGCCATAATATTCTAAGCAAAAACCTGACAACACTAGATATCAATTTTTAGAGACTTTGATCTAAATCAGAATGGCAAAAACAATGGCTCATTTGGGGGCATGTGCCACTGCCCAAGGACACACTCCAATTCTAGAGTCTCTAATTTCCAGCCTCAGAGATAAGCTCTACCCACACACCTAGGTGACGTCCTCTGTCCCCTGGTCCATCTACCAGGCAGGCATAATGGAATGATAACAGGTTATTAAAAATGAATATACCTAAAATATTCATAGAAAGAAACCCAAGATGTATACTACAAATGTTAACTGTTGTTAACTGAGTCATACTGTAGAGGGTTTTCTTTGTTTTCAGGTTACTTTTGTAGCCTAGAAAAATACTATAATAAATGTCACAAAAATAAGGACCCAGTCTAAACAAATCAAGAGGAAAAAGAAAATCTCCCTCAAATTTATCATAGAAATGCTTGGAAATTAATATAAGTTCCTAGATGACAGGAAATCTCTCCACATCATTTTAGAATCTATCTATCTATCTATCTATCTATCTATCTATCTATCTATCTATCTATCTTTTAAGATTTTATTTACTCATGAGACACACACACACACACAGACATAGGCAGAGGGAGAAGCACGCTCCATGCAGGGAGCCTGACATGGGACTCGATTCCAGGTCTCCAGGTTCAGGCCCTGGGCTGAAGGCGGCGCTAAACCGCTGAGTCACCCGGGCTACCCCTATATTTTCTTTAATATAGCACCACACACGTTTAATAAATGATTAGTGATACTGAAATGTAATGTTCTTACAAAATCAGAAATAACTGTTCTTGATACCCTGGCGCTTGTCTGACCCGTTCCACCAGTGATGGAAACCTTGAGGCAACCTGCTCCACTGATGGGAAATCTTTCTAGAAAATTCTTAATTATGAGCCAGAATCTGCCTCAGTTTCAATTAGTCTTAGTTCTGTGTTATGCAGGAATTACAGATGATAGTCTGTCTAAAAATTAGAACAAAGATTTACACTCAGCTCCTCTAGTCACTCTTCATATTTCTGGACTCCACATTAAAAGAATTCTTTTTTTCTTTTTTTTTTAAATGTGGTCTTAGAACATCCAGGGTATTTATTTATTTACTTATTTATTTTATTTTTTATTTATGAGAGATACACAGAGAGAGAGACAGAGACACAGGCAGAGGGAGAAGCAGGCTCCATGCAGGGAGCCTGATGTGGGAGTTGATCCCGGGTCTCCAGGATCACGCCCTGGGCTAAGGTGGCCCTAAACCGCTGAGCCACCAGGGATGCCCCATTAAAAGAATTCTAAGAAACTAATGCTTCTCTCAAAATGCTCATTTAGATGGGTGAATATTTATGTCCTTCTGCTCTTAAATTTTCACAATGATAAGGGTCCATAACTTTGCTTCCACTATACACCTAGCAGCATAGTGTCTGGTATATCCAGGCTTAATAACTATTGAATGGGTGTGGCCAATAGATGTGAACACATATTTTACATTTGATCTGCCCCGTACAGAAACTCTGTGCTGAGTGATACTCTGAAACTTGGTTTTCATAAAAAACAATGTTTTGAGGCCTTGATTCCTGGTCACTTTTCTTTTGAAGAGAATTTGATTTGTGCAAAAGAGTGGGAAGAGGTGACATAATTTGCCTGTGTCTTGAATTTTAGTAAAATTCTTTACATATTGCATTTATACTAGAGTACAAATTCCTCGTGGAGAATATTAGCCCAACTTCCTACATGCTCTGTTCCCACCCTCCCGATCCTAAGACAGTGACCCCAATATAACCTTGTTTTTCAGTAGGAACACAAATCTATGATTAATATGAGCTATAAGACCATCACTGAGCAGTAACAGCCAGTAATGTTGTAACTGGTAAAGGCAGAAAAAGAATGAATAATAAAAGCAAATACCAGCAGAAACTAATATTGTCAGTGCAACCTGACACAGACAGAAATAGATATTTAACAGCAAAAAAAAAATAGCTTGATTAGCACAAAAGTGATCCTGAGGATCCAGTTCTGCAACTTCTGGTACCATATACTGGTCTTTGAAAAATCCTTACAGAAACTAGAAGGTAATTACATGCAATCGCCAAGCAAACTACTCAAGCCTAGTAATCACACGCTGTATTTTGTGGTGATACCTTTCTTTCTTCCATCTTACTGCTGACCACATGCCACTTCTGTTCCAAGAGAGCTACACTCTGTTCTGTCTTTGAGCCAGACCCAGAGTCATCACGGCTTAGAAGCATGAGCCTGCCCTTGTCAAGCAATTGATTATAAGTCTCTTCCTTGGCTTTGAGCTGGGAATAGAGTTCCTGCAAAAAAAAAAAAAAAAAAAAAAAAAGGCAAGAAAGAAACTGGTAATGCCAATTCCTTGAGAGACACCCACACACAGATTTATGAGCACAGTTGGAAAAGTCCAAGAAGGTCTCATTCTTGATTAAAACCCCTTTTTTTTGGATTCAGTTCAACTACTGAGCAATGAATCCCACCATTCTTCATTAAAATTAAAATAATTTTGTTATCAAGAGGAATTTTTTTTTAAGGATCAGAGATCACAAAAATAGACCTCAATAATTTATTTCTTTTCCTGAAACATTTGCCTAGAAATTATGTGGGCTTTTGTTCTCAGCCCCTTTCTAAAGATATGATTTCCCTACCCACCCCCACCAAAGACTCTTAAGTAGAGACAAATTTGTGTTATGCATTTGTCTTCTTGATGCTCTTACCTTCAAATCAATACTCTTGTGCCAACCAACTGACCAACTCAATTTACAAGCTAACCAATGTATTTCCAGTCAAGCTTCCCCGTCACCACTGCTGCTTGTAAGTAGGGGGTATTAAAGCCCATGTAAAAGCAGCAATCCTTAATAAGATTGTACTGTACTGTTGGTAAAAACCAGTACTTTGTAGACTTCCAGATACGTACAGGTCTGTGAATTCAGTAAGGAGCTGCTGAATAGGGGGTTATGTTCAACTTCAAGAAACGTCTATTACCATATGTGTATCAAGCTGTTCCCTAGCAGTTTCAGGAAGCCCTCCCGTGGGCTTAGATGCAGAAAGTTGGGTCTCCATTCTAGTCAGTTCCAAGAGGAAATCTTCAATTTCACTGTGGAACCCCTGGGCCTTTGAGAAAAGACATATCAGCAAGGTTAGTAGTCAATTCTCAGCTTCAAAACTAAACTTCCTAAATGACTATATGAGGAACCTATCCTGAGGGAGGAATTCTGAGCTGTTCTCAGGGTTGTTCTGTTGCTGGATTAACATGGGGTCAATAGCTATTTATTTCTAGAAAACAGAATCCTTTGGACTTCACTGTAACCTATCACTGATGCCTGATACAACTTGATGAATTGATTAAGGTACTACTGTATATGGATAGTGGGGGGCTACTGACTTGATGCAAGAAATAACTGAATCTGTGAGCAAGGTTTGCGATAGCAAAGACTTACTAACTTTGAATCATAAAGAAAGAGACTAGGCTACAAATCCATGAAAAACCACTCAATCAAAAGTGATACTTTCCAGACAAGTTCCAGCACGGAACTGACCTTCCTCTTAAGACATAGAGTGTTGGAGGTGGAGGGGATTCTGCTGCAAACTGCTTTCCTCTGACGGACTTAGGCATTCCGAGTGCTATGACAGGCACAGCCCCACCTACCTAGCCTGGACAACATGCATACCTGCTGCAGTGTCAACTGAAGCTGCTGCTCCCTCTCTTCTGTTTTTTGTAACACGGACTCCCAGCACTGGTTCATGGTTTCCAAGCGGCTCCTTAGGCTGCTGGCGTCGTCTCCAGCACTAGATTCAAGCAGCTCGTTGCCAGCTTTGTTGACGGTTTCCACTGTGGCTTGATGGGCTAAAACATCATTTTTTAGAACCTAAAAAATGTCAATTGACACAATTTATTTCCACAGATATCATCAGGCCTGGTTCTCTACAGTGCACACAGTATCCGAAGGCTTCTGGTGACAATATTTGGTCTCAAACTGACAGGCCTAGAGATGAAAATTGAGAGCACTTACGTGGTGCTTTGCAAGTTCAACTTCAATGACTTTTGGGTCTCCGCTTACTGGTCTCTGAGCATCTAACAATTCCTCAGTGTGAGTCAGCCAGCTCATCAGTTCCTCTAAGGCATGCTGGAACTGGCCAAGGGCCAGGAGGGCACCTTCTAGTTTGTGCTATTCAGAAAAAGATATAGAAGGAACATTTGTCAGGAGATTAGAAAACAATAGCTAGTTGTCCACTGACAGACCCTGCCATCTGCCTCACCTGTCTGTGGGCAATTTTTTCACCCAGGTTCTCCCAGAGGTGCTTGAGTTCTGTCAATGGTTCTCGGATGATGTCTCTGTCTGTCTCATCCATAGCCTTCTTTAACATCAGTTCACCCTGGTGGTTGAGCTTTTCCATCTCAATTTGCTGTTGGTAAACTTCCACTTTGAACTCCTACCAGAGATATACTTCATGTTAACACCAAACCAAGTCTTTAAAAATGAAAAAGCAACTTTTCTTCAAAAGCCATATCTGGTTACAAACCTTCATTTCATTTAACTGATCTTTAACAGTGTTGAGGTCGGTGCCGACAGGGGGCATGGTGCAGAGCTTAATCACAGTGTTATCTAGCCAGTCAAACATAGCCTAAAGTAAAAATACAAACAAATAGTCAAAAACCAAAAAAATCCAAACCCACCAGCTGTTGGGAGAGATTTAGCATTATCTCTGCTGATGTAAGCAGACAAAAATCAAAGTACCTTGTGCTGTTTGCATTTGTAGGTGGGGGGTAGACATAAGGGAAAATGAGCTTTATTCCAATAATATGGAGATTTAAGGACAGAGCCAGTGTTATTAGGATAATGTCCAAAGTATACTACAGTCTGGAGAAACTAAATGTGAATAAAAGTTAGTATTTGTCACAGCCACCTAGCAAGCTCAGGATGTGGTCAAAGTCATGTGCCAAGCTGTTTCCAGGTAACCTGGGTTTGGAGCCTCTGGCAAGCAAGGACTTACAGAGTACGGCCAGCTTCTCTGCATAGCCACCCTGAGGATAAATATGATGAAAAACATGGCAAGAAGAGAAGAAATTTGGAGATCATTACTTTTCTCAGTAGGAATGGGAAACTTCGGCTAGAAATACTGAAACAGCCCTGTCTTAGGTCTGAGAATGCTCCAGTCCTGTAAAAGTGGGTGACCCCTCTGGTGCTGGATTCAGAACGGGACAAAAAGAACACAGCACCTTGATTCTGCGGTGGTCGCCCTGGGGCCTCTCACCTGAAGAGTGTCCTGATACTGTACAGCGGCTTGCATGGCATCCTCAAGCTTTTCTAGCCTCTCTTTCCAGGTTTTGTTTAAGCTCTCCCAGGCATTATTCAGCTAGGGGAAAAAACAGACTCTTTAGTTAATACCAGTCTTTGGTGTGAGTCCACTCATGTTTCATCTGAATGCCATCTCCATTTTTCCACACCTCATCAATGCTCTTCTTCACTTCGGGCTTCTCTGTTTCTCCACAGGCAAAAATCAAATCTGCTCCAAGGATTCGAATAAACTCCAATTCCTCATGCAGACCATCTGTCTCTTCCTTAATAGTCTACATGTAAATGAACAGAACATAAGCCAAAACAGAAAGTAGAACAGAACTTCCCAAACTTTGCAAATGTAATTTATATCCCCATCAATAGCAGATGTTGAACAGAACTGTCAATTTCACATAAGCCTTTCAATGTCCTTAATATTTCACTTACCCAAACAGTGAAACTTCAGGCTCAGTTCATTTCTCTTTCTCACACACACAATATAGATGTGTGAAAGGTATTTCTCTTTTTAACAATATATATAAAATAGTTTCGGAAAAGTCTAGTGGGCTTCAATAATTTACCAAAGGTTTATCTTTCCAGCCTCCAAGAGATTATAATCTACAGCCAAAAATCTATCACGGGGATTGTGGGATCGAGCCCCTTGTCGGACTCTGTGCTCAGTATGGAGTCTGCCTCAGATTTTCTCCCCTTCCTGCTCACCCTTTTTCTTTCTCTCTCTCAAATAAATAAAATCTTAAAAGAAAAGAAAAAAGAAATCTATCATAGGGGAGTATATCAATAAGACAAAATAATATGGTATTTCCCATTTAAGAGCTGAGAGACTGGGATGCTTGGGTGGCTCAGGGGTTGAGCGTCTGCCTTTGGCCCAGGCTGTGATCATGGAGTCCTGGGATCAAGCCCCACATTGGGCTCCCTGCGTGGAGCCTCCTTCTCTCTGCCTGTGTCTCTGTCTCTGTGTATCTCATGAATAAATAAAATCTTAAAAAAAAAAAAAAAAACCAAAGCTGAGAGACTAACATCATAGAAATGATAGGCTATACAATCTTGGAGAAAGTCAGTTCCGTGCCAGATCCTAAAAACTGGTTCATGTACTGGCAATGACAGGGACAGGGAGAGGGAAGAGGGGCTGAAATAAAAGCAAGACAAAATACCAAGCCAGACTATGGCTTATACAAAAGAGACAAAATGAGGCAAAAAATATATTTAGTAATAGGCTCTCCAAAAAGACAAGAAATAGGTATGTCAAAGTAACCATTAGTTAGCTCTGGATGATGATGAATCCTGAATTTATTTTCTTTTTATCTGCTCTTTTTCTACAATGAAGAAATTTACTTGAAAAACAAAACAAAACTGAAAAAGAAATTTACTTGGGAAATAATGTACACTAGAGAGGACTAAAATCAGAAGCACATTCTACTAATTTGAATTGAATTTAAAACTGATGGGAGAATTACTTTTGAGTGATGAGACTGTCCTATATAATAATTGTGGAGGTTGTGTGAGTCTGTATAAGCAGTAAAACTTGTATATAGGAAAAAGGATGCAATCTCTACTATAATAAGCACATTATTTCTTCAAGTGGAAAAAAGTCCTATTAAATAGACACTACTACCACCATCACCGCCACCACCACCACCACTCACCTTTCAAGGCACTAGGCCCAGGAAAGCGGTTAGTGCTGGGATAAAAGTGATTTTTCTAGAGGACAGACACACAAGAGACGGGGCTTCATTTCTGTCTCACCTCAGCAGCTTCCACCTGCTGTTTGATTATAGACGGGTCAATGCCTGGGCTTTCCAAGTCATGGACGATGTCCTGGGTGTCTCTGACAGTGGTCAGGAGAGCAGCCATGTCATACCAGAACTTCTCTGCCAGTTCAAGGACATCAAGGAACTTAATTTCTCGCTCTTCGGCCCGAGCTTTGATGTCCTCCCAGAAGAATACCATTTGATCCAATTTGTCCTGGATTTCTGAGGGAATAAAGAATAGATATGGTAACGTGGAAATGAGTTATCATCTAACCTAAAGGTACTGCTAAGATGTAAAAGATCGAGGGGAGCCTGGGTGGCTCTGTCGGTTGAGTGCCCGACTCCTGATTTCGGCTCAGGTCATGACATCAGGGTTGTTGAGATGGAGCCCCATGTTGGACTCTGTGCTCAGCAGGCCACCTGCTTGGGATCCCCCCCCCCTTTCTCTGAAATAAATAAATAAATACAATCTTTAAAAAAACAAAAGACCTAACTTATAAAGGGGCTGAGATGAGTACTCTGTTTCCAGCGTTGTGTTGAACTCGCAATGTTTCCCATATAAAGTGTTACAAAAGCTGGTTATGTTCCACCTGCTATGGATACTGTAGCTTACTCATATTAGAGGTTAAAAGAACATTTGTTTCCTGGCCTGGGAATCTAACTACCAATTGTAATCTTGTTTCAATGTGGAGATGTGTTCTGAATTCTAAATGACTTCCAAATGGCTTTGTGGAATACTCATTACTTGAGAACTGCCTTCACATTCAGTGAAATATATCTGGTGGTGTGCTGGAGTAACCACAGCCTAGAATTTATTCTACTGATTTTCTATAAATATTAATTTGATTCAGGGGCACCTGGGTGGCTCTGTAGGTTAAGCATCTGACTCTTGATCTCAGCTCAGGTCTTGGATCTCAGGATCCTGAGTTCAACCCCCATCTTGGCCCTGGAGCCTACTTTAAAAAAATAATAAATTAGACACATTAGATTAGGTACCTTTTGCAGCCAGATCCTTGTCAGCTCCCTGAGATCGCCCAATGAGCTCTTCTCCACGGCGCTTCAGGGCCTCAAAGGCAGGCTGCAGTTTTTCCAGCTCCACAGCAGCACTCTTATTGTCACTGATGCACTCTCTGATCTTGTCTACCTCAGCAGGGATCAGCGGTGGCATACGCAGGCGAGAGGAGAGATTCTCCAGAGTCTCCAACATGGGCTCAATTTTATCATGGAACTAAACAGATGTTGGGCCGTTAGCCATCACAGCAATACTTCATCTCACTTCTAGGGGAAATGTTAGGGAATAAAGCTAGGGTATAATCTACTACTGCTTAGGATAACTTGAATTTGGCCTAGCCCAATGGCTGTCAAGCGTTAGGTTTGCCTAAGAAACTGTTTTGGGCATAGCATACCAGTGCTGGCCGATCAAAAAAAGAAATTAAATGTTTATTTTCCAAACAAAAAAAGATATTAATATGCCAAAAGTCAATTCAAGTCATTAGTGCCGTCACAATACTCCCCCCCCTTTCCAACTAGTGTGACAAGGGACAAGACCATGAAACTGGTGAGTGTCAGTGTGTCAACATCTCAGATGACAGTTGCATGCAACAGATTAGACCAACAAGTTATAGGCCCTCCATCAACTGTGTAAATGAATGGGGAACTCAATATGCCACATGATTTGAAGATTAAAAGTAACATGGCATGCAGCTTAATAACCCACCATACGTAATAGTGAGAAGGGAAAATGCTGGCATGATGAAAGGTAATTAAGGAAGGTCAAATCTATCTTTATTCTCAAAGAACAATTTACCTTCCCACTTTTCTGGTACTTTGAATAACAAGACTTTAATCATAAAATTTTCGTTTATAATCTGAAGCAGAGAAGGGGGAAAAGCGGGCAATGCAGATAAGCCTGCCTCCTTAAAAAGCTCTCTAAATCCAACTCTGGATTCACTGGAATAAGGCTTATCACCTCTAAGCGTCTTATGTGAAAGACACATGGGTCTTCCTCAACAAAATCACTCCCCACCACTCCCTGACTTCTAGGTTTCACCCCAAGTAAGACTGGCGTAATAAACTACACTAATAAAACTTATTTCACTACAGTTAAGGACATTTCCTTCTAGGTAAACTCTCTCAATTCTCAGCTTCATAAGAACCCCCTTATCCCAGTGGGGGTGGGCACCTTACCTCTGCAATCTGTAATGGTGGGCGCGGTCAACACAACAATGAAATGTGACGATGTGGGGAAGACAGGAGCAGGCAGCAACAACACAAAGTAACACATTCCACAATGTGAGTGAGAGATGGGACGGAAGGTGGGGGGAAAAACTTGAGTAAGTACAAATATTAACCAAGAATATTGAGACTAAACATAGGAATAAAATACCCAGACATGACAAAAATACCACTAACAGTAATATATTAGTTGAAAAGTATGTAGTTACATGCTTTAAACTCCACTGCTGGTGGTTTAGGTTTCTCTTTGGCTCTTGCTTCTCCCTACGCAAGCATCTTTCTCTGAACCAGGGGCTAGCTGGTGGCCTCTTGAGTAAGAAAGCTAATGTGCTGTCCTCTAAATTTCAAAAGTAATAAGTCAAATAGGAATCTGACATGACACATTTGTTGCTTCAAGGTGAATTCATTCAGAATCATCCCTGCTAAAGACTCATCACAATATAAAGTTTTCAAGGAAACTGTCCACAGACAGAATATAGTGGCCAAGATGAGTTTACCCCCCCCCCCCCCGTGTCAGTATATCAATGTTCCTTTGATTAAAAAATGTAGAGAGGCAAAAGTTCCTGGTCTATTGATGATCTATCACCATCACTTGGTCTAGACATTCGAGACCGCAAGGGCACACCTGATACAGAGACCTCCTGCTTAGAATACAGGACAGTTGAAGACATACACACATACCTGAGCCGACTGGGAAACAGCCTCGTCCAGAGCCAGTGCCCGCTGGCGCACCTCCTCTTTTATTTGAGCATACAGGTTTTCTGCTTTCTGGTATTTTTCCTCCACCATTTCCCCCTCCTCTGGGTTTAACTCCTTTAATTGTGGGCCTATCTTTAGCAGCTTATCAATATGGGGTTTGTGCTCGGCAATGGATTCCCTGAGTTGCTATGCAAAAAAATAAAGTGAAGGCTTTTATACCAGTTTGCCTAAATACTTTGATCAGCTCGTATCAACTTTGAGAGGAACAAATTGAATTGTTAAAAACCGGCAAATCCCAGCATCTCACCATTTATGAAAGAAAAAAACCCCACCTAAGTCTTAGGTTCTAATGCTACTTAATTCTCTTAATTTTCAAAAGCCATCAGATATCCCATCACTCGGGAACCCTCCCAGACACATACTCTCTCACTACCCCCATCCCTCCCCACCGATACAAGTTTAATTTCCCTCCTCTGTACATATAAATATTTGTGTACTCTATTATAATTTACATGGCTAATTGTCTGACTCCCTCTCCCGACTGACAGACACGAAGCAGGACAAGGCACAAATCACACATTTATAGTAATCCAACCACTCCTGGACTCTACTGCTGGTTCCGTCCAGTTTATATCCTTCGACATATAGGAACACAGAGAAAGGAATAAGTGCAAGCCATCAACCACAAATTAAAGAAACATAATGCTCTCCGCCTTTCTTCACGGATCTCACTCCAGCTAGGAGTGCAAAAAGCCAACCAACCACACCCCACATCTCACAACACAATGCTGTAGCTGGAAAGATGAAAAATTCCTTGATGTTTACTTAGTTCTTTACTTCTGCAGCACCAGATCTCTGACATCTCCATGCTCCTCTACTTGAATGCATTTGTATTGAGGACAAGGAAATAATTCAGTTATGTGTTTGTATTGTGCAAAGAAATTCTAGCTGATTAAAAAATAGCTTCATAACACCGAACTTACACCTGGTAGGCACTAATAAATATCTTGTTTTAAAATAAATCGTGGAGCCCATGTTCAATTCTGCAATGAAATAAAAGCCAGCATGCTCCTTACCCTCATTTCCTCTTGTTGCTGCCTGAGCTGCTCATGATCAATGGCTGGAGGAGGTAACTGTGCTATCAGTGCCCGGGTTTCCTCAATCCAGGGGCTGAGCTCCTCGTAAGTTTCCCAAAACTGGTTCACCAAGACCTGAGCCCGCTCGAGGCGGGTGTAACGCTCTGAATTGAGCAGACTAATGGCTTCATATTGCTGTATTAGAGACTCTGTCTTTTCCTATGAACAACAAAGTATAAAATTTATTACTACTATGAACCTTTTTTTTAAGGAAAAATGTAGATGCATATACATTAAAACTAAAGAATTTTAGTCTTTAATGCAGAAACGTATTAACTGGGCAAACTTACAAGTGATCGATATATTTTCCTTATACTTTTTTTTTTTTTTTTTTTTTTTTTTTTAAATTTTGTTTATTTATGATAGTCACACAGAGAGAGAGAGAGAGAGGCAGAGACACAGGCAGAGGGAGAAGCAGGCTCCATGCACCGGGAGCCCGACGTGGGATTCGATCCCGGGTCTCCAGGATCGCGCCCTGGGCCAAAGGCAGGCGCCAAACCGCTGCGCCACCCAGGGATCCCTATTTTCCTTATACTTATCCAAATTTTCTATTTTTTCCTATCATATACATGTGTTGCTTCTAGCCTTTTTAACACATGAAAGTAGTTTCAAAGACAGTCAAAGAAAGCAGAACACAGCATTAACCTTTTAATGATGACACATAACTTCATTTTTTTTAAAGAGAAATTATTTATTTTATTTTATTTTATTTATTTATTTTTTAAAATTTATTTATGATAGTCATACAGAGAGAGAGAGGCAGAGACATAGGCAGAGGGAGAAGCAGGCTTCATGCACCAGCAGCCTGACATGGGATTCGATCCCGGGTCTCCAGGATCGTGCCCTGGGCCAAAGGCAGGCGCCAAACCGCTGCGCCACCCAGGGATCCCCTGACACATAACTTCAGACACAGCATTATTACAACAAATCAGTTCAAGACAGAACATCTCAGGGCCCGTGATGGGCCCTTTGGCCATCAAATTTTACTTGGCTCTTCTGATAAAAATGTCTCCACAAACCCATGTGTACGATCATTTAAAAGGACCTGAAGAAAGATAGATAGATAGATAGATAGATAGATAGATAGATAGATAGATAGATAGATAAAATAAAATAAAGTAAAATAAAATAAAAGGACCCGAAGAAAGAATAACTGCATATGGTTCTGAAAAAATCTATCATAGATATTTTGAAAGGTAACTTGAAGATCCTTATGGACTGAAGATAAGAAGCAATTCCTCTATTATACAGAAAACAGATTTGTACTATATTTCCCATCATACAGTAGGACTGTTTGGATATTTGTGCACAAAGAGTTAGGATGTGAATCCCCCAGAACATCAAGCTGCACTTTAAAGATTTTATTTATTCATAGAGATGCAGAGAGAGAGAGAGAGAGAGAGAGAGAGAGAGAGAGAGAGGCAGAGACACAGGCAGAGGTTGAGAAGCAGGCTCCATGCAGAGAACCTGACGTGGGACTTGATCCAGGGTCTCCAGGATCACGCCGTGGGCTGCAGGCGGTGCTAAACCACTGCGCCACCTGGGCTGCCCCACCTGGGCTGCCCCAAGCTGCACTTTAAATACCATTACCAGTAACAGTGGGGGGAAAAAATCTTCTTTATCATTTCACAATTGTACTGATTCACCATGGTCAAGACAAGAGAAACACGGTGAATAAATAAATGCAATTCACCTGTAATACAGCTTTTTGCTCCTCCCCACACGTGCCAAAGATTTCACCACGATGACTGAAGAGTTCGTCCATTGAATCTTTGTGTCGAATGATGTCAATGGAGAAAGCCTTTGAAAGTGAACTAGAGTTAGGTCACGAAGTAAAAGGACACCAAGCCGTGTTACTGAAATGTTAGACACAATCTATGAAAAACTCCTTACTCCTTGCTCTGATAAAGCCACATCAAAACTATTCTATGAAGTCTGACACTCTGCCTATCCCTACATCTTTAGTGCTTATCTTTTACTAGCTTACAAAAGTATCATCTCTCCTAAAAATCATCCAGAAAACTGCTAACTATTCTTTACTAAATTAATGAACCTATTGCTCCCTTTTCACAAAGCCAAAAATCTCTTCCTCATCTTAACAAATATTTTTAATATGTATCCATCATCATCAAATTGCATTATTCCACCTGGGATAGTCAGAAACTCTATGGTGCTCTAAGTTGGTAAAGATTCTACTAGCTCAGGGCACAGTGGATACAGCAGTGTTACACTTACCTTCTGTACCTGCAGCTGAGCTGTAGTCTGGTCCTGTTCCAGGCGAATTGGACCCAAGGCCATCAGCTTTCGTTTTGTTTCAGCAACCCAAGCTAGTTCTGCATCAGCAGCTTGCTCATACTAATAGATATATTAAAGGAAAATGAATAAGTTATGTATAACAAAGGTCCTCGTCCTTAGAATTATAATTTCTTCAACACAGGAAGGTCTCGATTTTCACTAGTATGGTTTCTATCTACAAAGTAAAGCCAAAATGGGAGAATTTCATAAAATCATAAATCAAGATGCAGACAATTTGGAATGGATTATACTCCAACAAATATGAGCTTATACTATTTCAACTTCTTTAAAAAGAAGTTACGAAACCCCATTAGTGGTCCTAGAGCTAGAAACAACAATGGAACTTGACACTCTTAAAAATATACTTCTAATCACAATGCTTTTATGAGACTGTGCTCTTTCTGCCAGTTCTTTTCCTACCCATACACCGAACAGTAGTTTTAGTTACATGATTAAATATATGGTTCAACATGGCAGCAGGCAGTTAAATCAAATTAACTTGGAAGTACTTGCTCAGCTGAAGAAGCCTAAAAACCCAGGAGAACACCCAACTTTTAAAGGGTCATGCAGAAACAAAGAAAAATGAATAACATGTTCTATGTGACTGCAGTTTAATGAGGGTCTCCCAATTTTTTTTCTCTTCAACTTTACCAACCTACACTAGTATCTTTTTAAAGAGGAAAATAAGCTCCTTCAAGTATGATTGATTTCTTAATCATACTTGATATCTTAAATATCTGGCCAAGATTAGGGATATCAATAAAGACACGTTGGGGATGCACTTGAAGTCAGAGCAAACTTCTACATGGTTCACAAAGATTTTGCTCATCACTATGAACCCAAGAAGTCATGTTATATTTACTTTGCACCATGACACATTAATAGGTGCATATCCAGCTACAAAGGAAAGCAAATGACTTTTTCCAGAAAGCAGGAAGGAAAAAACATCAAGGGAAATATGACACCTGTGTTTACTGGGAAGGTTCTATTTTGGATGGCTCTGCTATTTTGGTTAGCATATTTGATAGTAATTATAGTTCTTGGTTCCTTCCCCTCTTCCACCACCTAATGCTAAAACAGTTGATTATGTCAAAGTAAGACTGGGATGCATTTGGACCTTTTGGTCCTAGATATTATCTACTTCTATCAGAATCTTAATGGGGCAATAGCTGAGAAGAGGGCTTGCACAAACTCTACCACAAATTCCTGTCTTCTCAAAAAAAGGTCAGATATTTTGGGTCAAACTAAGATCCATCCTCACATACCTTTACCCAATCACTTCCCATCACTGAAATAATCTGTTGCATCAGATTTAGCTTAATCTCATCATTCCTATTCCTGAGCTGGTATTTATGTGGGTCATAGTTTTGTACTTTATACACACACCCCTGGCTGCCTAAAATATTAATGCAGAGTTGTCTATAAACATTACCTGTTGTGATCTCTGAATAGCAGCATCAATTTCATCCACCCTTTGTCCCACAGTGTCACTGACCAACTTGTACTGTTCGTTGGCATCAGATACAAGTTTATCCAGCCCTTCTCTGGCTCTCCAGGGCACCAGCTCTAAGAGAGCACGGCTAACTTCATTCACTGTGTCCAACACCAGCCTGTGCTCCATGACCTCCTTCTTTAATTCCTAAGGAGGGAAAAAAAGTTTTCAGGCCATTCCTTGCTAAATTAAGCACATTAGCAGCTGTGCTGGGTGGAAAGTGCTATCTCTACCACACATCCCAGCAGGGCTCTGACCTCCTTCCTCCAATTATTTTTTTTTTTCTTGTCTCAGATTTTTCAATCATTCCACAGCCTGACTGTAGGCTTAGCTGCTGCTTAGAACTGTCTGCAACACTTCTTGGGCCAGACTGGCTCTGGGTAAAATAATTAGTGCCTTTCTTTTTTCCTCCTTACTTCAAAAGTAATAAAATAATTCTTTACCACATTTAACTCGGTAAGTACCTACAAAGGATTTCTGCATATCTAGAACTGCACTAGATCCTGCAGGAGAGTCAAACATAATCATGAAACACTCTCTAGAGAATGAGTTACAGAAGTACATTTTAAAATGTTACCTCTGAAGCAAACTTCCCAGGGACCTGTGATTCAATCTTTTTTTCCCCTTCAGACCATATCAAGTGGTCTTATGTAAGTCTGCCTTTATATTAAATCTTATTGTCCATAAGTAAACAAGAAACAAGGCAGAACTTTTTTTAAGGTAGAGAGAGTTGGTGATGAAACTTAAAAAAAAAATTTTTTAAAGATTTTATTTATTCATGAGAGAGAGGGGGGGGGGCAGGCAAAGAGGCAGAGACACAGGCAGAGGGAGAAGCAGGCTCCATGCAGGAAGCCCAATGTGGGACTTGATCCCGGGTCTCCAGGATCACGCCATGGGCTGAAGGCAGCGCTAAACCGCTGAGCCATCTGGGCTGCCCGAACTTCAGGATTTTAAGAGGAAAAAAACCCTTTTTTTCCCTTGGGGAAAAAAAAAATGACAGCTTACCTTCTGTCTTTGCTGAAACTGGGGTATCTGCTCCCCTGTGGGAGACTGTCCTCCACTGGCTGCCAGCTCCTCCTCCACCTCCCTTAGCCACCCGGTCAGTTCCTCGTAAGTAGACTGGAACTTGGTGGCCAGTTGCCGGGCTTGCTCTAAAGTTCTGAGGGCCTTGGAGCTGGTGACCGTGATGTCTGCATAGCGAGTCTTTATTCCATCCAGTTTCTCTTGGATAAGCAATACCTCTTCACCTGTGGGGAACAGCATACGATTATTTATATTTCAGAGAATATGAAGGAGTCTCCTTCTGGGGATGAGGAAGTCTCTTTAATCCCCCTTTCTTCTTCTTTTTTTTTTTTAAATCCCCCTTTCTTTAAGTCAGAGCTTAAATCGTATAGATGCTCTCTCCCTATGGCAGCAATTTCACCTACTATCCCACACAAAGGGAGGTGGGAAATAATACTTCTAATTAATAAAAGAAGCCACTTCTGAGTCTATTAAGAGCTGAACTCAATTGCAGGTGTTTCTAGATGTTCCCAGCACCATTCCATGATGCTGGCCTTGGACACACTAGAGGGCAGGGGGAGCCACCATCTATAACCAAATGTGAGACAAGGTCTTTTAGTTTTCAAAAGATTTAGCAGAAAATAGGACTCTAGGCTGCCAGTCTCTAGGAGCACATGGTAATACAACCAGTGAACACTAAGCTTCTCCTATATACAAAGAGAAGTGGCTAGTGCAAGATGCTTATTTCAGGGATATGTGATTGCATGACTGTAGAGCTGCTAAGAGATATACTTTTCGAAGTACCTGTGGTTTGTTTTAGAAGAGCCTGACCATTTTTAATAGCTTGATCTACATTCTTCTTTCTATTAATGATTTCTTCATTTAAAGCCTGAAAGGGAAGAATAGCATTAATCTTAAAGCTATGGCATGACAAAGGGGAAGAAAGGTGAGACCACGTTTAAAGTAAGGAGACAAATACCAGGTCAGTTTACACATCAGATATTTGATTCCTTATCTCTTTGGTTACTTCATTAATTACTCAAAATAATTAAATCTGATACTTATAGGCAAGTTCTCCCTTGTATTGGCTAAGAAGAGATTTAGGATCAAATCGGTTTTACCAATCTACTGGTACCAAACCCGAGCTCAAGAAAGGCAGAAATAGAATGCAGCAGAAATGTCTACTATGTCCAAAACCAAGACTCAGATAGAAAGTTCAAGAGAAGTCAGTAAGAACAGGATGACCTCAATCAGGACCCTGCTTAAAAATTCTCAGTATTTGAAGTCAACAAAGCAGAAGAATCTTGGGTTATTTAAAACAACAACAATGACAAAACAACTGCTTTGCCTATTTTTACTATCCCCAAAGAAATGTCATCAAAATGAGATGAGAAGAGAGCAAACTATTATTTCTATTAAGATGACAAATAATCCCTGGAATTTCAGCATATAAATTCTAGAAATATTTTAGAAGTTATACCTATATGGTCAAACCCTGGGCAGTACTTAGGTATTCTGGTTCTGTTAAATTACATTTTCTTTCATAAAACTGCTCAGATGGAAACTGAGTGATACATTTACCTAATGATGTAAAACATGAGTTGGAATCGAGATGGTCCCTGAATGTACTCTGGATCATCTTCTATAGTTATTGATTCAGTCTGGTAAGTACAAGTATTTCCATGGACTCATCTAAGAATAGGTTAGTCCTTAGTAACAAGTCTATAACTCTGTGCTTTATGTATAAAATTAAGTTGAAATGTTTGGAATTAAAAAGAGAAAGAAATGAAGAGAAACATGAATCAAAATGACAAAACAACTTAGTAACTTGACCAATAAAAATGGAAAACATGAATACCAGGTGATCAGCATGCTGTTTCTGCAGGACATCCTGTCTGTAATCCTTTACGAACACTGAACTGAGCTTGTCCTCAACCTCAGCCAGCCAGTTGAGCACCTCCACCTCATCCTCCCCGAACAGTCTAGCGTTAGACAGTGCCTGTTCAAGCAGGGCTGCTTTCCGAGAGCCCCGGTCTTGAATCTCACTGTATCGCGCCTGCAAGGAGTCTAGCTTTTCTGACAGCACACCCTGTTCTGCAGAGCATGTTAGGGAGGAGAGGGACTGCCCAATTTTGACTGCCTGGTGCACATCTGTTGCATGGCTTTCTATTTCTTCCTCCAGAGCCTAGAAATCCAGATGGAAAAAACGAATAACAGAAACAGAATAAATGAAAAGTAAACATGAAACAATGAATAATAAATGATATAATAAATTAAATAATATAAAAAGCTCACCTACTGAAAGGCAAAAATATTAAAAGTGAGAACAAAAGCTTGTTTTTTCCTGATGGTAGCCTATTAGTCTATTGCTGTTTTTCCTTCAAGGATGTGATTATTCTAATGGATAATTTGACCATATTTCAAATTCAACTTTTAAAAATCACCTTCCCCCCATCTCGCCAAACATATCTTCTCAACTGTTACTGGCAGTTAATTTCTAGGATTTCTGACTGCAGTGCTATGTTTTCACTTACCAACAGCCTCTCCCTACCTTGTGCCGGATGATCTGCTGCTGTATTTTGGCAGTCTGAGTGCCAACAGGTTCTGAGTTAGCGAGCTTTTTCTCTGTGACAGATAAGAAGTCAGAAATAGGCTCAGCTGTCTCATGGAATTGTTTGGCCAGAACCAGGATATCTTCCAGCTGTTTTTGCCTACACAAATATACAGAACAAACTGCTCAGGCAAAAATTTACATAACGACTGATAATATTATATTCAGTGAAAGATCAATCTTTACCAGGTACATTTTAAGCAGCAATAGTAAACAGAACACATATACATAGCACTCTGTGGTTTTAAAGGCTTCCCATAAGCATTGCCTTATTTTGATTGTCATAACCCTGTAAGGTAGGGGGGAGGAGGGTGTGTCTGGAAATGTTTTGGACTTGGGTCCAAAGCATATTCCATTATTACAAAAGAGAAAACTGACCCTGAAGGCTTAAAAAAAGATCTGTCCATTTCACCCAGTGAGTGTTAACAGTGCAATGAGGATTAGAATCAGACTTTCTAATACTCTTTCTCCTATGGGATGTAGCACATGTATCATCTAAACATGAGACCAAAATAAAGTTTAAAGGAGTCAAAATAAATAATCAGTTTTCATTTCTCTCCTTGTCATTGCTACCTTCACTTGTGAGTTCAGAGAAATGAGTATGTGAGGAGCAAAGGCAGACTATGAACTAGAACTCCACCATCTCCCTGGTTCCAGTGATTTCAAGCACCAAAATATAACTTTGAATCCAGATCTAAGGCAAAAAAGAAAAAAAAAATGACCTCGGAATAGCCAAATTTGCCAACACACGTGGCAGTCAAAAGAACTATAGACTTCACAGCTCACTTGGAATCTTATTTAATATAACATTCATACTAAGCTTAGAATTCAACTATCCTGTATATTAAAAGCAGCAAATTACAAAGGGGAGAGGAAGCCTGATAGGAAAAAGAAAAATCTCCACAGACCTCTGTTAACATACAGATTAATAATAAAAGGCCACAATTATGTCTCTGAATCATTAAGAAAAGACTAAATGCTATGTCATTTAAAAAGCCTGGAAGTATATGACGCACTTTAGTTCAACAAACCTTTACTAAACAGGACCTGTGCTGGGTCCTATGCTGTGTGTCCTGGACAAATTATATTTTATATATAAATCATTTTATATATAATCATTCACTCATTCCAGAGGAAAAACCACACATGCAAAAGTACATAAAATAATAAAGATACAAATAAAGAATTACAGTAGTTAAGAGGAAGGGGTCGGAACAAAGAAAAACTTCGCAGGAAGAAGTAAACACAGGTATTTCATGGAGGAGGCAATATTGTCAGTAAAGACATGGAATTACAAAGTGACAGAAGATACTGAAGAATATGTGTACTTCACCTACAACATAAGGAGTGAGAAGAAGAGCAGAAACTAAGAAATGTAGATTAGGGCCAAAAGCTGAGGGCTTCCAGTGTTGGGTTAAAGAGTTTAGATTTTATTTCATAAGCAATAGGGAGTCATTAAATTTCTGAGCAAGGCAAAAGGGAAGCTGGAGGGTAAGCAGCAATGAAACAATGAGTTAGGGAACTAACTACCTCAGGTGAGCTACTTCAAGTGGACTAGTGCAAGACAGGAACTGAGGTAGGTGAGCGGGAATTAGATAAATGGATGAATCGGGAAGACATTACAGAAGTAAAATGGACAGAATTTAGCATCCTAATAGACACAGGACATAAAAGAGTACGGGAAAAAGGCTAAAAATGAGGTTAAGGTTTGAAGCCTAGATAACTGCAAATGGCGCTATTAATGGAAATGGACAAAGAGAAGGAAAAAAGCAGTGCAATCTGGAAATAAAAATAAGGTGAGTTCTCTCATTTTTGTTTCTCCCTCTAATATGGAACAATACTTTGCAACTCAGAATTAAGTACATCACAGGCCAGTGGAAATAAGGAGCCTGAAAAGCTAGATAGCTGACAACTGACAGTGGCTACCTAGAAAACTGAAAGCATACAATCATAAATGAAATGATTGCCTATACTACTCTCATATGGATTTCTAACTAGCTAGCATTTATTTTTAAAATTGGGGACAGTACGGGATGCCTGGGTGGCTCAGTCATTTAAACTGGGCTTCAGCTCAGGTCATGATTCTAGGGTCCTGGGATCAAGCCCTGCATTGAGCTCCCTGCTCCTCCCTATCCCTCTGCTACTCCCCCTGCTTATGTTCTCTGTGTCAGAAAAATAAGTAAAATCTTTAAAAACCAAATAAACTGCAAACAATAGAAGCCAAAAGACATTCAGGCAATGCTGGGGTATAGCTATGGAAGGAGAAAGTATTTCCTCGGAGGAGAAAAGCATACTGCCTATCTTTTGGCCACTTATTGAAGACTACTTATGCATCCCTTAAATGTCCATATATTTAACAGAATCACAGACTAGCTCTGGGATGTAAAAACATCTAATATTGGAATAAGCTATCAGAAAAAAAATATGATAGATTTCAATTCCAAGTATCAAAAGTATTATTTATAAATATGAAGATGAAATAATCTGTCTCAAAAACTCAGAAAATAACTTGGCTGGATTGCAGGCGTTGGTGTCTGTCGGTTTGGAACCATGATTATATCTCAGCAGAAAAACAACACAGAGCAATGAGTCTTCCAGTTCTCAGAAATTCATGGAGTAGCTGAGGCTTACTTCCTGAGAGTGACTGTGATTATGAGGATCATCTCCAAAAACTTATTCCTCTTTTAAGACAGAAGCCATTATACACCTTCTAGAGTGCTCTATGACTCACCCAGGACCTTTTAGAGCACCCTAACAATAGGAAGTCAAAAACTGAACAAAAGAAACCTTCTCTGACCCATTCCTCCAAACCTCTTTGGCCTTACCTGGCTGCTGCCTTGCTGAGCAGTCCAGTCCATCTACTTTCAAGACCTTCCAACTGACCAGTGATTTTCTCTCTATCAGCCAGCTCAGCTGACTGGGCTATTCTACCTCCTTCTGCTTGAAGCATATCTACTGTGGCCTTTCGATCATCGAGGAGCCGCTGGAGCAACTAGTGCACATAATGTTTAAGGAGAATGAAAAGCAGTAACACAAGATCACTTTAAAATCTGAATTCAGAGAAAGAAAATACAAATAAACAAAAGATCCCCAAACCCCACCCCACCAAATCCTAAAGTGAATCAAATAATGGTGGCTTTTTCCTCTGTCCTGAGGCAAAAGCATGGGCTATGGTATAGCTCCTACCACCCACGTAAACTTCTCATACACTGACTTTAGATACACAGTCTTTAGATGAAGGAGTGATGGTCATTATGTGACTAACAGGGAACTTACTTTGAACCAGGAGGAAAATGAGCTGAAATGGGAATTAAACCAACAAAAAATATAGACGGAACCTTATACATGATATATAACCTTATTCAGACCATTGCTGACCCTGAAAACACCAAAAACCTCGTAAGATAGAGCTGTGTATGAAACACCGAAGCGGGACACAAACGAATACAACTGTTCGGTCTAATACGTGCCACAGGCAGCTGGTAGATTCAAAAAGAGGCTGAAATCAGCTTCCACCTTTCTTTTCATGATCATACAAACTAGGTCAGGAGTCTCCTAAAACTCCGGAATATGCTCCCGAACTCTAAACACATGTGTTGTCTGCCACTCCCTACGGCTGTTCCAGTTCACTGTCCCAACATTCTCGCTTACCTTCTGTTCTTGGATCTGTGCTTTCACCACTTTATACTCGGCAGATGGAGGTTTCTGATTGGCTATGAGCTCCTCAGTGTCTGCCAACCAGCTGAGCAACGGCTCCAAGGCATCTTGAAACTTCCCACAATGCAACAAAGCCTCCTGCAGTTGTGCAATCCTTTGTGCGACCTGTATCATAGATGCAGAGGCTCATTATGAGAAAGGAGGGAGCTTTTAAAATCACTGACGTCCCTTTCGTAACTACAGATTACAACTGCTAAATTTATATTTGCATTCAGATTGCAGGGAAACCTCAGACTGAGATGTGTCTTTTCTAAGTTATCCATTCCTGGGGCACTGGCTACCCCCAGGTCACTCACCTTTTTGTTCAGTGTGTTCCATCGAGCATTGATCTCTTCCATGTCATGTTCCAAACCTTGCACGTCACAGTTTTTTCCGGCACTCTGAATCAACCCCTGGCCGAGTCCATTCACCTGCTGTAGCTTCATTTGAAGGGGATCCACCTGTTCTTTCTGAAACATCTAGATAATTGCAAGGCAAAGATTTAATCTAAAGGCAGCATTCAGACCCTTTATACCACACAATGACTAGTCATCTTGGGAGATTTCAGATTTAACAAAGGAGCAGCAGGAATAAAAAGAGAAAACAAGCCATTTGTACAGGAAACTATCAAGGAAAAAAACGTGATTTCATATTTCAATAGATCCTCCTATGGACAAATAATTACAGAGAGTTATGGCACTACTTAGGTCTTTAACCCAATGATTCATGGTTGGTTGGTTGGTTTCTGCTTGCTTAATTTTTAATGCAAAAAGCTATAGAGAACAGAGAAGCATCGGCTTCAAGGTATCATAAAAGTGTGATGTATATCGATCCTAAAAGGGAAGAATAATACTAAATGACCAGTATTGATGATTAAAAATACCTTGGGGAATAGTTTTTAACTGACCACCGATACATGCGATGCTCTTCTTTGAGTAGGACTAATAACTCAATTAGCCAAAAACATTATTAATGTTGTGAAAAACGCCAACCTCATAGCTTAATTCCCCTGTGATCATTTAAGTCCATTCTGTACCAGAGCCACAGACCACACACCGCTAATAATTTTGGAGCAGTATTCCTGAGATTACAAAGGGAAATGTGTCACTAATACTGGGAAATGTCCTTACTAACTTCAGACACATACTCTGTAATGCAGATATACATAAAGTATTTTAAAAATTATAATACTGCATATCAATGTTTATCATTAAACAATGGAATTTTAAAACAATGTGAAGGACTGTAACCAAAAAAGTGTGTTTCTTTTTACTGCAGCTAATAAGCTCTATTATGATTTAGAAGTTTCTAAAAGGAAACAAAGAGAAGAAAATAATACTTTGACACTCAAATGGTATTAAGGAAAAGAATGAAATAAATAATTGTCTCTAAGATCAGAGTTTCCTCAATTATAGGAGGATAAAATCAGCCACGTTCCATACATTTTATAGATCCATTCTGGATCTATTTCCACTCTTTTTTCTCCCATAAATTGTCCCTTCAGTTTCAGTGATACAGGTGAGTTGATTAAAGCCAAAGAATGACAGAAAATGGAAGAGAACAAAAATATAAAAGAAAAATATAAGTTTGGGTTAAGATTAATTTTGGCCCATATGAGACTACAGAGGACACTTGGATTAGGAAAATGATTCTTGAAAGAATGGGCTATGGCTGGATAAGTGAGTCATCAGGGAGGAAAAGCCCTAGGGAACACTAAAAAAAGGAAGGTTACAAAGGTAATTACCAGTGAGCTTCATTTTATACTATAATTTGATTACACCATATTTTGTTAGGCAACACTACAAGGCGGTTCAGCTAAAAATTACTGTTTCCCCAACAACATGATTCCCAGAAAAAGCAAGTGCTATGATTCCATTTTCTACTAAAGATGTTTTCTTTGGGGAAAAATCAAAGCAAAAGGGAAAAAACCAACTCCCGTGTTTTAAGTTGCTTGAGTGCAACAAAATGGTGGTAGTGGTGGGGTGTGGGGGGTTGGAAAGGCTAAGAAAGAAAGCCAAAGGTAAGGAGAGAAGATGTCAAGTCCACACCGAAGAGCCCCTTTTATTTATTTATTTATTTTTTTTAATTTATTTATTTATGATAGTCACACACACAGAGAGAGAGAGGCAGAGACATAGGCAGAGGGAGAAGCAGGCTCCATGCACCGGGAGCCCGATGTGGGATTCGATCCCGGGTCTCCAGGATCGCGCCCTGAGCCAAAGGCAGGCGCCAAACCGCTGCGCCACCCAGGGATCCCAAAGAGCCCCTTTTATCCAGTAAGCAAATCTTGTCTCCTACTATGACATTTAAATTCCTTTTGTGGGGAATCCCTGAGGGGCTCCATGGTTTAGCGCCTGCCTTTGGCCCAGAATATGATCCTGGAGACCCAGGATCGAGTCCCACATCGGGCTTCCTGCATGGAGCCTGCTTCTCCCTCTGCCTGTGTCTCTGCCTCTCTCTCTCCTGTGTCTTTCATGAATAAATAAATGAAATCTTAAAAATAAATAAATAGGGGATCCCTGGGTGGCTCAACAGTTTAGCGCCTGCTTTTGGCCCAGGGCGTGATCCTGGAGCCCCAGGATCGAGTCCCACGTCGGGCTCCCAGCATGGAGCCTGCCTCTCCCTCTGCCTGTGTCTCTGCGCCTCTCTCTCTCTCTCTCTCTATCATAAATAAATAAAATCTTAAAAATAAACAAATAAATTCCTTTTGTGCGTCCAATATGAGGCCATTTCACTAAAAATTCAGTTCCTCACCCACACTGACACATTTCATGTGGTCAACAGCCACCTGTGGCTAAGTTGTACTGTACTGGGCAGTACAGATAGAGAGAATATCTCCATGTTGGCAAGAGGCTCTACTGGGTAGTGATATAAATGACACAGAAAAGTAAAATATATTTAAATAGCCTAGTAATCTCTTTCATAATATAGAGCTAATTCTTTTAAAAAAATTTGCATTTACTTTGTCAATGAACATCTTCTATAGAAGCATTAGAGATTTCTTCCTTCATTTCTCAATCTCCACTTTATGGATTAAGTTGACAGGGAATGGGTATTTCATCTTTTTTCCAGAAGTCTAAAAATCTATGAAAGTACTTCAAAATAAATACTATCTAAATATTTATTTTGAACACAAGTGAACAGAATGTTATAGAAAGTACATTTGAAAACACTTGCTCCCTTCTCTCAACTCCCAAATAAAGCTGTTCTGCAAAATCAGTGCTTTTAGATGCATTAAAATTCCTACTCCTCAGTATTTCAATGGGGCTGTGCCATGTTATTAACCAACCAGAGCTGGCAGACATTTCCCAGAGCAGAACACTAGTAAAAATTATTGAAAGAGTGTAAGATGGAACTGGGACATAAAACAGAAAATTTCCCAAAGAACTTCTTAAAACACTTATCTTTGGTAATACCACATTCTCCCAGTTTTCATCTCACCTGATCCATTTTTTATCTCCTTTGTTCTCTTCCTCCTTCTCTCCTAGACCTCCAAATGTTCATCTTTGGGGGGTGAAGATCAGGGGAGGATGTTCTATGCTCTCTTCTTGGCAATTCCATCTACTCCCATGGCTTTAAATATTAACTATGATGCTTACGGCTAAAATTTATATGTATATCCATAAATCCAAATACTTTAATATTGCCATACAAATGAATCATTGGTACCTCAAGAACCTAACCATTCCAAAATTGAATAGTACTTCCTATTTTCCTCTTCTCCCAAATCTGTTCTTCCCTAAATCACCAATTTATTACTGCTTCCATCTGCTCAGTTGTACAAACTAGGACCTAGAAGCCAAACTTGATAACTCCCTTTTCTTTCTCCCTCCCTCCCGACATAGAAGCCATTGTCAGGTCTTGTTGATTCTACTTCCAAAATATATCTTGAATCCAATCAACTGCCTTTAAATCCACTGACATCTCGCTAGTCCAAGCCATCCAGACAACTGCAGTAACCTAGCAGGCCTCTCTACTATCCTTGATCCCCTATAATGCACTCTACACACAGCAGACATTGTGATTCTTTTGTTTTTTTCTTTTCCTTTTTTTTTTTAAGATTTTATTTATTTATTTATTCATGAGAGAGAGAGAGAGAGAGAGAGAGAGAGAGCGCGCGAGAGCACACCAGAGACACAGGCAGAGGAAGAAGCAGGCTCCATTCAGGGAGTCTGATGTGGGACTCGATCCCAGGTCTCCAGGATCACACCCTGGGTGAAAGGCAGGCGCTAAACCGCTGAGCCACCCAGGGATCCCTGGTTTGTTTTTTCAAACCATTCAGTGTTTTTTGTATTTCATGCCAATCATCCTTATACAAACAAATAAAGGATATGACCAAATAGATGTGAAATTCATAAACCCCAGCCAATGGTGAGAATGTGTACTGCCCATGTAGACTGGTTTTCTCTATCTTTAAGCTGAGAGTAATGTTTTAAAAATTGTAAATAAATCATCTCACTCCCCTACTTAAAATCCTTCAATAGCTTATCATGGCTTTTATTTATTTATTTATTTTTTATCATGGCTTTTAAAGTATAGATTCTTTTGAAAATGTCTTAGTCCCTGCATCATCTGGCCTCTTCCTACCTTTCCTGATTTACTTCAGGGCCCTCTTCCAGAACCTCACTCACCGTGGGCTAATCACATGGCCTTCTTCGAGTCCTAAGATCCCAAGCTCTTCCCACCTTCCATTTCCTCTGCCTGGGGTATTCTTCCCTCTGACTCTCTAAGTAACTTCCACCATCCTTTACCTGACACAATTAAATACCCCTCTTATTTATTTAAGCCTTTATTTTTTATTCAAAATATTTGCTGTGATTTGCAGCTATATACTTGTGTCTTATTTTTAAAGTTAGTTTATTATTTATTTTAGTAATCTCTACACCCAATGTGGGGCTCAAACCCATGACCCTGAGGTCACAAGCTCTTCTGGAGCACTTATGTGGTGTAATCAGTTGGAACATCTGACTCTTAGTTTCCGCTCAAGTCGTGATCTCATGGTTGTGGTATTGAGCTCGGTGTGGGGCTCTGTGGTCAGCATGGGAGTCTGCTTGAGATTCTCATTTCCTCCAAAATAAGTAAGTAAATCTTGGGGGGAAAAAAAAAGTCACATGCTCTTCTGACTGAGCCAGCCAGGCACTCCTATATATTTGTGTCCTTTTTGGTTAATATCTGCCAGCCCTGATAATACAGTGTAAGTTCCACAAGGGCAAGGACTATGCCCATCCTATTCACTGCGGGAGCCCTGATACCTGGCACAGAGTAGGTATGCAATAAGTATTTGTTCCGTGAATGAATGAATACTTGTATAGAAATGGTATTAGAGAAGACAAATTAGGAAAGTTCTGATCAGTTGAGCGTTCAAACACTGAGCTAAGATTGTGGGGCTTGCAATTTTTTCTTTAAAAGACCTCCCTGACAATTCTGAATTTTATAGAATCCCTAATTTTATATAAAAGATTTTTTGTCTTCCATTTAACATCTGTCTGGAAATAAGGCTAAGGAAGTCTGCAAAAGAGAAGAGGGTTTAAATAGCCACAGATTGCTCTCAGTGGGCCTAGGATCCCACTAAAGAGAGAGCAAACAAGTTCTAGCATTTTGCTTCTTCTACCAATCTCTCGTTAATGCTATAACAAAATTCATATCTATCTTAGTCATGTGTGCATTTGTGTATACATACACACAGAATCTAAACCACATTTTGAGTGTGATCACTTGTCGAGTTCTAAGTGTTTATGTATTAAAATGACAGGATCAGTTGCCTCCAGGAACCCTTTGGGAAGACATGAAATCCATACATCTCTCATCTTGGAAAAACTTTTTCTCTCAATAATATTTCACCAGTTTTGCAAAATTTGTATACTCGTGTCACCTCTATAATGATATTTGTTTTGTTTCATTAAGTATATTCAGAATAGCCTCTCTACATTCTTATTGGTTAATGTCCCGGCTGGGGTGAGAGCTTAGATTTCTTCTTTTGTATACAAATGCAGACATCTGCTTGCTTCCAGATATTCCATAAAGTAACCATACTTCAAAGATGATGGACCAATCTTGCTTGCAACCCACCACTGCCTTCTCCTCCCATTTGTATCAGGCAATATTTCATAAAATGTTTACCTCTTGCAACTGAAGGGATCCTCAAAAATTACCTAGTCCCATTTACTCATTTTGTAGATGAGGAAATAGAGATCTGAGACTGATATTAAGGGTTCCTCTGAGTTTTCCCTTTATACAGTTTTGACCAGCTCCTTACAAACTTAATCCCTGTATTTCATGGATTATTGCTGTAGACTTTATACTAAAAATATTCTGTATAATCAAAAATGCCCGTGACTTTGGACAGGTTACTGGGATCCTGATGTCACTCTCAAATTCAGTAAAATTCAGAAAACGGAATCAATGCAGCAGTCTGAAAGGTGATGCATTATAGCTTGACGGGATGCTGTATTACAAAGTATTTGGAGAAGCCCAAGGTGACACCACCACCACTAAACTAAATGAATCTGTAGCAAAGTTGTCAGCTAGTGGCCTGCAATCAAAATAACTTTTTGATTTAATTGGTGCTCTAGCAACAAGGCTGCCTGGAAAGGCTCTGCCATGGGGTGGATGTGAAACCCATCTTTCTTGTAACAACCACAGTGAATAATATTCAGGAGACTGACATTCGGTCCATCAGTCAACAGTGAATACCTACTACAAGGAAGGCACTGTTTTGGGCCATGGGGATGGTATAAACTCAAAACCACCTCTGTACTCCATAATCCCCGATTGCATTAGATTAGATGAAACTTCTACCTCCTTCATTCTCTACCACTGACCAAATGATACTGGGACAGTGAAAGCAGCCAATCTTAAATGCCTTTGACTAGGAGTGCTCAAGGATGTGTGAACAGTGTTCCCATCAGTTTCCTAACATATTCTGTTCTCTAACATTAAGAATCTCAGAACCTCAGGACACTTGGCCCAATTCCCTTATTTTATGGATTAGGAAACAAAAGGTCCAGGAAAAAAAGTAAGTGACTTGCTTCAGGACACGTTTGACAAGACGGCTAAAATACCGCTTTTTGTAAACACTATTACACCTTATCCTGGCTTTAAGAAACATATATTTGTATTAAAAAGCAATTATTCATACTTCCAGATATTGCTTTCACCCAACCTGTTCTGGTGAATTCTTTCAACTAACCAACACAGATCTGTGGAAGAATAAGGGGGAGGATACTGACAGTGATTGAAATCTTACATACGTGTGTTTCCCATGGGTTATCTCATTATCCTCATAAGGTTCTGCCTTAATAAATAATCCAGCTGGAGACTCAGGACATCAAACTAACTTGCCAAGTGCTAAGTATCCCAGTTCTCTCTCTGAAGCTCATACTCCAGCTCCAACCTCACTGCTGACATCGCCGATTAAAGAGCAGCCACTTGATTTAGGACAGAACATGCTTCCTGCCATTTTCAAAAGCAGAATCACCCTTTCCTGCTAATAATCTTTTCCAAAATGTAAACCAACGACGGTTTACAATCCTGTTTTCCTTGGCCTTGGCTTATCACTGAATAAAAAAAACAAGAGTACGAATTGTCAAGTTTTTCACTAAATCCAAGTAAGACCTATTTCCCCCATAAATGCAATAGAAAGACCAGAAAAGCCCAGGGCCCCAAAGAGAACCAAAGGACTAGCTGTGCCCTTTATAATCATTAACTCGGAGAGCTTGCAAATCTCACTTTACTCCCCAGACCCTTTCCCAACAAAATGAGCAACAATTACCTCATTTGAATTTAATCCATCAGTTGCAGCCAGGGGTACTTTCCCATGTAGTACTGTGCCAGCCACCTCTTTTATTCCAAATCCTGGGGAATCAAGGTCCTCCTTGATCCATATTCTAGCAGGGGAAGCCTCCTCTAGAACAGGAGTTCCTTCTGCTGAGACAGGCACTGAATCAGTGTGGGCAAAATCTCCCAGGAAGGGTACACCAGTAGGGAACACTTCTTCCATAGCAGACACTGCAGCAGCTGGGGCTGCAGGCTCTGCCAGGACGGGCATTCTATCAGCTAGGGTAGGAGGCTCCTCCAGGGTGGGCGCTGCAGCAGCTGAGGCTGCAGGCTCCTCTGGGGAGGGCACTGCAGCAGTTGGGCTAATAGGCTCCTCTGGGGTGGACACTGCAGCAGCTGGGCTAATAGGCTCCTCCAGGGTGGGCACTGCAGCAGCTGGGCTAATAGGCTCCTCCAGGGTGGGCACTACAGCAGCTGGGCTAACAGGCTCCTCTAGGGTGGGCACTGCAGCAGCTGGTGCTGCAGGTTCCTCCAGGGTAGGCTCTGCAGCAGCTGGGGCTGCAGACTCCTCTAGGGTGGGCACTGCAGCAGCTGAGATCACAGACTCCTCCAGGGTGAGCACTGCAGCAGCTGGGATCGCAGACTCCTCCAGGGTGAGCACTGCAGCAGCTGGGATCGCAGACTCCTCCAGGGTGAGCACTGCAGCAGCTGGGATCATAGACTCCTCCAGGGTGAGCACTGCAGCAGCTGGGCTGACAGATCCCTCTGGGATGTCATCCCTTGTGGTGGGCACTGCAGCAGCTGGTGCTGCAGGTTCCTCCAGGGTAGGCTTTGCAGCAGCTGGGGCTGCAGGCTCCTCTAGGGTGGGCACTGCAGCAGCTGAGATCACAGACTCCTCCAGGGTGAGCACTGCAGCAGATGGGATCGCAGACTCCTCCAGGGTGAGCACTGCAGCAGCTGGGGTAACAGGCTCACCTGGAGTGGGCACTGCAGCAGTTGGGCTGACAGATCCCTCTGGGATGTCATCCCTTGTGGTGGGCACTGCAGCAGCTGGAGCAGTCCCTCCTGGGGAGGGCTCTGCAACAGTTGGTGCATCCTCCTCGGTCATGGCCACTGCAGCAACTGGAGTAGTCCCCTCATAGGCAGACACTGCAACAGCTGGAGCAGCAGCCAAGACATCCTTCTCTACGGTGACCACTGAAGCAACTGGGACATGTGCCTCTATGGTGGCCACTGAAGCCACTAGTACGTCTGCTGCTGGGAAAGGCACTGTAGCAGTTACAGCCATTCCCTCTGGGGCAGGCACCACAGCAACTGGGGCATCCTCCTCTGGGATGAGCACTGCAGCATCTAGGGCATCTTCTGTAGTGGGCACTGCAGCAGTTGGGGCAGGCTTCTGGGGGATGGGTATCCATCCCTCCAAAACTGGTTCAGTACTACTAGCCTTGGTAACTTGTTCCTCCACAAAGATACTCAGCAACAATTCTGAATCTCTCATTTCTGTCTCCCTGCTCTCTGATGATGCCACATTCAGCTTGGGCTTTGTATCATTTACAGTTTCTACTCCATCTCTGCTATGTCTCAGTCCTCCAAACAGCTGGGGCAGATTCAGAAAACCTGACTCTGCGGATTTGCTCTGGAGATCCCGGAAGATCTGCTCTGGTGAGGCTCTGTGAAGATGTGCTAGGGCTTGGTCCTCCAAAAGCTTGGCTTCATAACCCAGCTCTTGCCCCCCACCATCCTCATCACAGATCTTCTCTTTAGACAATTCACAAGGGTCCACGTTCCCCAAGGAAGTCAGACTGTTATTTTCTTGATTAATAGCTCCTTTCTCACTTTCCAAATGCATTTCATCTGTTAGTAAATGTGAATCATATGAGAACACCTCTACTTCAGGTCCTGAGGTAACATCTGTTAGTTCATAGCTAAAAGCACGACTGAGGGGGACCCTCTCAACACACTCCCCAACATTCCCCTCAGAGTGACTGCAGTCCACCTGGGACAAACTGCCATTTTCTTTGGCCAGCTCAGCTACAAAGCCTGATAAGTCTTCTTCCTGGGAAGCCCTGTGATCAGTATTGGGCAGTCCTCCTAGGCCCAGTGACTCCAGATCAGCTGGGTGTGTGAACTTAAATTCCCCTGCAGTCTCGGCAGTAGAAGGCACTTTTTCACGCTCCTCCTCACTAACAGTGGAAGTGTCTCTCATGGAATCAGAGTGGACTGTAAGTTCCATAGCATTAGGCACCTGAGAAGAATCCAGGGCATTAAAATATTCACAATCCAATCCAGTATCAGAGTCTTTCACCCTTACATTTAAAAGGCCTATGTGTTCCTCTTCTAAGGCAGCCCCTGGAACATGACCAATTACAAGTGCATTTTCTGCATCCTGGGATGGGGCCAGCCCTTCAGAAGAGGCTTGATTCTCCAGCTCAACGAGAGGAGTTATTCCTTCTTCACATAAACACTCCTTTTCAAGTTCAAGAAACATCTGCACTGAATCTGTGTCAGAGAGCTGTTCTGAATCAATAGGACCAACAGTACATTCTAAGTTGGAAACGAGACCCTCCAGCCCCTGAGCAGTTCTGTTTGTCAGCTCACCTACAGCACTCTCACCTGTGAGTACAGAGCTGTAATCAAGAGGTGCATCCTCGAGAACAGAAGCCAAATGGTTCTTAGCTGACTGTAGGCCATCAGAGCAACAAATCTGACCAAGAGTTAGGTCGTCAAAAGTTCTCAAGACAGCGGCCGAGCAGTCGGCGCCATCCTCTGCCACTGCTACAGCGTTTGCTTGTTCTCTTTCTTCAAAAATATCTGCCAGGCTGTTCTTTTTCTCATCTGCCATTAGAAAAATCTTTCCTCTCTCTGACAGTTTCTCTTCCTCCCACTCCTCCTCAGCCTCCATCATGATCCATCGCTCATCCTCCTCAAACTTGAGCTCAGACTCTGTTTTCTCTCTCAGGCTGGGAGTTATGAGAACATGCAATTCTGGATCCAACAGCTCTTCACTCAGGCAAGGGGAGAGAGGTGGCATTTCCACAGTGCAGGCTGTGTCCCCAAGGGGGTGCTGCTTCTCACCGAAGCCTCCCTTAGCTAAACTTTTCATGGCTCTGGGCCAGGTTGCACTTGAGAAACTGTGTCCCTGCATTACATCTGTGTTACCACTTGCTGCTGCTGCTTCTGATTCTAGAGGCTGGAATTCATGGGGAGAGCGCTCACTGTGCGGCTGCAATCTGAAATCTTGGCACTCTCCACTTAAATTTTTCACATCCTGCCCTTCTGGAACATCTATGGATTTAGACACATGTTCCAGAGTCACGGACTCTGACTGAGGCTCCCTGTGGTCCAAATGACCAGAACTCTCTGTTAATGCAGAATTGGATTCCTTCTTCTCTTGCAGGGAAGGGTTTGAAACACCAGCTTCTGAAACCTCGCTGAGAGAAGCTTCTATCCTCTCTGCAAATTCTGGGAAATTGGGTGGCATGAAGGACTTCCATGATCTTCTGTTAATGTTGTCTTTGCGTTCTGCATTTGGTCGCCTTCTGGGTGGCACGGGTGCTGACTTCTGCACATCGCTGCTTAACTTTAGTGCATCAAATATTATTCTCTCATCCAGCTTTTTGCCTTCTGGTGCTCTAGATTCAAAAACGTTAGATGCTGCTCCTAACGTACCATTACTGGATATAGTACTTCCTTCCATCTTTTCCATGGTGCTTTTTGATGTCTGATTAAGCTTTGACCCCTGGTCAATTTGTTCATTTATCCTCATTGTATCATATATAGATCGCTGTGGAACATAACAATCCTCTATATAGCCATCCTCTTCCTCTCCTTTCCCCAGGCAGGTGGGGTTCTGCCTTAAACAGTCTGGCCTGCTGAGTGGCTTACCCATACTTTTTCAGTCAAGATGAAACATCAACCTTTTAAAAGTTTTTCACCGGTTACCCAAAAATGCATTCTGCATAGGTTAAAAATCCTTTTACATGTTCACAACCCGGAACCACCAATCGGATCTGCCCTCCAGAAAGGCCTGCAAGTCCAACTCTGAAGTCATTCTGGGAAAAGCTCTAAGAGAAATAGCTTCTTCCTCACAGGCTAACAGCCTCATAGCTGCAGCCAGTTAAGTGGTATAATCTAGTCAACACACATAAAATAATTCCTTGTATGGCTTCTTTTGTGGGTCTTTTAAGAGCACAGCTCTAGTTCAGTCAGTAAAAACAAAACAAAACAAACAAAACATCTGATATTGACAAGTCTTACTCAGTATCTAGTTCCACTCACTTCTCACCCAGAGTTGGAAAGAAGCTTTATACCAATTGTGTCCTTTAACAACAATGGCACAGCCTCCCCAGTCTTCAAGTATGGCCCAAGCTCCTAAGAATTCCTTTCATTTTATCCTCAGTTCCAGTCCTGGAGAGTCCAGCTGGTCTGAATTAGCCATCCGTCCTCCCTAGTTCGGGTGTTTGCATTTGAACTGGGCTGGTCGGCGGATATTCCTGCAACTTTAAACACAGGAAGTCCTTCATTCGGGGCCAGCTTGGGGCTTCCTGTCTCCAAAACATCATGGCATTGTTGTGGCTCCCAGAACAGCCCAGCGCTGTGGCCGCAGAACAAGGCGAGCGGAGCCGGGCGCCGGGCCTTGGAGAGGCCGGCAGGCTGCAGCCGCGGCCGACGGCCGGTCCCAGGGCTCGCTCGGCGCGGCCCACTCCCCCGCGCCGCCGCGCGCCGCGCGCCCCGAGGGCCAGGGATGCCTCACCGCAGGCTGGCAGGTGGCTCCGGGCCGCGCCGGCCTCAGTCCCGCGCTCAGGAAGTTAGTTTGTCCCTCCGGCAGCTGAGTCCCGCGTGCTGTGGGCGCCGCCTCCCCCGCCGCCGCCAGTCCCCGGCCCGCAGCCGCCGCGCCGTGGGCTGCATGTCAAGCAGTCGCCTCTATTCTCCGCCACCGCCGGCCCCGCGGCCCCGCCGTCCTCCCCGCCCGCAGCTGTCACGGTCCCGGCATGCAAACTTCTGGCTGGGAACAAAAGGCTCCGCTCGGGCCGGGCGGGGGCGAGCCCTCCTCCCTCGCACGGAGCGGCCCGCTCGCCCGCCGCTCGCCGCAAGTGCTGGGCCGGCGGGCGGCTCTGCTCCCCCTTCCCCGCGCCGCCGCGCCGCCCCGCCCCGCCCGGGCAGCCCCCCTGGAAGCCCGGGAGCGCGACGCGGAGGGCCGAGGGGAGGAGGACGGAGGCGGAGCCGCGGCAGGGGCAGGGAAGAGGAGCGACCCGAGCCGCCAGGGAGGGGGCGGCGGAGAGGATTGGAGGCCGAGGCGGCGGGGGCGGCGCTTCGGCGCGGTTCGGGGCCAGGGAGCCCGGCGCCAGCCGCTCGGCTCCGCGAGCCCACGCCCACCGCGCCCCGGGGCACCGGGGAGAGCCCCGCCCCCGGGAGGGCGAGCGGAGGGGGGCGGTCCCCGCGCGAGGCCGGCCGCGCCGCGCAAATCCCCTGACAAAGGAAAGCCCCGCCCTCCCCCGCCGGCCCGACCCCCTGCCGCCCCCGCCGCGTCCCGACCCGCCGGGCTCCGAGCCCAGCCCAAGGGCGGGCGAACCCAGAGGGGCGCCCCCTGCCTCCCGCACGGCCGCCCGGGGCCCCTCTGCCGGCGGGGTCGCGGCGGCTGCGGCGGGCCGCGCGCGTGGTGCTCGGCTCCAGCTCCACCGCCGAAGGCTGCCCCGGTCCCTCCAATGTCACCTTTAGCGCGCCCCCGCCGGGCCCAAGAACACGCTAGCCTTAAACGCGGCACTTTGCCGGGGTCCGAAGGCGTCCTGTTAACTAACGGCCAGAGGCCAAGGTACTGGATGAACTCTGGGCACCTTCTATCTTTCCCTTCTCCCGTCCATCCTCCCACCAGAAATTTCTCTGCCCCCAGACGGGAGAGGTGGCAAGGCCGGAGGAAGGGGTGCGGGGCGGTGGAGGCCGGCGGCAGAGACCCACGCCCTAACACCTGGGCTGCTTTATTGCCGCGCACATCCAAGGAAACCCGAGCCTCCCTGGGGCCGGCTCAAAAGCATGCGTCTGTATTTCAAGTCTCAAAACGGAAAATGCGAGAGAAAGGTGGCTCACAATCCTGTGCACAGATTTTTGGCTTTTGGAAACGCCATCCAATCACCTGGTGACTGTTAAACCGGGAAAGTACAACGGGCAACCCAGGCAACTGCCCACAGAGGCAGCTGCATTTCTGAAGGGGGGCAACACTCTGCTCCCCTTGTGATGGTCATTTTTTAATTTTGTGAAGGAAAAGCAACAAAGTCTACTAACAATTTCTGCCTCTCTTTTGAACCATGTGGTCAATATAGATGGTAAAACTTATGGAAAAGTTATTTCTGTCCTTTACACAAACAGTAAGTGAAGCCAATAGTTGGCATATGGAGTATCTGGCAGTGAACCCCTGAGCTGAGCCTTCAGCTTAACTTAGAGAGCCAGAGCGGTCCCTGGCAAAATGAGGTGTGGGCTGAAGCCTGTGATCAGAATTAAGCAACTAAAGGGGCGCCCGCCTGGCTCCAGTGGTAGAGCATGCATGCCACTCTCGATCTCAGGGCTGTGAGTTAGGAGTGCATCTACCAAAAAAAAAAAAAAAAAGGCAACTTAAAAAAGACCACTTACTGGCAAAATACGTAACACTTCATTTCTAACTTCAAAAGAAGCTGTGATCAATTCTGCCCTCTCAAATCCAAAAAACTATCTCCCCATCTGGAAACTGCTGGGAGGGGTTGGGCTGGACTGTATCTTGACAGCCTTTCTAACTTATTCTTTAGTTCTAGAAGTTTTAAAGAAGCCACCCCAAAATCCTGAGTCTTCCTAGTGCTATACTACAAGACACTAGAAACCTTGTCCCCTGAGGAACAAACAGTAGAAAGAACCAAGAATGCTTGACCTAGAGAAGGTTTCAGGCAATGCAATCAACGTGATGGATCTGAAGGGCTGGGATGTGGGAGGAAGGAGGTTTGTTCTGGAGGTCTCCTTAAGCTGGCACACTAAGATCCAAGGTCAGATTTGGAACCAACAAAAAGCTTTCTCACAGCTATTCAAATAATAGTGTCCCCTAAAGGGATGACTTCCCTGACCCTGGAGGTGTTTGAGCAGAAATTCAAGGAATCATTTGGCAAGGATTTGGGGAAACAAATCCTCTATCAGTTTGTTCAGGATGAATTTTAAAGTCCCTTCTAACTCTGACACACTGTGATCCTAAGGTATGATCAGCTTACAGATCTGATACTTAACATTTCAGGAAATCTGGGTCTTAATTTTCCTTTAATTATTCAGCACAACTGGAAAAACCCAGGGAAAGCAAGATCAATTTCACTAGCAAGTCTCCTGGCCAAATACACTCACTTAAGTGTTCAGATATCATAACAGACTGTTTAGTGTGCCAGGGCCCCTCTGGTTGGAAGAATCTGAGGAATTCTGGCTCTCAACTAGGGTGGGTGGTTATTCCATTATAAAGAATGATCTTGATGTGGAATCACAAACTTCATGGCCAGAAATTCCTTTCCTGTTTCCTCACCAAGTCAGGTGCCAACCAATTCAGTCTTCTTAATCCCTCCCCACACCTAGCTATCTACCTTATTGTCACTACTCTCGCTGAATGCTCCACATTATAATATAAATAAGCAGAGCATTTTAACAACTCTGAAGTTAAAATTCGAAGTATTTATTGACTTAAGTTATACTCTGACTAAAAGTGTTAAGAGATTATTATAGAGAAATCTTTCCCCAAAGTTACAGTCTTATAGAAAGGATTACATAAAGTTGCCCAATTCTTTCCCCCACCACAAAAAAGAAGCCAGAGAGTGGTGAGTGCACTGCTCTTTTTTTATCATCAGTATGTGTTTAGGAAGAAATCAGGAGAGGAAGCACAGGGCTCTTTCTTTTATATCTTATTTTCTTTTTAATCTGTTCATGAGTTTCTCTTTAGTTTTGGTATGTGGAACTCTGCCAATAGCCATCTCAGTGACTGAAATAAATACCTGATATAACTTTCAGCCTCTTGTTACCCTGATAGCTCCAACAAAAAAAGCATCTGTTCATTTCACATGCTGTGTGTAAACTTTTTAAAAGACAAGTACAGGGAGCTCCAAAGAACCTCTTTGGATGCTTCCCCCACTCCCTGTAACCACAAATATAAGGGCTGAAGCCAAATTTCAAATTAGTTTCCAGTTAGTTGATTACAGAGTTCAAAGAATTCTGTACTTATTTTGAAATTCCTAAGAACGAAATTTGGTGTTGGATTTTCTTTCAGTGAACTTAGAAGAAAGAACAATCCTGGCCCTTCCTGCTGTCTTCTTAATTAAAGACAGCTGGGTGGAGTCTCCTCACACCCTAACACAGCTCCCTCTCCAAGTTTTGAACCCAGCATTTTGCCTTTGCTCCAGTCTTAACCCACGAGTCCCCTAGGACAATCTGGAGACCCCAGATCCATACTTCCTCAGATTGTTTAATGCCTTTTCATGCACCCCTCTCTCTCAGAAGATTAGTTCTGATTAGAGACGGTTTTAGAGAACTCGTTACATCTTGCACATTTTAAATCTACAAAATGCCTTTCATCTTAGGCTTGCTAGACTTTACAAGCACTTATTTAGTGGCAAGTGGAAACTCCACAGTATTAGTCTGTACCTGTTGGGCATCAGTAACTACCATCCTAAGGTGTTTTTATTATATAAAGATGGCTACAGAGTGGCTCATTAGGCAATACAACATGATATGAAATTTGTTTTAAGTGGGATACTGAGGATTTTGATGCTCTGTGAGCTCGCATGTATTTCCAAACCCATGAGAAAACTTTCCACACGCTCTGCAGGAACTCTCATGACCCCTGTAAGCCCTTTCCTGCTTACGGACTTTCTAAAAGACAGTGTATTAATCCCTCTTTTAGCCACTTACCAAGATAGTAATGACAAAAGCATGGGGCTCTGCGAATTAGAAAAGACTGGACAGAAGAACATAGGGAAAGAAGGCAGGGGGAATCATGGAAGGAAGGCTTCATGGAGGGAATCACATTTACTCACTAGGATGTGGATATGCAGAGATGGTGAAGACAAGATTTCTAAACAAAAGACTCGAGGCAAGGATCCTAAAAAAGCAAATTCAAAGTAAGCATGGCTTAAGTACAGGCTGTATGAAAGGGAAAAATGAGAGGTCAGAATGGTAAGCACTCAAGGCCAGTTCACCAAAGCCCTTGAATGCCAAGCACGAATTTGTGCTTTATTCAGAAAACCATTATGACATTGAGATTTACTTATTTCAACTTCTCAGCAGCTCATGAGAGTTACTAAGTGGTTTGTGGAAAGTTTCTTAAGAATTTGGGACTGGGTGCTCATTAAACTGCCATTTAATATACACGATCTCATTTTAAAAATCCAAATTCTTAAATTAGCTTGAGGTGGTAAACTTACTTGTCCAAAGTAGCATAGCTATTTGATAATCCAGGTTCTTAAGACTTGAGCTTATGTCTGATGATACTACATTGGTGTATATACAGAATAAGCTGTAGCTGGGCAGAGATTGAAGGTGGAGCAATCAGGAGGACTTTGCAGTTCAGTCAAAAGGTAACAAAAGCCTGAACTCATGGAAATGAGGAAGGGAGCTGTGAAAGAAATCAGAGAGACCGAATACTTGGACTTCACAACTGAACAGATAGAAAGTAGAGGTTAAGGGGAAAATAAACTTAAAAGAATGCTGTAGCATTACTCTTAAATTCCTGGGGGCATAAATGTCCTATAAAACAGTAGCAGAGAGGAAGAAACTATTTGAAGAAGTTAAGATTCAATTTAGAAGATACTGAGTGTGAAGTACTCAAAGGCAACTCAGGTGGAGGTGTCCAGAAAGGCCCCTCACACAAAAGACTGAGGTTTGGGATAGAGATACAGGTTTGGAAGCCTTCCTCCAGAGAAGAGTGAGGAGGTGGACATCCAGGGGTTAACTGTGGAGAGAAAAGGGAAGAGGATAAATGTTCAGAATTTTAGAACCACATATTTGGGAAGTAGGAGGACAAACCAAAAAAAGAAAGCAGAATAACAGCCAGAGAAAAGAATGGAGAGAATACAATGTCAGGAAAGTAAATGCACAGGAGGGTTTTAAGAAAGAAGCTATGATGTTAAATGCTGCGTAACAGATGAGGAGGACTATGAGTTAGACAAGGCCACTAGACTTGGCAACTAGGACATGGGTGAATATTTGGAAGACAACAGTTTCAGTGCAGTGATAGGGGTTAGGATTGCATTAGGGGGTTAAGGATAAGCAGTGGTGAGAAAGTACTGATCCCCCCCTTCTTCCTGAGACTCTGTTCCTTGGCTTCCACAACACGGCGCTATTCTGATTCTGTCTTTTTAGCCAGCACTTCTTTGTCCTTTGGGTTCCTTTTTGGCCTCTTTTTTTTTTTTTTTTGTAATTTTTATTTATTTATGATAGTCAAACACACACACACACAGAGAGAGAGAGAGAGAGAGAGAGAGAGAGAGAGGCAGAGACACAGGCAGAGGGAGAAGCAGGCTCCATGCACCGGGAGCCCGACGTGGGATTCGATCCCGGGTCTCCAGGATCGCGCCCTGGGCCAAAGGCAGGCGCCAAACCGCTGCGCCACCCAGGGATCCCCCTTTTTGGCCTCTTAAGGCAAGTAATTTCATAAGATGTAGCCTTGATTCTTTTCAATTGGTTCAGTATTTACTGGAGTCTACTATGTGCTCTAAATTATGCCAGGAACCAAGGGAGAGGGATGAGCAACATGTGGTCAGGAGCCTATGTCCCGGTAGGAGTGGCAGACCTTCACTTTAATTCACTTGCAAGGACTACTCAGAAAGGATAGCAAACGGTACTGGGAGAGTATCAGTCAAGGGGGTCTGCTCGGGCCCGCAGGTCCAGGAAAGACTTTCCGGAGTAGGTGACCATGTAGGCTTTCATTTGGGACTGAGAGCAGTCTTCCCGCTCCAGGTTTGCAGGACTTCACAACTTTTGCACGTTAACAACTACACAAAATTGCTCAGCTATTTTTATACAACAGGCCCTTGTAGTGAGTTGCCAAGAAATCTTGCTATAGGGGTCCTTTCTCTAATATTAGAAAAGGAGGTAGGATAAATAAGTCAGAGGGAAGAGATTTATGAAGACTGTCTGTTTCATTTTGTTACTAAAGCAATTCTTACCATTGATCAACAACCAACCAACTTAGGTTTGAATGTAAAGAACTGGACCCCCATCAGAGCTTTTCCTTTGGGAATCAACTGCAAGATGACAGAGATATTAAATGGGTCATTTAGTTAGATGCAATAAATTCAAGCTGGAGGAGGCCTCAGAGAAGTTCAATTTCTTTGAATGCTTAGCATCTTCTTCCCTTGACTCATACATACATCTAATTGAACATTAAAAACATGTCTGCTGAAGCTGAAGAATTAAAGCTTTTCTATAAAACTATCTGGATCCGGTATGTATGCTTGGCAGAGAGATTAATTATATCTGTGTTTTTTTAAGCTGCTTTCCTCTGAAGCTACTAAGCTGATACCTTTTCTCCTCATTCCTCCATGCTTTAGTTAAAAGTTTGATTAATATTAAGAAGTGTCTCTCCCAAAGATGCTGACTTGGTAGTTGCCATTGTATGGCAACAGGGGAAGATAACATGGTCTATGTTAAAAGCTAATTAGGCCAAGGACCCGGAGATCATTAAAGGTATCTGGTGGGTAACTCTGAGTTACTGGGGAAGTCACTGAGCTAGTAATGGCTTCTGGTTAATTCTGGTTAATGATATGAAAATAACACTGATTTGTAGAGCACATAAGCCAAGGTCAAAATGGTCTTAGAAAAACATGCTGGCTGTGGGATTTTGATATAAATGAATAAATTAACAAGTTAATGAATAAGTAAGCAAATATGTATATGTATATACATGTACATAAAGTCTATTTAAAGTTGTGTTACAAGTCATGAACTACACTATGTACTGCTACTCTAAGGTTAGAAACCAGCTCTATACTTGTTCCTCATAAAATTGCTCAGGAAAGCTGTCCATCCACTTGTTTCACTGCTGCCACTGAACTAACTTTACTTTATCCTCATAATTGCCATTTTTCCATGAAGAGAATGAGCTAATCTAATCGGGTACTGGGCCTTAGAGCAAATCTTCTGGAGAATAATTATCTCTAGGCACAAAGGGCATAATTTTTTTATTCAAAAGATTTCATAATATTCCAATTTGTATGCCTGTATACATTTAAAAAACATAAAAATTATCATTTATTGAGCACTTAATATATGCCTACTGCTTTCATCTACATCACTTAACTCTCATAAAAACTCCAAAGGTATGATTTACCACTGTTCACATTTTATAGTTAAAGTAACTATACAGAGAGGTTAAGTAATTTCCCCCAAGGTCATACAGCTAGCAAATGATAGAGCCGGAATTCAAAGCTGGATACTTCGGACTCAAACTCATATTCAGTTTTTCTCACTACACTAAGTTGCATGAAATATGAAGACTCTGCCTAACTGTGAACTAATTGGGTCAGTGACAATGACTCTAAAGTGATGGACAACTATAAGACAGTATTTCAGGATCTGGCTTTCATTAAGTCCATTTGAAATTGCAGGTTTCTTTCTTTGTTTTGTTCAGGCTAGTACTGAAATGAAACTGTGTTCCTTTAACATAAACTCATAGAGAAGGAAGGGAGTCCACAGGCAAGGAGCGTTGAGGAATCCAGGCTAGGATCAGAATTTCTCAGGATTCACAAAGATTTGCCTCAAGTCTTACAAAGTAGACAGCATTTTGAATCCCACAACTCACATGGCTTATGAGAAATAAAGAGCACTTGTCCCATCAAATATTCACTAATCTCCAACTATATGCATACCCGTATTTTAACTACTTTGAGGGACACAAAAATGAATTTATTGAGATTAGAGATAGGACAAATGCACAGAATCAGAAAACGTCAAAGTTTGGTAGTCTATGATAAAGGCCAAATGAGTTACACATCTTAAGTGGTTTAGAACAGAAGAAGTAGTGAGCTAGGTAGACCAAGGAGGCTTTGTGGAGACAATGGGACTTGAACCAAGGCTTCAGGTTTGGGTAGAAATAGGCAAAATGTATAAGGAGTGTTTGGGATGAGTGGATGTAGTAGATGGTCTGTATAGGAAATAAGACTAATAAGTGGGGATCAAATATGTAGTTTCCAAGGCCAGAGAAGGAAAAGACTAGAAGCACAGATATAGACCAGTTCTGAAGGATGCCATCAGTTGACCTATCAGATCAGATGGCTCCTACACTGATCTGGGTGAAGGGTAAGCACTCACAGAAAGAAAGGTGAATAAAGATAGAAGCTAAGGGAAAAAAGCACCTAGGAGGCCCAAGTTCTAGAAGGCTACCACATAATTTGTCTGTTTTTTTTTTTCCGTGGGAACCATGTGCGTACACGCTTGCTGTCCAATCATCAGAGGAGCTCTCTGCATTCCTGACAGAGGATCCTTTGTTCCAAACAGCAAGGCTCAAAAGAGACAGAGTCTGATAAAAATCACACTGAGACCAGGACTCCCAGCTGGTGCAGGGCCTGATGCCATTCCATAACACACCCTACAGGAAGCAGCTTGAGATACACAGCTGATTGATTTCCACAGCAGGAGCCTTGTGGGAGGGTGGGGTGGGGACTGGTCAAGCATTAAGAGAATTCCTTAGCCATTGACTCAAATTAGTTCACCAGGATCCTGACTTTATCCAACAGATCTGAATAAGTCACTCTTAGAACACTATTTTTTTTTTTAAAGATTTTATTTATTTATTCATGAGAGACATAACAGAGAGAGAGAGGCTGAGACACAGGCCGAGGGAGGAGCAGGATCCATGCAAGGAGCCTGATATGGGACTCGACCCTAGGCCTCCAGGATCACGCCCTGGACTGAAGGTGGTGCTAAACTGCTGAGCCACCGGGGCTGCCCCACTAACACTATTTCTAAACTATTTTTTTTTTTTTTAAAGGGAGGAAAACCATGAAGCTTTTGCCAGGCAGTGGAATTCTTCTGTCGGTTAACTTTTACTTGTCATGGCATCTGAAGAGGGGGAAAAAATCATCAAACTCCCACCTTATTCAGAAGTGGGCTGAATAATTCTGTGTACAGAGAGGCTATCCTCTGTATTAAAGGATGTTTAACAGCACCCACTAGATGCTAGTAGCAGCCTCTCCAGTTGTGACAATCAAAAATGTCTCTGGATATTGCCTAATATCCCCTACGGGGCAAAACTGCCCCCCAGTTAAGAACTATTGGTCAAGCATAGCCATTGAGGCCAAACAAACCTTTCCAATCCCGTCTCTAACGGTCACTTGCTGTATGGCTTCAACAAGATACTATAACACCTTCAAATCGCAGTTCCCTTGTCTGCAACTGGAATTTTCAATGTCTGGTTGATGGGGGGTTAGGGTTAGAGCTCACTTAGACTTAGGTGGCTCTCACTGTACTCGCCACCACACATCACTGCCGCTGCACTCCCTCATGCCTGCTTCCCATAACACACTGTCCCACCACAAGGTCTGGCACAGAGCAAGGGCTCAGAAAGGGTGGACTGGAAGGAGTAAGGAGCCCCCTGCTCCTAACCCCCACCAAGGGATCCATAGACCACTACCAGGTAGCATGTACTCTTATGCCTGATTGGACAAGGTTCTGAAAGCTCCACATCTCAAATCATAGTGCTGGTAGTAGGAAAACAGTGCGTGAAGGCCTTAGGAATAAGTGTACCCCATTAATCTTTGATAACCAAGACCAGAGACTGGTATTTGAAAAGCACTTGGTGGGGGGAAATCCCTGGGTGGCTCAGCGGTATGGCGCCTGTCTTTGGCCCAGGGCACCATCCTGGAGCCCTGGGATCCAGTCCTGCATCGGGCTCCCAACATGGAGCCTACTTCTCCCTCTGCCTGTGTCTCTGCCCCCCCCATGTCTATCATAAATAAATAAATAAATAAATAAATAAATAAATAAATAAATAAATAAATAAGTAGATAAATCTTAAAAAAAAAAAAAGAATGAAAAGCACTTGGTAGTGGTAGTGGCAAAGTATTAAGGAAGGTAGGGAGGGAGCACATTCTTCCCATAGCTAGGTTTTCCCAACCCCCAAGGACAGCTGAGACTTGGGAAGAATCTGTTTGGCAGGAGACAACCCTTTGGTGCAGCTAGGATTTGGTGCAGTGACCTGAAACGACTCCCTGTGGGACGCATTTCATTCTTGGTGAACCAACCAACCCTGACAATAAAGTGCCCTTCAGGGCAACTCATCACACTTCCTAGAGGCTTCCTGCTTATGCTACGGCTCGTGGGCCAGCTAGCTAGCTTCAAAGTGCCTACGATTTTTCTGAAGCTAAGACTGAGGACTAGGCTAAGGCTTAAAAATGTTTACCATTCATTTCCAGACACAAGAAACAGTCCTGTTTTGCAAATCTGTGCTTATCTCAACCGTGTTCACTAATCAAACAATGAAGGTAAGTTCTGCATGGGGTAAATTCTAGTTTTTCTGGAAACATGTTTTTCTTCCTTTGTATACAAAATCACATGGTGAACCTTAGTTGCAAATGCTACGTGCCGACACGATACATGAAGAATTTCAGTAAACTCAAACTGCTCAGTCCTTTCTTTTGTTGCTTTAAAATCTTCCCTTGCTATCAAAACTTCCAGACAGAGGTTTTTTTTTTTTGTGTGTTGTGTGTGTGTGTGTGTGTGTGTGTGTGTGTGTGTGTGTGTGAAATCCATCAAGGCTTCCTGGACAATCTTCCATTTGGTTTTACTACCTTCACTAAGGCATGAGGCTCCTTTAAGATGATGTAATGGCTGTCATCTTGGGATTTTGCTTTGTGATGCTGCTGATATTTAAAATACTAATGGGGATACTGTAAAATGGGGCTGGAAAAAGTTCAACACGAAGCAAACCTAAAGTCTTAAAGGCACCTTCTTCACTTTCTCCCCACCCAGTTGCTACAGTGGGGGCGGAGAGGATTATTACAGAGCACTGGGATTCTTTGGGTGGGGGGTTGGGGGGGAGTGGTCTCTGAAGGGTTATAAATATCAGCAGCCAAACTGTGAGTTTCTGGGCCGAGGAGAGCAACTGACAGACCGCAGTCTCCCCTTAGAGGCAGGGAACAAGGAAGCTTCCTGAGGTATTTCCACACAGGAAGTTCCTCTTCTCTTTAGAAATGCATCATCAACCAAACACCTGCATCAACAGCTCTACAAAAAATAAACTGCTGACGCCAGGAAAAGTGCCTAGGAAATTTTAAGCCAGACATGGATTAGTACCAGCAAAAATCAAGAATCCGGGGCCTGGCCTAAAAGAAGGCTGACTTAAAGAGAGTTGCTGCTACCACACAGTCTTAATCAGATTATGAGAGGGCGTCTGGTACATAAATATTTAACTTAATCAACCAGCACCTTTTCCAGCTGAATTCTAAATTTCCCACATGTAGGTGGCAATTTTCTGCTAAAGCAGTGGTTCTCAACGGAGAAAGATTTTTGCCTTTGAGGGGACTTTGGCAATGTCTAGGCAGACGTTTTTGGTTGTCACACTGGGGAAGGGTTGCTACTGGCATCTAGTGGGTAGAGATCAGGGATGCTGTTGAACATCCTGCTACGGACAGAACAGCCCCCCACAACAAAGAATTATCCAGCCCCAAATGTCAAGAACGCCGAGGTGGAGAAACCTTGTTCTAGGGCATTCTCTTCACTTCCCTGGACTCTAGTTCCTTTTTTTTTTTTTTTTTTTTTTTAGATTTTTATTTATTCATGAGAGACATAGAGAGGCAGAGACACAGGCTGAGGGAGAAGCAGGCTCCATGCAGGGAACCCGACGTGGGACTCGATCCTGCATCTCCAGGATCCTGCCCCTGGCTGAAGGCGACGCTAAACCGCTGAGCCACTGGGGCTGCCCACTCTAGTAGTTCCTATTGGGGTAGCCTTGTGGAAGGAAGGAAAGAAGGAAGGGAGGGAAGGAGGGAGGGAGAAAGAGAAAAAGAGAGAGCAGCCTGGGTGGCTCAGCAGTTTAGCGCCTACTTCAGCCCAGGGCATTATCCTGGAGATCCCATGTCAGGCTCTCTGCATGGAGTCTGCTTCTAACCTCTGCCTGTCTCTGCCTTATTCTCTCTCTCTCTCTCATGAATAAATAAATAAAATCTTAAAAAAAAGAGAGGGTGGGGCAGCCTGGGTGGCTCAGCGGTTTAGCGCGCTGCCTTCAGCCCAGGGTGTGATCCTGGAGACCTGCGTTGGGCTCCCTGGATGGAGCCTGCTTCTCCCTCTGCATATGTCTCTGCCTCTCTCTCTCTCTGTGTCTCTCGTGAATAAATAAACAAAATCTTTTTTTTTTTTTTAAAAAAAAGAGAGGGTGGGTGGGAGAGAGGGTAAGGCAAAACCAAGACAGGCCAAGGGTCAGCACGAGGCAGGGCAAGGGGTGCCTACTTAGCTTACCTTGCTGTTGTAGAGCTAGAGATACTGAAACCTCTAGGTGATAGGTCATACCAAGTGTGGTTTCCTTTCTCTCCAAGGGCAGGTAGATAATGCTGATCTCATTTGCTCTATTCTCTAGTGAATCTAACTGGCAAAACCATAGATGGGCTGATACTGTCTTTGTAATTGTTTGAAAGGAAGGAAAGTATCTTTGTGCAAATTGGCAGCCTTTCAGCTTCATGTCAGGCCCTGTCTTCTAAGGGTTTTCACATGTGCTCAGAGGGAAGCCTAAACTCGCCTTCTATGAAGCTGGGGGGTGGGGATCAAATGAAGAGGTTTACTGGGCTTTCTTGTTCTGCCCTTATGGTGGGATACTGAGTCTCTAGACAAAGGCTGCAAGCATGCACAATCCCTGACCCGGGGCTCTGTTCGGCCAGAATTAGAACTGAGAACGGTCCAGCCTCAAGTCAGTCCAGCCTCAAAGGTAAGGAAGGAAAAGACCAACAGGCTTGGGTGCTTCCAATGCATCATTAGGTGAAGTGAACCTTTGTGAGAAACCTACAGACCTTAAAAGGGTCTCCATTTTTTCCCACTTACTCTTTCTTGTCACTGAGTGGTACAGTCCTGAGTCTGAGGCCTGGCCCGAATATGCAGTAAATATAAATATACATGAAATTCAGAGTGCGAAGGGCATCCAGGTTTCTTGATATTGCTCTTGATGCCTAAACCACCACCTACTTTCTGACTGAGAAGCCACTGTGGTTCTTGGGCAGGGGTATGTGTGTGTGTACAGGAAAGGGCTGGTCTGAGACTCAGAATGATCCCAATTCCTGACTATAAAACTAGCACAGGGAATTTCAAAATGAGGAAAAGCCTCTTGTTATTATCAGTTAACAGATTTCTTTGGCTTAAGTTTCAGTGAAATAAAGGTCCCTCCTTTCTTGTTAGTGTCCTGTTATGCACATACAATTCCTTTTCCTCAATAATCATGGACTCTCTTGTTCAGGAAAACAAAATTTCCTGAAGAGATTAGCCAGTCTTTTCCTTCCAGTCTTCTGAAAATATGCTCAATATTCTCATTTGAGATTCCTGGAATGGCTGAACCCAGTAAAATGCCTAACTCTGGAAGGTTTGAGGTCTTTGCCTATTTAGAGTGGGAGAGGACTCTCTTCCCACTTGATAGATCCCCACTAGCTGACCATATTCTTTTTTTTTTTCACTGATTTCTTGTTTTATTTTTTATTATTATTTTTAATAATAAATTTGTTTTTTATTGGTGTTTTATTTGCCAACATACAGAATAACACCCAGTGCTCATCCCACCAAGTGCCCCCCTCAGTGCCTGCCACCCTAGCTGACCATATTCTATAATTTATTCAGAAGCAATTGACAGAAAAGCCTTTCCAAGGAATAATGACTTTCAGGTTTTCAGTCCTTTAAGGAGGAAATAACTTTTCCCATAAGCTGCCTCTCCATGCATTTCTTAGCACTACTGCGCAGAGGCTGAAGTAAGCCCGGGGTAGTCCCCAGGCCTGACTCATCCGTCTATTCCGCCATTCGCAGTGGAGTTAGCCAGGTCAGAGCAGAGCCCACACTTCTGTCTATAGACTCACATCCTTCTCTCTTCAGCAGATTCTGTGCTGAGAGTGTGATCCCATTAAAAAAAAAGAGCTGAAATCTTAAAGCTAATGCTGTTCTATAATGTTCATCTTCACCTCTGGTTTTTCCTTATTTTTAAAAATGATTTATTTGAGAGAGAGAGAGAGGGAGAGTGAGTGTGAGTGCACACACGAGTGGGAGGAGGGGAGAAGCAACAAGCAGACTCCCAGCTGAGCAGGGATTCCCAGTGAGTCTGGGGGCTTGATCCCAGGACCCCAAGATCATGTCTTGAGTGAAGGCAGAGCTTAACCTACTGAGCTACCCAGGCACACCTCTGGCTTTTCCTCTGAATCTGAAAGCAGAGTCATGCTTTATGCATCTGGTCTGCTGCTGTAGTGAGGAGAGATGAATCCGTTGCTGGATGCAGAGCACATTCACCCGGAACTCAACACCCAAACCACGAAAATGATTCAGTCCTCAGGATGGGCCCCAAAAGACCTTCCCTTCACTCAGCCCCCAGAGGACTGTGGAACTGACACACACAGAGCTTTTCCCCCTCCCATTGTTTTCACTTCCCATGAGCTCAGTGGGAGCTGAGCCAGGAGTGTGCTCCTCCCCTCCTGACCAAATGCTGGGAGGAGGCAAAAACTCTACCCGAAGACTTTGACTTTATAAGGCGGACCTGTGGAACCAGGCTTCTGACTTGCACCCCCAACCTGAGGACACACACAGGGAACACAACTCCACCACCCTCTTTCTCCTTTCTTCCAGTCTTGCATTTCCACACCAGTGCCCTGCAGAGAAGCATACTCTGCAGGTGGCCAGCTCATCAGTGTCTGGTCCCACCCTCCACATCCAGGGTATGGTAGTGAGAGGCTGAGTTTTGGAAACCAGTGAAACAAGTATGATATAACAAACAACTATGCAGTGACCGAACTCTGAGTAGTTTTAGGTTACATACTAGGCTACAAATAAAATACGGGACTGTCCGGTAATTTCTGAAAATCTTTCAGCTGCATCAAAATTCAGAATGTTTCAGCAATGAAGGATGAAATGAAAAGGAAATGATTAGTTGTCCTCAGATCCAAACACTCTGTGTGCCTGCCTATGGACTCTTTTTTATATTCTAGCTTGTATTTAATGCAATTTTAACAGGCTTGTTTACTTCATTTTCTAGCTCACTGAAGATGAGAAGCAAGGGACAGACTGCTAAAGGCTGTGAGAAGTAACCGCGGTAGGAAAGAATACCTGCTGCCTGGGGAAGGGTGAAGAACAGAAACTGCACACACACTTGAGAGGCACTAGACAAGAACCTCCGTACCCAAATCAAATTGCATAGTCACTTAAGAATATTCAATACAAAGCAGCCCTGAATGTCCCTAATATCCTTGAGGATATCACCATCAGATAGAACAGTACCATCTTTTTAATGTTAAACCATACTTATAAAGAAAAACATAGGCACAACATAGTGTTTAGAAGATTAGGCAAATAACATTTAAAATAATTCCCACGTAGGGGATCCCTGGGTGGCTCAGCGGTTAAGCACCTGCCTTTTTTGGCCCAGGGTGCGATCCTGGAGTCCCGGGATCAGGTCCCGCTTCGGGCTCCCTGCATGGGGCCTGCTTCTCCCTCTGCCTGTGTCTCTGCCTCTCTCTCTCTCTATCATGAATAAGTAAATAAAAATAAAAAACAAAAAACCCCAAATAATTCCCATGTAAATCAGATTCCAGTTTGATAAAACAAAATATCAAAGCCCAAAGGGATCGGCTTCAGTTTTCTAAGTCATTCATTCAGTTGGTTAGACAGTTAATTCTAGGTAACCCAGAGCCTGTAGAAGACAGTTTCTCCGTTGAGGCACTTACAGTGGAAGAGGCCAGAACGCCACACGTGATGAAGCAAGAAAGGCCACCCCACCACTGCAATGGAGGTGTGGGAGTTTCTTTTTTTTATTATTATTATTATTTTTTTATTTATTTATGATAGGCACACACAGAGAGAGAGAGGCAGAGACACAGGCAGAGGGAGAAGCAGGCTCCATGCACCGGGAGCCTGACGTGGGATTCGATCCAGGGTCTCCAGGATCGTGCCCTGGGCCAAAGGCAGGCGCCAAACCGCTGCGCCACCCAGGGATCCAGGTGTGGGAGTTTCTTAGAGGAAAACATGTGGGCTCATGAGTCTGAATTTTCCCTCCCTAACCTCTCCTTATTTGGGGCCTCAAGAATCCCCAAAATGATGATTTGCTGCTCCCAGATATAGCATCTCCAAACACTGTTAGGGGGTCTTCACCCAATGTCCCGCTTCAGAGCTGAACATCCCCTAAGCAGGGATGCCTGGGTGGCTCAGCGGTTGAGAGTCTGCCTTTGGCTCAGGGCATGATCCCAGGGTCCTGGGATCGAGTCCCGCATCGGGCTTACTGCATGGAGCCTGCTTCTCCCTCTGCCTGTGTCTCTGCCTCTCTGTGTGTATCTCTCATGAATAAATAAAATATTTAAAAAAAAAATCCCCTAAGCAGAAGGCCTTCCTGAAATAGCCACCTGTCTGCATGTGGATCTTGTAACTTTCCTCAGGACCGTGGGACTCTGACCTGGTATCACCACCTCTCCATCTGTATCTGTACTCAAAAGAATCCTGACAGGCAGGGGCCTTAGAGAACAAACGAACTCTGACGGCAGGAGTATGACTGGTACGTGGGAATAATTAACACCAGTGCTGGAAACAGTGCTGGAAGTAGCCTTTCCACATCTACTCCATGCACCAAGAAGGAAAAGCAGCCGAGGGGCCTCCAGCCGTGGGCTGAGGCCCTTTTTGGCATCGACAACAGAAGAAACGCAGGATGAAAGGCTCCCATCCTGAGAGCCATGACCCAACAGGCAGTCCTGAGAGTTCCAAGCCCCTAACCTGGCAAAATCACATTTTCAAGTCAACTCCTGTCTTCCCCTGTTGTTTTAATTTGGACTCACAAAATCACCAGACTGGAAATTCTGACTCAGGCAAAGAATTAAAACATTTTTGCAGTTAGGGCAGTGCTTTTCAAACTCTCCTACAGGCCAAGTACTTGTACTCCTGGGGGTCTGGGGTGTAGTCTTAGGCACCGCCTGCTGTTAAGTGGGAAATTTCTTTAAAGTGTCACATTTTATCTTAATAACTCATGAGAATTTTTATTTTATTTCATAATACATCAGTAACTTTCCCCTGAAGTATGAGAAAAAGAAAGCCAACACCTTAGGAAGATGACCCTTGTTTATCTTATGACTTCTTACACCTCAGTTGAAAAACAGGGACCTGGAAAAACTCTCTCTGTTGTTACAAATCACAAGAGGAGATTCTCAGAGTAAGCAGTAACATCTGGACATTTCTTTCTATATCCTTAGTTGGTTATCAACACTGAAATAAATTACGATAGAAAAATGTTCAAACCAGTTGCCCAGAATCCAAGAGACTGTTTAGTCTTCAGATAGTGTGCTTTGACGGGGTTGGAAGTGAGCATAGTGGCCTCAAGGGCAGAAGTTAAGATGTATATACACCAGGTTTCCAAGCTACATGAAGAGAAATACCTATCAGATGGCAAAAGATGAAAAAACAAGGGTAAGACTTACTTTAAAATCTGCTAACTGTTGGTTGATGAGATCCACTTCGGTCCCCACGACCCACTGGAGGGCCTCCCCCTCCTCTGCTGCCGTGGTCATGTCATTGAGGGCTTTCAGCTTCCTGTAGAAATCCTCTACTCGGCCCAGAGTCAGTTCCAGCTGCTCCTGGCGAGCTCTGCTCCTCTCTGTCAGTTTACCACACTGCTTGTTCAGGGCTTCGAGCTCCCTCTTGAGACCTAACAAATCCAGAGTCCCCTCTTCCTCCAGCATCTGCCGACACTCTGCTTCAGAGGCCTCTATGTCTAACCTGAGGGCTTGGATTTTGTTGAGGAATAGCCGTGCGTCCTCGATTTGGGACTGGAGGCTATCGGTGTCTCTGCCGATGGCACCCATGCCATCAAGCTCATCGTCCAGGTCCGCCAGCTGAGAGAACATCTCTCGGACGCGGCAGTGAAACTGGCCAATCCCTTCCAGCTTGTTTTCCATCGTCATGCAACCACTGTTCACTCTTTGCTTCACTTCCAGGAACTCTTGCTGGGTGACCTCGGCTTGACGAAGAAGTTGGGAAGCATCAGATCCATCTGGGGCATCTTCCACCAGGCCCTGAGTGAAGTTCCTCAGATAGTCTACCTGGGGCTCCAGAGTTTGCAGCACTTCCTGCTGAGCTCTTAGCTTCTCCAAGTTCTTGTTGCTACAGGCTTGGGAGCCTAGAGCATCAAAGATCTCAAGTTGGTGTTTGGCCCCTTCGACTTTCTTTTCAATATTTTTAAAGCTTTCCTGGAACTCCTTGAGTCTCTGAGTCATTTCTTCGAGAGACCCTGTTTTGGCCTGTAGTTCTTCTGTAATGGAATCCATGTTCTGGTTGATCCCAGCCTTCTCATCCCGGATATCATCTTCATCTGTTTCAGAGGAATTGATCAGAATGTCAGCAGCACCGTTCAGTATTTCTAGCAGGGAGCGGCGCTTTTCCACCTCACTTAGCATAGCCTTTGATCTCAGGAGGCTGGACTCTAGCTGCACTGGATCCAGGGTGACCTGCAAGTCAGACATCTTGGCCTTACAATCTTCTATCCATGGCACGAGGTCTTGCACATGCCACTGATATTTCTGAGCTTTTTGCATACAGTCCTTGAGCCTGGATTGTCTGTCTGCAGTTTTTTTACTAAGCTCTTCCCAGTGGCTTTTGAGCTCAACCAACTGGTTTTGTAAAGTCTTTTTCTCTTCTCCAGGAGGTACAGAAAGAAGCAAAGATTCTCCTTCAGCCACAATCACCTCATAGGAACCACTGTGTTGATTAAGGCTCTTCTGAAACTCTTCATTCTCCTGTAGCTGAGACTGCAGCCGCTCTAATTTTGCAGAAATTGGGTAGTTTTTCGCTTGCTGGCTTTGTTTGTCATCCAACCAGGTTCTTAACTCATCAAACATTTGCTGGAACTGCTGGGTGCTGGCAAGAGCTGCCTGGAGTCTGTTCATGCGATCAGCTGAAATGAGAAAATCAAATTTAAACCAATCAAATCTGAACTGGGCATTAACATGTTTGCTGGGAGTATATGGTCTCATCTTAGGGGATGGAAACTAATGTCACCCGAGGGCCTTCCATAAAAGCAGCACAAAGCTAGTCTCCTTCATATACTAGATCTTACTTAATCCTTATACCAACCTTATAAGATAGTCTAAGTAACAAGTAAACTTTTACTTCTTAGTTGGTAAAAAGCCATGAAAGTTTCTAGAGGAAGGCAATAAATTGATGACAAAATTCTTCTTGTACGAGGCCATCATAAACATCTAATTCTATAATATGGTATATGTGTGTGTGGTATAAATGAGGGTGAGTGAAAGTATATGTGTAACTATAAATACATCTAAGAGCATGAACGTCTACCTGCTGACAAAATTAGGATGAGTGCTTTTATCTCTGGGATTAAGCTACATAAAGCTCCAAGTACTGTTAGCACTCAGTCAACATCTGATAACCACAGCGATTCTCACTGTAGCTGGACAAAGGGATAGGGTGACACTAGTCTGAGTCCAAAAGCTGCTTACAGGTCACACTAGATACTTGGGACTATCACGAAGCCCATATTCTGGCTTGCCGCTAACATCAGCAGTGTGTTCCTCACCCTAACTTACCTGCAAGGTCTTCTAAACCTTGGAGAGGTAGGGCAACTGTCTCCAAACGCTTCTTCAGCTCATCCTTGAGGTACTGCTCCCCAATGAGTACTGAGAGCTCATTGCAAAGTGTCTGTGCCTCCTGAATCTCATGATCCAACTGCTCCACATCAGATCGAATCTCACTGGTCTCCTCCAGTTGCTGCTTCACAGCCTCAGGTTGGGTGCTGATGGCTGACTGGCCACTTAGTCTCTGTCCAACTGCCTTGACCTTCTCTGATAAGTCCTGGAGCAATTCTTGGTACTGGGTGCTTTTGACAATAGCTTGGTCAATTTGGCTGGAACGGGAATTGAGTTTGTCAGTCAGCTCAATCCACTTCTGATTGATGCTCTGAAGTTCTTTCTGTACTTGGCTGGTGGATGGCGAAACATCTCCAGGGCCTGTTAGGATGCCCTGAGCTGCCTCATTCAGCTGCTCGTGCTGTTGCCTGCGGGCTTCAAATTCCTTCAGCATAAACTGTAATAGAAATGACATCAAGATGCTTAGAGAGAAAAGACAGATCTAAAAAGAATGTCAAAACAAAAACTGATTTTGGATCATGCCAAGTAGTGCCAACTCCTTTTGAAAATAAACCAGAAAACTCCAAGGACTGGGCTACTGGGAAAATAACAGTATCACTTTTAACAACCACTTAATAAAAATTTGTTCTGAAAGGGCCATTGATTGTGCCTATTCTATTTCTTTTCCTTATTTGTCCTACTCTGTTTCAATATCAGTTACTAAGGTTGGTCTTGTTTTCTGGATTGGCACTCATCAGCTTTGCCAGATAAAACCCAGGCCTCTGAACTGCAAGCCTGGAACCCTGGGTCCCAGAGCTAGCTATAATCCTGGCTGGGCTTGCCATTTCAACTCTCCATACTTCTGTCTTTCTTGGTTGCTTTCTTGGAGTTCCAACAGCACATACAATCTATATATTACAATACAGCACAATTAGACAATGTGCTTCTTTAAAGCATGTAGCATGTCTTTTTACACTTTTCTAGCCACTATTTCACTCAGCAAAGCAGTTAGAGTTACAGGCTCTGGAGTTGGACTGCTTGGATTCAAATCCTGACTCTATCACTCACAAACTGTATAAATAACCTTAGGTGAGTTTTTAAAGTTCTCCAAATCTCAGCTTCCTCATCTATAAAATGAGGATAGAAAGTACTTATCTTGGCTGTCTTAAGGATTAAGTAAGAAAATTTATGGAAAGTATTCATCACTCACACTGTACATAAGTAAGAAAGACATGACTTCAAGGAGTTACAGATGTATAAACGATAAACTAATACAGAATGTAAAAAAAAGGACGAATGATAAACACCGATGTGAACATGGCACTGTGAAAGCAAAAAGTAGGGATGATTAATTCTGTGGGAGGATGACAAAGTGGATGAGGCAAGTAAGGAAAGGCTTCACAGAGGACACAACAAAGGATATCTCCCAATAAGCAGACAGACTGAGGAGGGGCATTTCAGGCAGACGCCTAGGGATTAGCAAGGGCATGGAATGGTAGGAGCATGGTGTGTTCAAGGAAAGGATGCATTACCTGGTGCGAGCAGAAACCTGGGTATATGGGAGGAGAGTGGGGAATGAGGCTGGCAAGACACACTGGGATGAGGCTGTGGAAAGCCTTCGATCTGACACCAGCCAGGTACTTGGACTTTGTTCAATCAGCAGCCAAGAGCCAGCAAAGCATTTTCATGTATTCAGATGCATGAGTTACAGAGATAATTTGATAATTGTGTGGAGGATGCACTATACAAAGCAGCCCATTGGGAGGCTGTTGCAATGGTATAGCCCTAAGATCAAACCTACCTAAGGGAGGAGCATTTAGAATGGAGAAGAATTAAACAGTAGTTCTCAAAGTATGCTCCAGGGATCCTCAGGAGTCTCTAGGCCCTTTCAGAGGGTCCATGAGGTCAAACTATTTTCATAATAATACTAATTATTTGCCTTTTATAATTTTTCTCTCATGAACGTTCAGTGGAGTTTTCCAGAGGCTACATGACATCTAGTATTGCAATAGACTGAGTACAGAAGCAGATATGAAAACATATGAGAATATTCTATTAAGTCAGACATCAAAGAGGTTTGCAAACTCATAAAACAATACTACTCTTATTAAAGTTTCTGTTTTTGGGGGCGCCTGGGTGGCTTAGCGGTTGAGAGTTTGCCTTCAGCTCAGGTCGTGATCCTGGAGTTCCAGGATCAAGTCCCACATCGGGCTCCCCACAGGGAGTCTGCTTCTCCCTCTGCCTGTGTCTCTGCCTCTATGTGTCTCTCATAAATAAATTTTTTAAAATCTTTAAAAAAATAAGTTTATGTTTGGAAAATATTATTTTTAATAAAAAATAAATATGTAACTTATGTTAATGTTAGTTTTACCAAAGTGATTTTTAAATTAATTAATAAATATATATTTTTAAAACTCCTCATTGTTTTTCTGTTTTTGTTTTTAAGTAGGCTCCATACCCAATGTGGAGCCTGAACTCACAACCCTGGAATCAATACCCAAGCTGAGATCAAGAGTCAGACGCTCAACCAATTAAACCAAGCAACCCCTCAGTCTTAATACAGCAAATATGAATAGATATCAATAAACATAAGCTCTTTGGGGTCCTCAATAACTTTTTAAAAAAATATTTATTTGTTTACTTCAGAGAGAGAGAAACAGACAGACAGAGATGCAGAGGGAAAGGAAGAAAGAGAATCTCAAGCAGCTTTGTGCTAAGCACGGAGCCCAATGTGGGGCTTGATTTCACGACGCTGAGTTTAATATCTGAGCCAAAAATCATGAGTCGGACGCTTACCCAACTGAGCCACCCAGGTGCCCCTGGGATCCTCAATAATTTTTAAGAGCATGAATATGTTTTGAGACCAAAGAGTCTGAAAACCACTGGAATAGAAAAATATTTGTAAGTGAACCAAATAGGACTTGATAATTATATGCAGGGGCTAAAAGAAAGGGTTCCTTTAAAAACCACTCTTAGGTCTTAATTTAGGAAACCTGGTGGATGGTGAGAAGAAATGGAACAAGTCTGAAAGTATTTTGGAAGAGTTTGTAGAACAAGATACTACAGTGCTTACCAAAAAAAAAAAAAAAAAAAAAAAAAGAGGAGGAGGAAGAAGAAAAGGTTCTCAGCAGAAATTCATCAGAAATGACATAATTTGACCAACCTAGATTTCTATGACAGTAGGCACTTAGATCAATTTTTCTTTTTTTTTTAAACATTTCATTTTCTTTTTTTTTTTTTAAAGATTTTATTTATTTTTTCATGATAGTCACACAGAGAGAGACAGAGAGGCAGAGACACAGGCAGAGGGAGAAGCAGGCTCCATGCAGGGAACCCGACGTGGGATTCAATCCCGGGTCTCCAGGATCACGCCCCAGGCCAAAGGCAGGCGCCAAACCGCTGCGCCACCCAGGGATCCCTAGATCAATTTTTCTTAAAAAAAAAAAAAAAAAAAATTTCTTGAGGTTTGAGCAATAGAAAATCTTTAAGTGACATCAGCAGATATAAGACACTACATTAAGTTATATCACTACAATGGGGGATTAAAAGTAAAATACGATTCTACAAAGTAGTCAGAAATTCCCCATTCTCACAACCATTCATCTTACTACCTCTGTTAATGATATTAATATTATAGTTATCGGCTATTTACTATTTGACAGGCACTGTGATAAAACCCTTACAAACACCTTATTTATGCCGAGGAAACAGAACCCTAGAAGGTTAAGTGACTTGTCCAGGGTCATTTGAAATCTACTTGCTGACAGCAGCATTCAAATCCAGGTATGTGTGACTCCCAATTTCTTTGCTGAGAGCCGTAAGCTTTGTGGCTCACCTGGACCTGCTGCTTTTGTGCAGTCAGCATGTTGGGGTCAATAGAAAGGGGCCCCAGCACCCCCATCATCAGTTCCTTCTCCATCAGCCAGGGCCGGAGCTGGGATTCTGCAGCCTGGAAGCTGGCCAGATGACTTGCGGATTCCTCCAGCTGCCTTTGCCGGGCCATGGTCACTTCGGTGGCCCTTTCCCATCGGGAATCTGTGGAAGGGAAATGAGAGAATGTGTTCCTTTACTCTCACCAGCCACTGGCCTGATCCCTAAGTTATGTTCCTAGTACACCACAGGAAATGACCCCAGAATTAGTTAAAAAATTTTAAGTTAAAAATAATCTTTATTTAATTTTAACTAAAGTAGCACAGTTCTGTACTTGATTGTGGTGGTGGTGATAATGAAACTGCACAGAAATACACACACACATGCATGTCTAATAATATTTTATGACTGTTTTTAAACTCTTACTAAATTATAAAAACATCTTTCATGCCAATGTTTTTTTCAGGCCAATAAACATTCACCTATATCATTTATATTTAGGTCAGTATGAATGCAGAATAATTCATCTAATCCTTCCAGTGAATAGATTATTTCCTATTTTTCATTTTCATCCCCAATATTCTCCATAGCATCCCCACAGCAGATTGTCAGACTGACTTGCCCATAAAAGCCAAACTTCTGACACTTTTGAGCGGAATCTCTAGATTTTTTTCATTAATCAGACTCACTCTCTAACCCTATTCCTCTTGACTGCTTATGAAAATTAAAAATAAGTCATGCTTTATAGGCTATTTTGCTTTGAGGATAAGCAATTTAGTGAATTTGCAACATTCCTCTGATAACTTACTGAGTTCCTCTTGCATTTCCTTCCAGCTTTCTGCTTCTTGTGAGTTGGGATATGTCATCAGTAATCCAGCCAGGGCTTCCTTTACTTTTTGGATTTTTGGAGAATTCTGTTCCAATTCAGCCAGGAAGGCCTAGGAGAGAGAATATCAGGGCTGCCACGAGATTTCTGCACAGGAAACAAAGCTATGCGTGTAGAGGAAAGTACCGGAAGACTGGCCTGCAATTACAGGCTCCACTTCTGATTCTATTAGTGACTTGTTTCATGATCTTAAGACACAACATTTTTGCTTCAATTTTTACTTTAAAATGAAAATCTAAGTGGCAGGATCTAAATTTTTTCATGTACAACGTATCGGTAGAACCCAATAAGAAGGAATTACTAATCCCCATACACAATGATGACGATGATGGTGATGTCAAGAACATTTATGTAGCTGGAGAAGATGGCATGGTATGTCCAGTTAGAAGAGAAAAAATTTTGTTAAAAAAAAGTTTTTATACGATTTTCTATATGATCTTATTCCTCCTGCTATTCTTCCTCGTCTTACATGTCAACCTTAAGAATGAACTGTAATCACAGCTATACTGAAATCCCCCAAGAGTTGGAAAGAGGCTTTGATGTCAATGGTTTGACTTAAAACATCATATGGGAAACAAGATCCCACTCTCAGTGAGCTGATATTTCAGAGGAGGGATATTCTCTTTCTGTAAACAGATCTGTTTTTTTTTCCTTTTTTTAAGTTTTATTTATTTAAGTAATCTCTATGTCCAATGTGGGGCTCGAACTCATGACCCCAAGATCAAGAGTTGCATGCTCTTCCAGCTGAACCATCCAGGTGTGTGCCCGGTTTTATTTCTGAGTATTATATTTATAATAATTTCTCATTTCATAGGTAAGAAAATTCTCTAGGAGACTTTAAGCATAGTCTTCATTTGAAAGGGCTCCTCATGGCATGAGTGTGGCTGAGTCCTGGGCTTAGGCAGGAACACTGGTACAACAGCCCCTTCCTCTTAGTGTTTGGGATGCAGCTAATGTAAACACAGTACCTTGTTAGATTCAGCTTGGGCTCTCACTGTTTCTGGCTTGGTTGGAGATGAAGAGGCATCCATGGCTTTGAGGACTTCCTCTTTTGATTCCAGCCACTGCAACACTGAGCTTGCCTCCTTCTGAACTTCCTGCATTCTGCTGAGGACAGCCTGAAGGCTTTCCTGGCGTTCCCGAAGCACTCCCCCCAGTTTCTCATATTTCAAGTTTACATCTGACATGTCACACTGGATCTCCGTCAGATCTAGTATCATAGAAACAAAAATCAGATCGGGAATAGCTCTCCAAGCCTCCCCAAGGGTTCCTCGTGCTAAATTACTCATCAGGATTAAGTGTCTCTCCTACTCCTTCTAGTGAACTAGAGAGTCTGTTCCTGGTAAATCACATAAAAGTCCTTGTTTATATATATACAAAGCAAAAGAGCTTTCATTGATCTGGCTTTCGGATTTTGACATTAGCTACATAGATGTACAAATAAAATGCTAAATAAACTTGGGAATTGCAGGAGTGAAGGGAGTGAAGGATCTGGGGCATTCTTCTGCTCCCTCTTCTCCAAATAACAGAGAAACCACGGGGCTGGGAGGCTGAGGGTTAGAACAGACTGCCTCTAATGTGGCTTCTTTATGACTCAAAAGATTCACATGTATTTTCTGCAAGGTCTTTCCTTACTGGTCTTATCTAGCGGTCCAATTTATTTCCTAGTACTTTTATCTCCCTGGCTGCCAACCCGTTTAGCCTTTACCAAGCCAGCAAAGAAGCATCAACAGTGGCTTCTCCCCCAGATTTTTACCCTCATACCCATCCTGGCAGCAGTTCTTTCACACATACAGAAACATACACAGATGCCAACGTGAACACTATTCTAACACATCCAACAAAGAGGCACTGTGAGATGGCATTCTCACCTTTGCAGGTGTGGTATCCGTTTACACTGCCTATAGAGCTTCCTACAGAGGGCAGTATGGAACCTGAGCAGAAGGACAGGGAGACAAGCAGGGCAAGACAAACGTGTTAGGAATACATACAGGCACTGAATTTGTTCTCTGGCACTCACTTTAAGCTCAGGTATCAGGAGGTTAACACAGCACAGGACAACATACTCATGGAAAAAGACAAATCAATTTAGCTGCCAGGCAACCAAGCATCACTTGGGTGTTTTGGGTTCTTAGCAGTAGCGATTCTTAACCCTTTCTTTAGGAAAACTCTAATTTATTTCCTTCCTTGATCTCCAACTTGAATTCTTTGGATCCTGTCATAACTTTGTGAAGCAAGTATTGGTAAAATAATTAAGTCTTTAGAATGTCTGTGCTGTCTGCCACACTTTAGAATGAGGATTTACAATAAAGCCAAAAGGCTCAATGTTAACATCAATGTCCTTCAATATAATAAAAATGAACAGTAAATGTAATTGAGGACATAAAAAGCAGTATTCTTTTAATAAAGACATTAAGACGAGTCCTTCTTATATTACTTCAAAAGGAAGGTTCTCTGTCTATTCTTCTGTGACTTTCTGCTTTCCTTTCCTACCAGAAAACGGAAATACTGAGCACCAATATATCTGGCTCGTAAATATTCCCATAAATTCTGCTTTGGGCCTTTGGTTCTGTTTCTAATTACCATGATTTTACCTATATTCTCCTCAGGTTGATTCTTTGTATTTCAGGAGTGTCCCAAGTTAAATAAAAATCAGATCATGTAATTATAGAAATTATACAGAAATATGAAGAATATTCATGATATATGAATCTCAAGAAGAGATTAAACTCTCATGCACATTGATTTCATAGAAAAATGTTTTACATTAAGATTATATTAAAAGATAGTACTTGTGAAACTTTTAAATGTTAACATTTCCTTCCTTCCTTCCTTTCCTCCTTCCTTCCTGTTCTTTTTTTCCTTAAGTAGGCTCCACCCCCAGTGTGAAGCCCAACTCGAGGCCTGAACTCAGGACCCTGAGATCAAGACCTGAGCTAAGATCAAGAGTTGGATGCTTAACCGAACAAATCACCAGGCATCCCAACATTATTGTATTTTCAATGAAAAAATGGATCAAACAAAAAGATCATATTCCATTGTAGTAGGGTGATGACCAAAAAAGAAACTGGACTAGTAATTAGGAGAAGGTGGTCCTGGCTAAGACTGTCACTAACTCGGTATGTGAGCCTTAATCTGCAGACAGACCTCAGTTTCTTCTCCAGGATATAAAGATAATACTAGCTATCTTGTCAGCTCTCATGAGGTTACCTGAGAGAGGTAATGAGGTACTGTATACCGTAAGCACTTTATGAAACAAGAGCTACACGAATGTTAAGAACTGCAATATTCATGATTTTTCAGAGGTAGAAGATAACTTTGAGAGCACTCAGGCTAGTGACTTTCAAAGCACCTAAGGAGGTGCTTTAGGGACTCTATAAATGTTTGGTTTAAATTTAATCTTCAGAATATATTTGTAACTACTTAGAAATGGCAATAAAACATACATGTTCAGTTATGTTGAACACCACACCTAAACCATTCAATACAACCAATTTATGCTGCTTTGGGGATAGAATGAAGTAGCTCCCATACATCCATTGCTGACATTTAAAAGTGTCACTTTTTGAGTATGACTGATTGGAAAAGCCATAGCTCTTCGTTAGCACTTTATACATGTCCACTTGTACAAAGAAAAACATTTGCAGCATGTGGTTACTATATTAAAGAAAATGACAAAAAAGGCTAAGGTGCATCTGCTCAGAGCAGGCTCTCATTAGGGCAGAACCAGGTGGTAACAGAATTCTTAACATGCCAGGTCATGGTGATGTCAGATTACAGGCTGTTGTCCTCAATGCCAGTTTTAGGTGTTTTCTATGTTTAAGAAAGGAAGGTGATCCTTCATTAAAATTCTTGGTGTTTTAACTTTGAAACAAGAATTCCTTATTACATCACTTTCAAGCTCCCAGTTCAGTTTAAGCGAGGACTGTTCTGAGACTCTAAAGTGAACTTTTTTTTCCACCTTGAATCAAGTATATTTGTGTTTGAATTTAGGCTGCATCACTTACATGGTGGGTGCATCTTCAGCTACTGTGCTCCCCATCCCCACTGGTCCCCTCCCTTCACCTGTTCTACCCCATGACTCTTGAGGAGATTAATAAATGAGCAATTAAGGGGAAAGTGGTTAGAAAGTGGTTAAAGTTAATACTTGAGATTGTCTTTCCTGTGGGGCAAAATTTACTTGAATTGCTATGGACAAGTATCATTTGCATTACTATCAATTATCTACAAGTCAACTTTTATCATACAAAATTCTAGAATAGTTCAATAAACAAAAATTCAGTTAAAGGTACACACTCAGGACCAAATAATTTCCAAAAGCCTATCAGACAATGTCCAACACTTCACTGAAAGGACACCCAATACTTCCATGTTGTCCATTTCCAAGACTTTGACAATTCTTTCTGACACAGGTGGACTGTAAAGTGAACTTTTAAAGACATTTGTTATCCTTTACAACTACTTATCTGTGTGACCTGTATTTTCTGAATATGATGTAACCAAACAAAATGGAGAAATAAATCAGATTATAAAGCTGTCATCCAAAAATCCTTTGTCAAATCTTTATATTCCCTTAGATAGTCTCAATATCCTCACTGATTTTTATAATAGATAAAATGCTAAAATCCACTTATCAGGGAAATTTATGCTAACAAAGTATCATTTGTATCTGTTTTATGTAGTAGAGCTTTATTTGAGATTTTTTAAAAAAAGATTTTAGTGTTTTAAAATGTTTGAAAAACCACGGATCTACTCTAGAAGTCAAAAAACTATAGTGATCAAATCTGGCCCTCTGCCTATTTCTGTTTATAAAGTTTTATTTGAACACAGCCATATCCGTTCACTTGTATATCATCTATGACTGTTTTGTGTCACCACGGTAGAGATGTATAGTATGACAGAGACCATGTGGCTCACAAGCCTATAAAGTATTTAACACATGGCCCTTTAAAGAAAGAGCTTGCTGACTCCTGATGTAGTCATACACCAATAAGTCCCTGAACTTAAGAGGTTTTATGGATTCAGATGCAATGAAACGCCGGGACACCTGCACCCCGATGTTTCTAGCAGCCATGTCCACAATAGCCAAACTGTGGAAGGAGCCTCGGTGCCCATCGAAAGATGAATGGATAAAGAAGATGTGGTTTATGTATACAATGGAATATTACTCAGCCATTAGAAACGACAAATACCCACCATTTGCTTCAACGTGGATGGAACTGGAGGGTATTATGCTGAGTGAATTAAGTCAATCGGAGAAGGACAAACAGTGTATGTTCTCATTCATTTGGGGAATATGAATAATAGTGAAAGGGAATATAAGGGAAGGGAGAAGAAATGTGTGGGAAATATCAGAAAGGGAGACAGAACATAAAGACTTCTAACTCTGGGAAATGAACTAGGGGTGGTGGAAGGGGAGGAGGGCGGGGGGTGGGGGTGAATGGGTGACGGGCACTGAGGGGGACACTTGACGGGATGAGCACTGGGTGTTATTCTGTATGTTGGTAAATTGAACACCAATAAAAATTAATTTATTAAAAAAAAAGAGGTTTTATGTATTGCAATATAAGAAACACCAATTCCCTGAAATGTCATTTCTGGGTAATTCCAAGAGATCTTTAAGCTTTGACAGAAAAGTGACTGTTCTCAGGAGAAAAAAATAAACTTTTCTCTTATGATTTAAGTGATTGTAGGAGTGCACTAATACAGTCTGGCAATAAAACCTCTGAGATCCCAATTTAAAACCAGAAAGTGACTGTGAGCTCATATGGATTTTGTTTGGAAGACTTAATCTGCAGCCAGGGATTATTCACATATCTGGGCACAATCTTTGTATCTCCTTCCAAGAAGTGTGGTTGTCCTTGGTAGACCGACACCAACTCCTGAATACCTATTCTCTCTCAAGATATCATGCTTAAACTCTCAAGGGCTGACTCCAATTTAAAGATGATGTATAGCCATTCATGCAAATATTTAAAAGAAAGCAACAGAATCCTATTTTAATTCTTCTCTGTTCATTTAGGCCAATTAGTCCCTTTACTCTTTCCCATCACAGGAAGAGGTTCTGCAAAATGGAGCAATGTCATATAACAAATGGGAGACAGGTCAGTTTGAAGGGGAAGATGGCTTTGTGGACCATTGCCCTTTGTTCTCATACTCAATGCTGATTCTGACTTTTATTAATTAAGGGGTCATAACCAAAGACCAAAGGCCAAAGTGAAGAATGTTGTTTACTCACTACATTTTTAAAAGCCTGTACTCACCTGTCTTGGCTTGGGAATCAGGTGCTGTGATCTCCATGATGAGATTTTCTAAAGAAGTGCCTTTGCAATTGACTTCTTCCACCAAACTTCCCTTACTTGCCCAGTCATCTAGAAGACCCTGTTGACAGAACAGCTAAATGTTAACATCTAGGGGCATTCTCCTCATCAGTAAGGACACCTATTCTCCTTCCCTAAAGTTTTGATAAGCATTAAGTGATCATCCTCATATATTTAGTCACTTGAAGATCTTGGTTTAACCAGCCATGATACAGGAGAATGACATCCTAGAATATTCAGGATCATCTCATTTATTCATCAATTATTTATTGAGCATTACTATAGGCCAGACATCATGCCTAACACTGGGGATACAAAATAGGATTATGATACAGTTTCTAAAACCAAGAGCTCAGATTATCAACTGCATTATAATGTGATAAATGCTACTACAAAAATACAGACAGTAAACTCAGAGCACAGAGGAGACACATCTAACTCTGCCTTGAGGGTGAAAGCTTTTAGTAAAAACAAAAGGTAGTAAAAGGGAACAGCATGTGTGTAAAGAATAAAAAGGAAATGACAAATGGGCAGTAAAATGAGGAGCTAGATATTGAAATGTAGAAAAACACATAGAATCATAGGCTACACTTTGCATTTTCAAGGGAACTTTATATTGGGCTTGAAGCCAGAGCTCTAACTACCAAAGAAAACCATTAAGAAACAAAGGCACCCTGCTCTAACTAGGTCATGTTATCTCTAGCTGTGGATCCCCACCACAAAAGTAGATTTCTACTTCTTCCAAAGCAGGGACACCTTCTTAGCCTTGAGTCCCTTCCTCCACACTGAATTTCCCTGACAATCAACTTAGTTTGCTTTTGACTTTAAGCTGCCCAGCAGCAGAGAAAGACAGAACCATGACTATACAGCAAGTTCTTGCTGCCTAACTGCAAACTGAGCCTTGTCAATTCACAGCTGTCAATTCCTTTATCAATCACTCTAGATTCCAAAGAGCCATAGTTCCCAAATCATGCATCAACTCACAGGATATTTTAAATTTTTGAGGGAAATACAGTGACATCTATTGGACACCATGTGAACGACTACTATGAAAGTTTAGACCTAGCTACAAAGCATGTGTAGCATGTGAGGCTTTTTAGGTTTTTCTTTTTTTCCTTTCTTCTTTTTTTTGGCCCTTAGGTACCATGAAAAATTTATTGAAATAGTAAGGGCACTGTGAACTAAAAAATCAGGAAGTCTCTGCCTTAGGGGATTCCCCACACCAAATGTTCTGTGCACTCTCCCTGTGAAATCACCAAACTCTTCCCTGTCATCTGGTAAATCCTGCTTTACTAAGCAAATAAGGAGAATGCATGAGAACTAGTTGGAGGTAGATACAGCTTGATTTCAACAAAAGGAAGAGATGTGTTAAAGATGCAAGTAGAGGCTGAATGACTGAATCAAAGAAGAGATCCTGCAGGGGATGGGAGAAATACTGATCCTACTCTGGAAGGTACCTTCCAACTATCTGATTCTAACTTTTCCTTTTTTAGCTGTAGAGGTGGTGATCTTTCCTTAATCTCCTGATCATATATCTGGTCACTTGCTCACGGATAACTCTCTAATTCTCAAACACACAGTGAGAGTATAAACTTCTCAAGGACAGGACTATAATGACTATCTTTTTTCTAACCCCCCTTGGCATGAGAGGCATCCGAGAAATAGCTGAAACTTTATAGATGTTATTCCCAGGTTACTTTTTGATTTTGGTTTTGAAATAGGAGACATTTTGGTGGGATCCCTGGGTGGCGCAGCGGTTTGGCGCCTGCCTTTGGCCCAGGGCGCGATCCTGGAGACCCAGGATCGAATCCCACGTTGGGCTCCCGGTGCATGGAGCCTGCTTCTCCCTCTGCCTGTGTCTCTGCCTCTCTCTCTCTCTCTGTATGACTATCATAAGCAAATAAAATTAAAAAGAAAAAAAAGAGGAGACATTTTGGTGCTCAATACTTGGGTAGGGGTAGGTGGGAATCACATGAAGAAAATTGGAGGGATTTCTATTCTGATGCAGAAGGATAACTTGGACTTGTCCCACCAGTTGAAGCTCAGTCCACATAAGCTTCCAAACTGTTGTCTAACCTGGTTCCTGGAGCTCCTTTTCTTCACCTACCTTCAGGTGTTCAATCTGCTTTTCCAGCTCTTTAGTACTCATGAAAGTCTCTGTAGGTGGAAGATTCCCTTCAGTTTCCTTCAGCCATTTCTGGAAGGTCCTAACCAGCTTCCGAAATTCATCCAATTGCTCCTGACAAGATGATGCATCTTCCTCTCTGTCAATGAAGACATTCTGTTACTTGCCAGACCAAGCTTTGTAAGGAAGTCAACTTGAACTAAAACTATACTCATTTGGGGACTCTAGGCATCTTTTCCTTACAGGGCCTTTCCTTCCCATAACTTTTTTCACTGCAGCTTTGGCTAAACCACGACATACAAATGTAGGAGAGCAACAAACTAAGGAATCTGTTGCCCTTGTTTGGACATTTCTGGGGAGAGGAATCTTCAATCTTACTACAGGCTAAAGTGAAAGTGAGAGAAACTAAAAGGAGCCTGCTATTTAGGTGCAATGATACAATGGAAAGAATGTAGGCTTTGGATCCCAAATCCAGCTCTGTCACTTTTTAGGTAGCTGACTTTTTCAAGGCCTAATTCAAATGCTAATCCCCTTAGCAAGGAAGACATTGTAACAGAGGCTCACAGAAGTTAGGTCAAGCACACAAATGGGTAAAACAAGCCAAGGACAAAGGAGAATTCAATTTCAAAATTAAGTTTTGGAAGTGGCCACATCTATCAGACTTTAAGCTCTTTTAGGCAGAGAACCTGGTTCTTCCTCCAGCTAAACGGCCCCGCCCCGCAGCATAGAGGAAGAACAAGCCTTCCTGACCTCTGTCTCCCTTCTCTCCACAAAACAACCTGAGGCTGACAGTGTTGTCTTAAGCAACACTGCTTAAACAAGCTTACTTTCCATAAGGCAGTCACCTGCCAAATCAAGATTATATATATGGCTAAACCAAGAGAAGTCTTCTCAAGCTCCTAAACAAATCCACATGAGGTTTTTGAATGGAATCATGGCTTTTCAACAGCGGATAATATGAAATTAGCCACTCCTTTCAAATATTCCCATGTTAAGCTTGAAAGAAGAATCCAGACACTCTTCCAAAACAACAACTTAAATGTGGTCAAAGCAAGCAGAGAGAGAGCCAAAGCCAATATAACCATTAATTACACCTACATGGCAGCCCGGTGGCTCAGCGGTTTAACACCGCCTTCAGTCCAGTGCATGATCCTGGAAACCCAGGATTGAGTCCCACATCGGGCTCCCTGCATGGAGCTTGCTTCTCCCTCTGCCTGTGTCTCTGTGTGTCTCTCATGAATAAATAAATAAAATCTTAAAAATAAATTACGCCTGCAAGTCTCCTCCAATTTTTCTCTTTATTTCAAAATCCTGCCACAATCCTACTTGCTGCCCCAAATTTATTGTTTGGTCCAGGTGACCCAGGCTTTTGATTGCGCAGAGGGAAATAGCCCTATTAGCGAAAGGGAATTCATTATTTAGTATTAGAAAACCACTAAGCACCAAGTACACTGGACAGCTTTGCCTCAAAGAGGCATTTTCCAATCTCCTAAAATAGCAGACTTTTTGATGCCATCTTTTCTACTGAAGGAGGAAGAGAAAATCATTTAACAGCAAGAAAAAACTTAGCTCTCCAAATTGACCAACACATATGAAAACTCACCTTTCTTTAACTGTCTTCTGTAACTCTGTGAAGTCCTTTCTGAGGTTCTGTACCCTGTCCTGATGCTGGGATAGGTCCAGGGCAAAGCCACAGGAGCCCAGTTCAGTGACTAGATTCTCAAGAGTCTCGAGGTTCTCCTGTTGATCTTCCATTTCCGAATTGAGCTCCTGTCAAGCAAAATGGGAAATGTACTAAATCCTCTTATCATTGTAAACAAATATACTCAAAAAAAAAAAAAAAAGAGATCTACATTAAATCTGGGGCAAGTTCCCCCTAATCTGTGGAAAAAGGGAATAAGAAAAGTGGCATGCTTGCTGGGTCAACTGCTAGATCAAAGCAATAAATAGGGAGGATTTTTCCAATCCATCTGAGAGTGGCTAATTGAAAATAAGTCTTGTCTCCTTTAAACAAATGTTCAAAGACTTGGGAGGCAGCATGACAGAATGAAAAGAATGGAGGTTTCTGGAGTCAAAAAGACTCCAGAAAATCAATCATGGCTGTTACTTACTAGGTTTGCAATCTCAAGCTATTAAATTTCCCTAAGCTTCCATAGCTTATCTCTCCTGTAAAACATAGCAAACATACTCTCTTCACTATAATTTAACACTGTATTCAAGATAGTAGCCAATGCAATTAGGTAAGAGAAACAATCTGTGGCATACACAAAGTAGAAAAGAGGAGGTAAAGGCATATTTGCAGATTATATGAAAGTATACTTGTAAAACCCAAGAGAATCAATAATACAATTAATCAAACAATGAAGTAATCCAATAAGGTGGCAGGATATAAAACCAATATATAAAAATCAAGAATGAAAACTTCATTTATAATAGCAGCATAAAAGGTATAATTTTAAGAACCAACTAACAAGAAACATACAAAACCCTTATGAATAAAACATTAAGATATTTCTGACACAGAAGCAGACCTCAGTAAATGGAAAGACATCCATAAAGATATGTGTATGTATGTGTGCGTATATGCACACGTGAATAAATTCAATGTGATCCAAATAAAAATACCAATATTTTCCCCTATGGCTAATAAAGTTGACTTTAAAGTTCACACAGAAAAATTAATGTATGAAAAACCCTGGAAGACGCCTGGGTGGCTCAGTGGTTGAGCATCTGCCTTTGGCTCAGGGCGCGATCCTGGGATCTGGGACCGAGTCCCGTAATGGGCTCCTTGTGGGAGGCCTGCTTCTCTCTGTGTGTCTCTCATGAATAAATAAATAAAATCTTAAAAAAAAAAAAAAGAAAAGAAAAAGAAAGATGAAGGAAGGAAGGACGGAAGGAAGGAAGGTAGGCAGGCAGGCAGGCAGGCAGAGTGGCAGGGAGGGAGAAAGTGAAGACTAGCCCTCCTAGATAGTAAAACACACCATGAAGTCTCTAGAATAAAAAATAGTATGCTATGGTTCATGAACAGATAGAACAGCAAAGAATAGAAAATCCAGAAATAGATCTGAGTCCACACGGACATTGTAATCTGATAAAGAGGACTTCTCAAATCACTGGAGAAAAAGAGTTTTCAAAGAAATGATACTGGGAACAACTAGATAGACTTCAAAAAAGATAAACATGGATTCATATTGTACACTGTATCCCAGAATGAACTTAAAATGTTAAAAGATTCAAATGTAAAAGAAAGAATAAAAGAAAAAAACCAAGTTCTAGAAGCACGCATGGGTGAATTCAAGTATGGGTGTGGCAAAAGGCTTTCAAATCATGACCAAAAAGACATGTTCAATAAGAAGTAATAAAATCTACTGTGTAAAAATTTAAAAACCTTTTACATGGCCCAAAACACTATAAGCAAGGACAAAGGACAAACTGTAAAAAAAGATTTTCAACATAACTACATATAAAGAACTAATCTCCCTAATACAGAACTCTTGTAAGTTGAAAGAAGGGGGGAAAAAAACCAAAAAACAAAGTTCTGACAGAAAACAGTAAAAGGCTATGAACCAAGAGTTTACAATAAATGGCCCTTATGTGTATAAAAATATACTCAATTTCATCAGAGAAGAAATAAAAATTAAAGCCACACTGAAATATCATGTTTTATCAATCAGATTAACAGAAACTTGAATGCTAACAACACATTCTCCTGGTGAGGCTGTAGGGGAACAGGTACTTCCATGTGCACTGCTGGTGGGAATGCAAAATGGTGCAATTCTGACAGACTGGGATCTAGGTGAAAAGGATCCTGGTGTTTACTGTGCCATTCCTTCTACTTTTCTGTAAGTTTGAAATTATTCAAAGCAAAACCCAAAAAGGACAGCAAACCGAAGAGGACCATAAGACCCTACTTCAATATGGAAAAAGTTAGAGTCAGATAACCTCAATGCATCAATATAGGGATACAGAAATATTGAGATACTGTAGGTGGCAATGTGGGGGCACCTGCAGCCATTCTGGAGCCAAGATGGCCACTTTTTGGTCAAATTAAATATATGCATATACTATGACCTAGCAATCCTACTCCTGCATACATATCTAGATCTGTGGTTTGTAAGACTCTTCATCAGATATTTCTAACTCTGCGCCTACTGGGTATATGGTAGGAATACATCTCTCTGCTTCCTTGAAAACCAGGTGTGAAAGTTGCTTTAACTAACGAAATGAAAATGGATTTGATATGCCCTCTCCCTGCTGCAGCAGTAGTCATGAAGGTAGGGCAGAATGAAGCTCCCATTGACTTGAATCCCTGAGTGATCATGATGACTTAAGTAGTCCAGCTGATCCGGGTTGAACATGCAGAATGAGTGAAAAATAAATCTAAGCTGTGTTTTCAAAAAAATGGACAAACTGGGATGTCTGGGTGGCCAGTGGTTGAGCATCTGCCTTTGGCTCAGGCGTGATCCCAGAGCCAGGGTCTGGGGATGGAGTCCCACATTGAGTTCCCTGTAAGAGCTTGCTTTTCCAGGGATGTCCACTCTCACCACTGCTATTCAACATAGTATTGGAAGTCCTAGCCTCAGCAATCAGACAACAAAAAGACATTAAAGGCATTCAAATTGGCAAAGAAGAAGTCAAACTCTCCCTCTTCGCCGATGACATGATACTCTACATAGAAAACCCAAAAGCCTCCACCCCAAGATTGCTAGAACTCATACAGCAATTTGGTAGCGTGGCAGGATACAAAATCAATGCCCAGAAATCAATGGCATTCCTATACACTAACAATGAGACTGAAGAAAGAGAAATTAAGGAGTCAATCCCATTTACAATTGCACCCAAAAGCATAAGATACCTAGGAATAAACCTAACCAAAGAGGTAAAGGATCTATACCCTAAAAACTATAGAACACTTCTGAAAGAAATTGAGGAAGACACAAAGAGATGGAAAAATATTCCATGCTCATGGATTGGCAGAATTAATATTGTGAAAATGTCAATGCTACCCAGGGCAATTTACACGTTCAATGCAATCCCTATCAAAATACCATGGACTTTTTTCAGAGACTTAGAACAAATTATTTTAAGATTTGTGTGGAATCAGAAAAGACCCCGAATAGCCAGGGGAATTTTAAAAAAGAAAACCATAGCTGGGGGCATCACAATGCCAGATTTCAGGTTGTACTACAAAGCTGTGGTCATCAAGACAGTGTGGTACTGGCACAAAAACAGACACATAGACCAATGGAACAGAATAGAGAATCCAGAAATGGACCCTGAACTTTATGGTCAACTAATATTTGACAAAGGAGGAAAGACGATCCACTGGAAGAAAGTCTCTTCAATAAATGGTGCTGGGAAAATTGGTCATCCACATGCAGAAGAATGAAACTAGACCACTCTCTTGCACCATACACAAAGATAAACTCAAAATGGATGAAAGATTTAAATGTGAGACAAGACTCCATCAAAATCCTAGAGGAGAACACAGGCAACACCCTTTTTGAACTTGGCCACAGTAACTTCTTGCAAGATACATCCACGAAAACAAAAGAAACAAAAGCAAAAATGAACTATTGGGACTTCATCAAGATAAGAAGCTTTTGCACAGCAAAGGATACAGTCAACAAAACTCAAAGACAACCTACAGAATGGGAGAAGATATTTGCAAATAACATATCAGATAAAGGGCTAGTTTCCAAAATCTATAAAGAACTTCTTAAACTCAACACCAAAGAAACAAACAATCCAATCATGAAATGGGCAAAAGACATGAAGAGAAATCTCACAGAGGAAGACATAGACATGGCCAACATGCACATGAGAAAATGCTCTGCATCACTTGCCATCAGGGAAATACAAATCAAAACCACAATGAGATACCACCTCACACCAGTGAGAATGGGGAAAATTAACAAGGCAGGAAACAACAAATGTTGGAGAGGATGCGGAGAAAAGGGAACCCTCTTACACTGTTGGTGGGAATGTGAACTGGTGCAGCCACTCTGGAAAACTGTGTGGAGGTTCCTCAAAGAATTAAAAATAGACCTGCCCTACGACCCAGCAATTGCACTGTTAGGGATTTACCCCGAAGATTCAGATGCAATGAAACGCCGGGGCACCTGCACCCCGATGTTTCTAGCAGCCATGTCCACAATAGCCAAACTGTGGAAGGAGCCTCGGTGCCCATCGAAAGATGAATGGATAAAGAAGATGTGGTTTATGTATACAATGGAATATTACTCAGCCATTAGAAACAACAAATACCCACCATTTGCTTCAACGTGGATGGAACTGGAGGGTATTATGCTGAGTGAAGTAAGTCAATCGGAGAAGGACAAACAGTGTATGTTCTCACTTATTTGGGGAATATGAATAATAGTGAAGGGGAATATAAGGGAAGGGAGAAGAAATGTGTGGGAGATATCAGGGACACAGAACATAAAGACTTCTAACTCTGGGAAATGAACTAGGGGTGGTGGAAGGGGAGGAGGGCGGGGGGTGGGGGTGAATGGGTGACGGGCACGGAGGGGGACACTTGATGGGATGAGCACTGGGTGTTATTCTGTATGTTGGTAAATTGAACACCAATAAAAATTAATTTATAAAAAAAAAAAAAAAAAAGAGCTTGCTTTTCCCTCTGCCTGTTTCTCGGCCTCTCACTCTGTGTGTCTCATGAATAAATAAACAAAATCTTAAAAAAAAAAAAAAAAGGACAAACAATATCCAGTTTACACGGTGGTTGTGGTAATTTTTTTTTTTTTTAAAGATTTTAATTATTTACTTGAGAGAGAATATGCACACATGCAGGAGGAGGGGCAAAGGGAGAGAGAGAAGGAGAAGCAGACTCCTCGCTGAGCAGGGAGCCTGATGCTGGGCTTGATCCCAGGATCATGACCTTAGCCGAAGGCAGATGCTTAACCAACTGAGCCACCCAGGTGCCCCTGGCTGTGATAATTCTTTAAGATAATGCAGGTAGAGTTTCTAGTACGCTGACTGACATACTATGGACTCACTGAATGTTGGTCCCCTCCTTGCCCTTCTTTTCTCTTTGTTCTGCCAATGTGGCAGATAGATTCTCACCTGGATCTGCTGGAAGAAATGTGCGATATCTTGATCTGGCTGATTTCCAGAGGCTAGCATCCGGCTTTTGTTTTCCATGAACTGCTGCAGCTTATCAGAGAGATGTTCAAACATCTCTGCCTGGGGCAGAAGCTTCTTTAGGGAGCTCTCCTTTTCTTGCTGCTGTAGACAGAGCTGTTCAAAGCGCTGGCTCACCTCCGCCAGTTTGCCCTGCAGCACTGCAGCTGTGGAGCTGTCTGCTGTCTCCATGAATCGTGTCACCATCTCACGGGTGGCCTCCAAGCTACTCTTTTGCCGAGCAATGTCCTGCTTCAATTTCTGTCACCAAAAATTGTGTCTGTCAGCTCCTGGCTCACTTATTCCAGGATATCTGAGCCATGAACTAAGAAACTTCTAATAAGTACATGCCAACCTCCTCAAAGAAGGCTGGATTGCATCGAGCCTCTGGAATACCAAACATCCCATCCCCTTAATCCACCCCATTCCATTAATGATTGTGCAGTGCTACTTTTCCTCAAGCTTAACAATGGTTTGGAAATTGGGTAGAAATATCTTTACGTGGATTCGTCATCATCTCTAATCTTATTATAAGATTCATTGAAATAAAGTCTTCTCCTGATACTTTTTCAAAATGATGTAATTCTGGAACACAGCAAATACACCATCTCTGCTAACCCCTGGGGCATAGGTCTCACCATGTTAGTGGCCAGGGCTTCCTGGATGACTCCCAATGACAGTGATGCCACCTGCTCCTCCTCCAGGTTTTGTTCAACTTCCCCAATGGACTGCAACAAGCTGTCCAGGCTTTCCTGGACACTCTGAGATTGGGCAATGGCCTTCTGCAGCAGAGCAGAGCGCTCAGCCAGGCTACTGGAGAGGCTCTGGAAATGGCGGAGTATGGAATCTGGAAAATCAAGGCCATGAGAAGAGTGAAGAGTATTTTTGTTGTGCTTTTAAAAACAATGCATTTAAATCACATGTGCTAATGATAATAACAGCAGACATGAAGGCAAATAGAAGGAATAAGCTTAAAATGCATTTGTACTTGAGCCAATTTCACAAAGCATTATTTATTTAGCACCTACTAAGTGCCAGAAATTGTGCTGGGTGCTGAGGACTGAAGATAATTAAGGTAAGTCCCTGGCTTCTACAAACTTCAGACTGTAAAAGCAAGCATAGGCAGAAAAGGGCACATCACAACTAAGCATAAAAATAAAATCTTAAGTGCTATATTGATGCTAAGAGTAATGTACTAGAGGAGCCTGAAAGAAGAATGATTATTTCTTATCTTTTATTTCTTTTGAGGGTTGGAGGTGGTGGTCAGGATTTTACAAAGGAAGTAACATCTCAGGTACACCTAGAAGCTGGAGCAAGATTTTATCACACATGCTAGGCAGTCAATAAATGTTAGCAGCTAAGCCATAGGGAAAACTTCAGGGGTAAAGTAATGAAGAAATAATAACTAGTTTACTTGAGAAAGGAAAGATGTAGGTATGGCTACAAGGCAGAATGCGTGGGGGAAAAGGGTTGAAATCAGATTGCAAAGGCCTTCAATGGTGCAAGAACAAAGGTCATTAGAAGGTAAGCTCTTGCTGTTTGTATCCTCAACCCCTAGCCAGCACCACAGATACCTGTATGATATAGTGTGACGTGTTACAGAATAGTGGTACACACTAAGAATTAAGGGTGCGTCCTTGTTATTGCTGCTTCATACCTGTAGTTTCTTGAACATGCTTGCGATCTGGGGCTGGCTCTCCTTCAATTTCCATGAGGTCATGAGCTACTTTTTGGAGTTTTTCTACAGGTACTTGGTGCTCAGCTAATTCCTCCTGCAACTGCTGCTTGTGCATGAAAAAGGCCAAGAGTAAAATCTCTGAGTAATCAAAGCTGGTTCTAGGAACCAAAATCTACTTAGCATAATGTTACTAGAGCTACAAAGAATACTTCTATTTATCCATACCCACAGATGTTAGAAATAAGTGTTTCGGAATCAGATCTTGTCCCAGGCATCCCAATCACTGCCTTTAGCTATGTGAGTGTTTGCTTTATTTTGGAGTACTCTACCCTATGCAATAGAATAGCCTATGTCCCTGCTTACCTTTGTTGTTGCAAGCTGCTGTTGTAGGACCCCAGGGTCCGAGGCAATAGTATCTGAAAGGAGCTTCTCCACATTGGCCTCACAAGCCTGCATCCAGGTCTGCAGGCTGTCGGCACTGCTCTGGAACTGCTGGTACTGGGCTAGGAGCATGTTCAGGTGAGAGCCCAAACGTGTACACTGTGTCAGAGGAAAAAGGGAGAGTAGGCTTATGCAAGGTCAGGCTAAAGGCAGTGGCTTCCCAAGCATAGTCCAAAGAAAAGCCTGGCTTTGTTGTAGGTATCTCACTCTAATTAAACTGACGGGTAGTGCTGAGGCCTCTAGGGACAGATGAGTAGCAACCATCTTCTACAAGTGGGGCCTTGTTGTTTGATCCATACTATTTATCCCAACTTTATTATATACCTGCGAAGATGGGGTGAATTGGATGACAAGCTGCCAAAGAAGTACACATCAGGTTGCAGGTTAAGGGAGGGGCTGGGAGGTACAGACAGTGTTCCTTGTGGCTGGGTTAGAGATGTTGCCAAAATGCATGAGACAGGTAAGAGGAACTGACTAGATTTTACAGTTCCAGAGCTAACAGGAGTTGGTAGGGAGGTAGGTAAGGACGTACCCTGGATGCTCTGTCCAGGAATAAGACTGTGTACAGGGTTAACGTTTCCCCTGTACTATCTCTCCCGGGAGCCTATGTCTGCTGGTCAGGATTCAGGAAGGCGAGCACCTCCACCTTCCCTACCAAAGCAAGACATATCCCAATACTGCTGGGATCAGACACTAACAAGCCCATGGGCCTCCCCCTTTTGCATTTTTTGCAGAGCTCATGAAGACACTCTGCCTGTGGTCAATACAGAATTCAGCTCACTCACTGTGTCTTAAGATTCTTATCCTGACCCCCAGAAACCGCCCGCAGTTGCAGAACGGCTCCTACAATCGTTCCCCCAGAGGCTGTCAGGGCCCTCTTGGTACCTTTGAATGGAGAGCAGTATATCTTTCTGTTGCATCCTTCAGCTTGCCCTTCACTAAATTTCCAGTGGCTGATGGTTCTCTGCCTTCCTCAGAACTGTTTTCTGTGTCCAAGACTTTCTGTCCTGAGATAGTCACAAATCGCAAGTCTCCTTTGTGGGAAATCACATCCTCTGAGAAGCTCCCCTGCCGCTTTAGCAGGGAGGGAAGGGTTTCAGGGCTGCTGACTCCCTTGTGCATGTTCTCCAGTTCCCTCTCAGACCGTTCCAGCCAGTTCTCAAACTCTTGATGGTCCTGCAGAAACTTCTGCAGCTCGTCCCGTAGTGTCTGCACCTGCTTCAGCTCTGCCTCCGACTGGGCCAGGGAAGCTGCATACTGCCCCTTCAGCTCTCCTAGCTTGTCCTGTAGCACCTGGCGTTCCTCAGATGTGAGGTTGTGACCATGTTGGTCCAGGAAGGCCTGAGCTGACTGGGTGGCCAGGATGAAATTTTGCTGCTGAGACAGCAATTCTTGGTGACGGGCCTGGCAAAAAATTCCCCCAAACACAGGACAATCAGAAGGGATACCACAGAAATTCAGTTATGTCTATGGCTAGAAGTGGAGAGTGATCTCCACAGGCCACTTTTCTAGCTGTTCAAAAATCACCAATCTCTCTCACTCTCCAAGCATTATGCGATATGCTAGTTCCAGCTGAACTGACACATATAGGACCTTATGGTTTTCAGAGACTTCACATGTAATATATCAACTGATTTGGGGCATAGTCTGTAATGTAAGCAGATAATATCTATACTAAAGATAGGGTAAGTGATATCAAAAAGATGTTACGTGTCTTGACTAAGGTTATGTAGACAGTTAAGGGACAAACAGACTAGAATCTGGCTTTCTTCACTAAAATATCCTAAGTCTAAGAGAAGGCACAAATGGCCAGCTAATAACTACCCACATTAATGGAAGGAGAGAGTGAGGTGGATAAGCCAAACATATGACAATGTAAAAATTACAAATATTTACCTGTGAAATATGTCACTTACATATCCACGAAGACTATCCCAACTGGGAAAGTTATTGGAAAATTAATTCATTAAATAAACAATTTGTATTCTAGTGGGAATTAAAATATATTTCTGCAGCATAGGTAATTTGTGTTTTTTATTTGTATGTGCTATGTTTATGTGCTTACACATGGACTTTTTTTCTATTTCAATGGAATGTAAGTTATTTTAGGGAGTTGTGGTTGTTTTGTTTTTTAAAATGTTCTTCCTGGGTATTGGGGCGCCTGAGTGGGTCAGTCAGTTAAGCATCTGACTCTTGATTTTGGCTCAGGTCATGATCTCAGGGTCGCGGGATTGAGCCCTACATTGGACTCCATGCTCAGCAGGGAGTCTGCGAGAGGTTCTTTCTCCCTCTTTTGCCCCTCCCCCTGCTCACGTGCAAGCTCTCTCTCAAATAGATTTTAAAAATAACATAATAAAAAAAATAATAACATAAAATGTTCTTCCTGAGTCTAACAGACAACAGTGGGCGATCAGTCAGTGTTCTTGCCTTATCTATCCATACTGTTTATGCAACTACCTAGATGAGGAAAACAGCATGGATTTATGTACTAGTTTGATGCTCTGCATGGGGATTTAGGAGGGAGACTCACACATGGAATTCGCTAGTACAAGCAATAACTGAAGTGCCATAAGTGGATAAAACTACCCAAGGGAAGTATATTCTGAAAGATGAGAAGAGGCTAGGGCTGCCACTTGGAAGCACATCGGCATCTCACGAACTGGCCAGAGGAAAGGAAAAAGGATTACGAGGGCAGAGTAGCACTTTGGAAACCAAAGGACAGAGTATTTTAATAGTGTCAAAGACACTGAGGGATCAAAGAGGGCATGAACCGAGAAGCACTCACTGTGCTTACTGGATATAGGGGCCAGGAGGTTATGGTGACTTGCCCAGGGCAGCAGAGAGGCCCTCCAGCATAGTGAGGACAAGCTAACATTCTCACCTTCATCTTCTCACACTGCTGGTCTAGTTCTTTTGGGGCCTGGCTTGCCCCCTGGTGGCCATCAGTGGTATCAAAGGCTCCTTTCCTCAGGCCAGCTCCTGACAGCTGCTCCATCTGTCCTCCAGAGGATTCCACCGCAGTCACCCAATCCAGGAGAGCATCAATCTTACTCCTGTTCTCTGCCAGCTCTTTTGCTGCTTTACTCTGAAAGCCACAGAAAGAATCTAGTAAGAAGGCCTTAGATACTCAGATATACAAGGAAAGGTTAAGGAAAAAGGTGAGACTTTGATGCTAAAGAAGAAAAGCTTTAAGACTGTAGAAACAGTCTTTACATGCACAAAAACACCCAAGCATCTTCTAAAACATTTCTAGATTTTGTCTATATTTCACTGCTCAAAAAGAAAAGTGTGTGGGAGGGGTGGGGGTGGCAAAACTCAAGATTTAAAGGGGCCTTAAGAGATGATTTAGTCCTGGCAGCCCAGCAAAGGATCATGGGATCCTTTATAGGTGTGCAGAAGTAATACCCTGGCTTGGCAGGGTCAGAAACAGCAGTCACACTTGATTACCAGCTGTCTTTCCCTAAGGGAAACACAGGCTTCTCCCATCCTTTTTTCTGCCAGAGTACTGAGTTCTAAAACTTGCCTCTCGAGTTCTGACTGTTCAAGTATTGTAATTAATTTTTTAAAGTTTTTATTTATTCATTCATGAGAAACACAGAGAGACAGAGATGCAGGCAGAGGGAGAAGCAGGCTCCCTACAAGAAGCCTGATGTAGGACTTGATCCTCAGATTCCAAGATTAGTCCCTGAGCCAAAGGCAGACCCCTGAGTCACCCAGGTGCCCCAAGTATTGTAATTTTTAAAACAGGTTATGCCAGGTGATAAAACTTTATGTATTTCAGAATTCTCCTTCAGGTAACTTTTTTCACTTTTTCACATTTTCTACCTCCCCCATTTGTGTCAGAGTCCACGGCCATAATTTAATCTCCCAGTGCAAGAGAGGTGCAGAAAACCATTTGAGACTTTACCTTCTAGGTTTATCCCAGTGCCACAGTTGCATGGATCTACAGGGGTGGCCTGGGGATAGTGTGTGGAACACTAAGACACCGCAGATATTTCCCCCTTGTGCTCTTGGATCATCAATCTAGACTCATGTTTGAAATATGTCATTTGCTTTTTCCTCCCCAGGGTATTACCCTTCTTCACTAAGTTCTTTCCAAGATTTTTCAATTAGAGTACTGGGTACACACACAGCAAGAAATACTTTTTCTAGGCAGCCCAGGTGCTCAGCGGTTTAGCGCCACCTTCAGCCCAGAGCCTGATCCTGGAGACTCGGGATGGAGTCCCACGTCAGGCTCCCTGCATGGAGCCTGCTTCTCCCTCTGCCTGTGTCTCTGCCTCTCTCTGTGTGTGTCTCTCAGGAATAAATAAATAAAATCTTAAAATAAATAAAATACATACATACATACATACTTTTTCTTTGGAGGATGGGGGTAGTGCAATGAGCTTCCTACCAACTATTCCTGACTTAAAGTCCTTCAGGATAGGATATTTCTTACCAAAATTAATACTGACTCACAGACCAGCTCCCTAACTAGCCCCTTTTCATGATTCTATGCTCTCTACAAGGCAGTTTCCCTGCATTACCTTTTCTTTATTTGCCAGGTACCAACATTTTCTTTTTGGAAAAATACCAAGTATGAAAGCTGTTGAGTTACCTTTGCAGTCTCCTGCTGTACGGCTGAGGTCACAACTTCCTCCAGCTCCTTCTGGGCCACCCGCATCCGTTCTTGGAGAGCCTCATACTGCTCCTTGGCCTGATGAAGCCTCTCCTGGAGTGCTGTCAACTCATGGGGGCTCAGCTTGGCCCGGTTCTCTTCCAGAAACCCTTCGATGTCTTTGACAACACTGGCAAACGAGGCGGCCCGATTCTGAATGTCATCCTGTAAATCCTAACACATGAACACAGAGATTTCAATGTTACTTCTTCTAAGACTGCCAAAGCACACAGATGGAACACCTGCACCAAACGTGTGTCCCTGACTATAATCTGCTTAAGGTTTAGGCCTAAACCAACACAAATAAAAACTTCTAAGATATTATTTTACTTAAGAAATTTTCTAATACTTCATCTCCTAAGCAAAATTTAAATTTCTAAGTAAATATTCAATGAAGATAGAAAGGAGATTGCCCACAAACATGATGCTTATTTTGTAATGAGTTATCCCCAAAGAGATCATTCTTCTATACAGAGGAGCTGACAATAGGATTCTAGCTGAGTCAAGCCTTGGTTGGTCCTTTATACTCTTGGTTATCACTCCTTTTTCTTTCTTTTCTTTCTTTCTTTCTTTCTTTCTTTCTTTCTTTCTTTCTTTCTTTCTTTTCTTTCTTTTCTTCTTTCTTTCTTTTCTTTCTTTTCTTCTTTCTTTTCTTTTCTTTTCTTTTCTTTTCTTTTCTTTTCTTTTCTTTCTTTACTTAACTTAACTTAACTTAACTTAACTTAACTTAACTTAACTTAACTTAACTCTATACCCAGCGTGAGGCTGGAACTTGTAACTCTAAGATCAAGAGTCACATGTTCCACTAACTGCGCCAGCCAGGTGCCCACCACTCCTTATCTTTAATGCAGCCCAAGAGGCCCAGTATGATGGGTCCCATCTTATCATTCACTAATCTTCCTTCTGTTCCTTGCAATCCAACCAAACTAGCTTTCTTTCAGTTCTTGAATATGTTGTACTTGATCTTATCCCTACCTCAAGATGGATGCTCAGGCCTCTGACTGGAATATTCTCCTCCTTCCTCCACCCCTTCATGCATTAACCCCTACATGCTCTTCATTTTTCAGTTTAAATGACACTTCTTCAAAGTAATCTTTTCGAACATCCTAAACAAGATTGGGCCTGACTGCTAAATATTCTTGGGTAACCTTTCCTTTATACATATAAGAGTTAAAGATTTATTTGATCAAGAGAAAGAGAGTGCACACGCGTGACCAAGTGAGCAGAGCGAGGGGCAGAGGGAGAAAGAGAATCCTGAAGCTGATTCCCTGCTGTGCAGGAAGCCCAACACGGAGCTGGATCTCACGACCCTGAGATCATGACCTGAGACTGAATTAAGAGTCAGCTGCTTAACCAACTGAGCCACCCAGGTGCCCCTATACATATAACAGTTAAAAATTACACGTTCATTTTTTTGCTTATCTGTGTAACGTTTGTCTCTCCCACTAGACTCTTAAGACTCTGAGAACAAGGATGTTTACTGTTATGTTGCCAGCACGAAGCACTGTGCCTGGCACATAGTAAGCCTTTATAAAGATTTGCTGAAGGAATGAGAAAAGTAGATTAACTCATACTGACCTTCAAGTCACTCTGGTTCTTCTGCAAAGTAGAGAGATCCTGCTGGGTGGCTCTACCTTGGTGGCCTGCCAATGTGCTTTCTGCCTGTCCTAGCCAATTGCAAAGATCCTCCAGTTTCTGGTGACAGGTATTTTGTTGTTTCTGCAGGGTCTAATTAAAATGCAAAGGGGCCAAGAGATGGTTAATAATTCTTATCTTACAAATACAAAATAACTCCCTGAAACATAAAACAGAAAGGTTATATCTTAAGGATGGAAGAGTTGGTGAGAGACTAGAACAGGAAAAAGCACAGAAGTCATATTCAGAAAGCTCCCCTCATTTGGATTGTCTGTTGATCTGGGTCAATAGTTTGGATTATATTCAGGGGTAATTTCAGATGAGAATTCTCCCAGGTTTGGGGTGGGAGTTCCTTTGCCAGACTGCTGTTATTAGCCCTGGAAATGGAACAGAGAGTCCAGATGCTCCAAATCCATAAGTGATAACAGTGATAATAATAAATTAGTGGTTATGATCAATTCCTCCACCAGAACTAGAAGATACGCTGCATACTAAGTTAAAATACAGAAAATTAGAAGGACTGGATTAGGAGGAAAAAAATCAAGAATCTGGATAATTCATAAGCTAATCGAGCTTCTTAATAATTGAGCTGATTTTATAAATCAAATGTCTCACAAATGCAGATACCCATTAAATAGAATGATTATATGCCAGGCATGAGGGGCTTGGCTATTTTGAGAAGGAAACTGCCCAAGAATGGCAACTGGTTTAGTCCTTCAGGTGTCTA